>NC_090265.1:350999643-351599643 GCF_040414725.1 Anabrus simplex | reverse complement strand
AATCAAAGACTGAGAGTAAAGATTATTCTCATCACTTTTTTTTTTTTTGCTAGGGGCTTTACGTCGCTCCGACACAGATAGGTCTTATGGCGACGATGGGATAGGAAAGGCCTAGGAGTTGGAAGGAAGCGGCCGTGGCCTTAATTAAGGTACAGCCCCAGCATTTGCCTGGTGTGGAAATGGGAAACCACGGAAAACCATCTTCAGGGCTGCCGATAGTGGGATTCGAACCTACTATCTCCCGGATGCAAGCTCACAGCCGCGCGCCTCAACGTGCACGGCCAACTCGCCCGGTCTCATCACGTTTTTCCTCCTTCCAGAAAATCGTACATTATTAACCCTGCCGGGATTTGTTGCATGTGTGTACCATCACAATCGGTCTTGGGAGACTTTGGATGATAATCATAGTCTGCATATTAAACTTTGTTAGTGAAGAACACTAGAGATTTGTTGGAAGCATACTTCTCTGCTCATATCCTCTTCTCAATGTACACAAGGCACAACTTCCCTCACGATAGTAGTATACGGAAAACAGTGGATTCAAAGTGTACCAAAACTCAGTAACTTCGCATTTGCAATTAAAATATTACATGCTTAATGAGAAAGTGTTCGCCGGCCTAACTTTTAGTTTTCGGTCTGATTTCTCTGTATGACAGTTAGAGCTGTAAGGACTCCGGATATCTATTACTTTATAGTGGATATGAAAGTAGCGAGAACAATTCTTAATACGAGTATGTCGGCCGTGTGGTTAGGGTCGCGCAGCTGTGATCTTGCATTCGGGAGACTGTGGGTTCGAACCTCAGGCCTAAAGATGGCTTTCCGTGGTTTCCCATTTTTACACCATGCCCAAGTGAAAGCCTTTTTCCGCACCTTTCCTCCCCCCCCCCCCCAAAACCGTCCATCTGCGCGCTTCTCCCTTACATCTCAACCCCCTCACCCGCACTATATCCTGGGATGGAAGCTCGAGAGTCCGTGCCTTATACGTATTCAACCTGAAAACATTTACCAGTGAACTGCGCCGCCGAAAGTCAGTCACCCAAGTTTGATATTGCCGAACAGTCTTCCTTATTGATGAGAATTTGCCGGGCTGAGTGGTTCAGACGGTTGAGGCGCTGGTCTTCTGACCCCAACTTGACAGGTTCGATCCTGGCTCAGTCCGGTGGTATTTGAAGGTGCTCAAATACGTCAGCCTCGTGTCGGTAGATTTACTGGCACGTAAAAGAACTCCTGCGGGACTAAATTCCGGCACCTCGGCGTCTCCGAAAACCGTAAAAGAAGTTAGTGGGACGTAAAGCAAATAACATTATTATTATTATTATTATTATTATTATTATTATTATTATTATTATTATTATTATTGATGAGAATTTACAGTTTTACAATGAAATGCAGTTTTCTTAGCATTGTTCGAGTTCAATATTTGACTTCAAATGTCGAGAGAAAATAAAAGAACCTTTTCGTTCTCTAAGGAGGACACCATCCGGGAGTTCTTAGGGCCGACTGCTACTGCATGATGTGCACTTTTCGAAGATCCGAGGTTTAAGACTCTGCGTTGGATGTCGCCATCTCTAATATATTTGTCTGCATTGTACAATCAGTCTTTTGTTGCAACTTTTGGTATATACATAAACATCCCCTCTCTCTCTCTCTCTCTCTCTCTCTCTCTCTCTCTCTCTCTCTCTCTCTCTGTGTGTGTGTGTGTGTGTGTGTGTGTGTTTTTTGTATTTTTTTCATTTGGACCTTACCGGGGGATCACAATCTATTTATTAGCATAGAGGGATGGTATATATATTAAGCCAGAAACATTTGTATAAGTTACCGCGTGTGTTTTAGCTCGCTCCGTTAGAAAGCTCGTAGTCTGCCGTCCACAGCTTACAAAACAATTATGTCTCACGCGCACGATGTAATCATTAGTGGGTAAAGCCCATGGCTAACAGTTTTTAGCGAGCCTGAGGTGTCTCGGGTCTAGTCTC
This sequence comes from Anabrus simplex, assembly GCF_040414725.1. Classification (NCBI taxonomy): domain Eukaryota; kingdom Metazoa; phylum Arthropoda; class Insecta; order Orthoptera; family Tettigoniidae; genus Anabrus; species Anabrus simplex. Next base: position 351,597,670 of record NC_090265.1, on the reverse strand, counting down.
CATCTCTTCTTAGAGTGCAGCATTTAGATATTTGTGGCCCAGAGTAACCTCTAGAAGCATTAGCTGCTGAAACTTTAGTGTCATTCATCCATCTTAATGTATCTTACTGAATTAATCTGTGTGTTCTTGAGGTGCAAACGACCTTCTCCAGCAACTTGGCACTTACCAGATTACACAGCCTTGCTATTTATCATTCCACTGTCGTCTTATTTCGCTGCTAATCCATGTCTTTCTTCCCCCCCCCCCCCCCTTCTCCCCACATATTACCTCTTCTTTGTTTTATATCCTCTTCTTGCGCTCACTAGCGTGCTTCCCTTAAGACGATATCCCCATTACTGTGCGAGCACCTGCTCAGTCCCTATATTTGTCAGTGGTGAGTGATGGTGTGGACATCAGCGTGCTCCTTTTTCACCTTGCATTTTTGTGTGAGCTATAGCCTTGCATTGTCCGTCTTGGGATAGAAATACGTCCTTACAGGGCTACAACAGTTTTTTTTAGAAAAGTGTACTTACAGAATTCTTGACAATCGTCGGTGTGTTTCGGAAGTACTAACTCTTATTATTTTCACTAGATATTTATAAGAAGTGAATCATTACTTCTTATCCGTAAAACCACTTTTCCTTATTATAAACTCGCAATGAGTAATTATCCGTAAAGCAAAGCGCGATATTTCCATTACTCATAATAGTTCAGTATGTTATCAGTACAAAACAAAACCGTTTCAACAACCGTACAACAAAACTGATTCGTTGAAATGATTTTAGATTTGAAAACATTTCAGGACATTTTTTTTCCGGATGGAATTCTTTATCATAGGCTACTCATAATTATTTCGTATCAAAACATTCGGTTTGAAGTTCTCTTTAGTTTTAAGAAACGCCTGTCATGAATAGCACTCCACTTCCTCTTTTTTAGGTGTTTGAATTATAGTAGTAGAGAAAGAATGATCAGTGTCAGCTTTGTAATTCAAGTCTAGATAGTAGCTTCACGAACTGAAATGTCACCAAGCCCTGACATTTTAACATTTGTAGTAGTTGTTTGTTTGGATCATCAGTCCATAGCCTTGATTGATGCAGCTCAACATGTCACCCTATTCTGTGTTGATTTTTTCCTTTGTACGTAACTGCTACATTCTACATTTGCTCTAATCTGCTTGTCATATTCATACGTTGGTCTACCCCTGCTGTTCTTACTGCCTAAACGTCCCTCAAAAACCAACTGAACAAGTCCTGGGTGTCTTAAGATGTGTCCCATCATTCTCTCCCCTCTTCTCATCAAATTTAGCCAAATCGATCTCCTCTCACCAATTCGATTCAGTACCTCTTCATTTGTGATTCGATCTATCCATCTCACCTTCAGCACTCTTCTGTAACACCAGATTAGAAAATCTTCTATTTTCATTCTCTCTGAGCTAGTTATCGTCCATGTTTTACTTCCGTACACTGCCACTCTTCAGACGAAAGTCCTCAAAAACATTTCTAATTCCTATATCAGTGTTCGAAGTGAGCAAATTTATTTTCTTATGAAAGGCCTTCTTTGCTTGTGCTAGTATAAATGTGTACTTACAGAATTGTTTACTTGCAGTATGTATGCTAAAGGGTTTGCATTCGCGGGTTAATGTGTTCGAACCGCACTGTTGGCAGCCTTGAAGATGGTTTTCCGTGGTTACCCATTTCCATACCAGGCAAATGCTGGGCCACAATCGCTCCCTTCCGTTTCCTATCTCAACGTCGCCGTAATACCTACCTGTGATGGTGCGACGTAAAGCAAATTGTGAAAAGAAAAAAATCTGTACTATACTGTGCAAACTGTTTATTTTCGAACACAAACTTTTTTTTTTTGCTAGGGGCTTTACGTCGCGCCGACACAGATAGGTCTTATGGCGACGATGGGATAGGAAAGGCCTAGGAGTTGGAAGGAAGCGGCCGTGGCCTTAATTAAGGTACAGCCCCAGCATTTGCCTGGTGTGAAAATGGGAAACCACGGAAAACCATTTTCAGAGCTGCCGATAGTGGGACTCGAACCTACTATCTCCCGGATGCAAGCTCACAGCCGCGCGCCTCTACGCGCACGGCCAACTCGCCCGGTCAAACCTGTTTTACTGTTATGTCTAGTCCATTATGTCTGTAGTAGGTCTATTAACTATTGAACTCGTCGCCATAAGACCTATCTCTGTCGGTGCGACGTAAAACAACTAGCAAAAAAAAAAAAAAAAAAATTGTACTTTAACTGGTCGAGTTTTGTGTAAAGCCATCGTTATTCAGAATTATAGCGAGACAACACAGGGAAATTTACCTTTAAAGTTCCATCTTGTGTGTCACAATTGTATTCATTTGTAAGCGCACATTAATATCGCTGTGTCTAGTATGGGAGAACGGGCCTGTGAAGTCCATCAAAGTGTCACCACCGAATCATATCCGCTCAGTCCTCATCTGGGAATGGTCATGTCTCAATTTTTCGGAGTTCAACTTTTCTGCAGACTCTAAAACACGAAGCTGGCCGTAGATCCCTGGACTTGAAGACGAATGTCAAAAAGACACAGATCAGTTTTTGTATCGATATACTTTGTAGTGTTTAAACCATTTTACGCAGTGGTTCGGATTCCTTGTTAATCTGAAAGCTTGTATATTTAAGTTCGTTGTTGAATAAAACTTCAAGCTTTTATAATTGATACGGATAGCCAAGTGCAACTTGTTGCTCGTGAATGCTGGATCAAATGTGTGTGCGCGAACAAACCCACAGCATGGCCCTTCCATGATTACAATAGCAGTATTACTAGCTGGCTTTGGATGAGACAGGATATTGCCACTGTTGGTTAGTGGCTAGCACATTTGCCAGTATCCCACCCATTTCCTAGTCCGAGCGTCTGGAATAGGCTTTGACTTGCATGTACCCACTCATTACGAGCCTTTGACGGACGACGAAATGTACTATCAAAATTGATACTCGCTTTCTGTGAAAGGAAATGATTATGATGGTGATGATGATGTTTGTTGTTTTGAAGGGACCTAGGAGCTAGGTCATCGGCAGCTGCGAAAGACGATTTTGGCTGAATTCATGAAATAAAACCGTAATATTTAATTATTTTATTTATATTATGTTAAAATAAAATGATATGAAGCATTTCCATATCTCTGGAAGATCAAGTCAAAATAATATCTGAATAGAAATGTACAAGATCGTGCTTATGAACAATTCATACAGTTGTACAAAAACACTTCCCAGGAAGCGGACATCAAATTCAAAATTTACCTGATAGTTTTCAATCAGAAATGAGAGTTAATGAGATATTTAAAATGAAATGTTCCATTTTTTACGATTCTAAACCAGTAATAAGGAAGAAAGTTAGTCGTTTCCCATGGCTGTTGATATCGTGAACATAGCCAGGGGACTTGCGGTTTTGCTTGGAATTCCGGCTGCAGGGAAGTGACATTTAATTTCAAAAATCTTACATGCATTGGCTGGGCCCCCTTAAAAATACGCACCGCAAGGAGTAGTGTTGTAATGTAATGCAATAAATAGAGAAACAAAGGTAATATTGGCAAAGTTGATTTAATACACTAAATTGGTGTAAGATAAGTGGTTTAGAGATTCAGTATACAGATGACTTGTTCCCTTCCAGTGTAATGGAGAAAAAGCCGTGAGCAACGATCTTTGTGTTATATAAAGTGAGTTAGCAGTAAGGGATTCTTTGTGCGAAAATTCGTAAGTAGCAATTTCTACGTTTAGTGTCGGACTCGTTGACTGAATGGTCAGCGTACTGACCTTCGGTTCAGAGGGTCCCTGGTTCGATTCCCGGCCGGGTCGGGGATTTTAACCTTAATTGGTTAATTCCAATGGCTCGGGGGCTGGGTGTGTGTGGCGTATTCAACATTAGAAATCATCCTAGGTAGGGCCCTCATCTTCATCTTCACAGACATGCAGGTCGCCTAATAGGTCGTCTACTAGAAAAAGATCTGCACCAGGCCTCTCCGGAGGCCATACACCATTATTATTATTCTACATTTATTTTCCGGGCTAACTTTGTAGAATTATTCATTTACTCGTCGTTCCTGTGGTCTGTGCCCCAGCGTATGGCGTCTTAATTTTGATCATTTGTACACTTCTATATATAGTATATTGCTGGATACGTCTCAAATACTGAAGGATTCTTATCTCCTTTAGACAGCCAGGCAGTTCATAACAATACCCTTCAGTGTATGAGAAAGGATCCCAGCTGTGAATGTTAATGGAATGCTTTTTCGTGCTCTGGTAACACATCCGCGACCGCAGTTCAGTGGTGTGCATTAGTGAAGTGTACTATGGCATCGATTGTGCAGCGGCACTCTTCGGCTCTCCAGCGCAGCCGTGCAGACGAACGTTAATCTATGAGCTGTTACGTGTTTGATCGATGGTACTTTCCTCCACCTTCAGCGTCTTAATTTCAGGATTCGGCCCTGACGAGGCCCATAAATGAAGCGATAACAATTACACGTCATGCTCAGTAAGTGCATTTATGTGGAAATCGGTTTTTTTTTGGAGGGGGGGCTGTTTATTTACGTATAACATCTGGAACTTAAAAGGAGAATGAGCTAAAGTACCAGAGTTAATAGCACAAACATAATACCGTACATACAGTATGGTTGCTCTCAGCTGCGAACCAAAGCCAAAGTTAACTTAATGTACACAGTTATCAGCAGGAAACATAGCAGCGCCACTGAACACATGTACTGCGAGTCAATGTGAAACTCTTACACCACTGTAACTAGTATGTGTTTATGAATGTGGACAATAATTTATGGTTTGCATTTTATGTGTGGAACAGTAAAGGTGTATCTTGAATTATTAAGTCACTAGGGGCTAGTTAGCGCATCACTTAACTTAGCAAGATATAACAGATTATTTGTGTATATGTTGAAATGAAATGGCGTATGGCTTTTAGTGCCGGGAGTGTCCGAGGACATGTTCGGCTCGCCAGGTGCAGGTCTTTTGATTTGACACCCGTAGGCGACCTGCGCGTCGTGATGAGGATGAAATGAAGACGAAGACGACACACACACCCAGCCCGCGTGCCAGCGAAATTAACCAATGCTGGTTAAAATTCCCGACCCTGCCGGGAATCGAACTCGGGATCCCTGTGACGAAAGGCCAGCACGCTAACCATTTAGCCATGGAGCCGGACTGTCTATATGTTGCTGGGGCACGTCAAAATGAAACTCGTACAGTCCTGCATGGGCATATAAGAGGGCAGTACAAATTCTGTATGTTTATATTTCGTCACCACTTTCAGTTTGTTGTGGAGAGTTGCGAGATACAGACAAGTTCCGGTGCTATCATAGGGCGTCAATGAGGACACTCTTCGAAAGAGGAAAGAGAACTGACGATTTTTCACCATAAGAGAGGAAAATCACTCCGAGAAATTTGTGAATTTGTAAACAGGGGTCATGGAACTGTACAGTGCGTTATAAATAGATATAAAAGTACACGCAACATTTAAAATAAAGACAAAGTGGGTGGGAGAAAAATTTTCAACCTCTGGGAGGAACGTTGGATAGTAAGACAAGTGAAGAAAAATGCAGCGATTAGTGCTCCGAAACTGGCTGTTATGGCTGAGGAACATACCACCAAGATAGCACATCCACAAACTTTCGACTTATTCTAAGGAAAAGTTAACATGCATGGACGAATAGCTAGGATAAAAAACATTTGTTAGCAAGAATAATAGGAAGAAAAATTTCAGCGTCGTTAAAGATAATATAGAATAAGTTGACTCCTGGAAGACCGTTATTTTTTACAGTTGAAAGCAAGTACAATCTCTTCGGATCAGACGAAAAGGTTAACCCCCTGTGGGTGGGGGACGAAGACCACCACGCGGGGAACACCATGCGTCGCTTTTACTTGCGTGTGGTACCACTATGTTTGGTACTCAATAGGTTTGTGATTAGTAGCAATAGAGTGCGTTGGCGGCTATTACAGTACCTGTGATTCGTACCCCTATATGAGCAACACCATCGGATTAGCGACACCATGGTTCTGCCTTGCCTGTGCATAGTACCCACTCCGTGAGGAACACCACGGAATAGTGCGGGTCCCTGTGTTGAGTCCACTTATGTGAGGAACGCCATAGGTTTGCGTTGCCTGTAAATAGCGCTGCAATGTGCGAAACACCATAGGTCTGTGTTACATGTGCGAATTTCATTACCTGTGCATAGTACCATACTGTGTGGAATACCGCGAGTCTACGCTACTTTTGATTAGTACCGCAACATGACACATAGCGTGGTTCTATTTTCCTAGCGATAAGTACCATTATGAGGGGCCGATGACCTGGATTTCGGAGCCGTTTCGACTACAAGCATCATCGAGTCAGTATTGTGCTTTAGAAGCTTGGTCAGTAGTACTATAGTTTAATGCTAAGTTTCTAGTAATGTGGGACATTGCGGGTCGGATCCACTGATTGTTTTAACTTCATATCCATCCATTCATTCTTCGTCCTCACGTTTTCGAATTCTGGTCAGTGCAGGATTATGGATTTTTAAATTGTCATACCATTTCGTCTCATTTCGTACCATTAGGGGCCGATGACGTAGATGTTAAGCCCCTTTAAACAACAATCATCATCATCATCATTATCATTATCATCATCACGAAAAGGTTAATGCCTGGAGGATACGAAATGAGGAGTTGAAACCTAGCAATCTGCGCCCAAGTGTCAATCGTGATGGAGGTAGTGTAACTGACTGGGGGTGCATGTCAGCTAATGGACCACAAGAGTTGACTTTTATTGATGGGATCATGGATCAACATGTGTATCTAAATATACTGAAAGAACATTTACGACCTAGAGCTCAAAAGTTTAGAATACTTGATTACCAAGATAACGACCCGAAGCACAAAGTTCATAAAGTACGGATGTGGCTGCTGTATAATTCCCCCAAAGTACTCGAGACACCTCCACAGTCACCAGACTTAAGTGGATGGAAAGTCTATGGCATTACTTGGAAGTAGCGATAAGGAAACACCATATTTCGAACAAAGATGATCTGAAAATGGCTTTATGTGAAGAATGGAAGAAAATAGTTCCATCTTATTACGAAAAGTTGGTAGAATCTATGTCTAAACTTTTAAGACCTGTGAAAAGTGCTAAAGGGTATCCTACAAAGTATTGACTGTTAAAAACATTGTGTTATTAGAGATCGCTCAGGAACTACTTGAAGGTGTATGAGTTTCACTGTGACCTGTTTGATGCATGTTTAAGAATAATGTATTAATTTTCTTCAAGTATAAGAAATAGGAGTTGATTTATTTTGTAGCTTAGTATAGAAATGCGTGTTTGTTAAATCAGAACCAAGACTAAAATAAAGTAATAGTTATATTTTTGTGTTGAATCCAAATAAACAAGCTTTCCTTTAGTGTATGAGTTTCATTTTGACTCACTGTAGTTACTTTCACTACTTGTCTAGGAATGCCACATACCGGTACACTCTTATCATACTGCATATCTCATATCCATCCCTAGAGATGTGTAATGTTTACTGTGGGCCGGGCTGGATGGCTCAGATGGTTGGGGTGCTGGCCTTCTGACCCCAAGTTGGCAGGTTCGATCCTGGCTCATTTCTGTGGTATTTGAAGGTGCTCAAATACGTCACCCTTGTGTCGGTAGATTTACTGGCATGTAAAAGAATTCCTGCGGGACTAAATTCCGGAACCTCGGCGTCTTCGAAAACCTTAATAGAGTAGTTAGTGGGACGTAAAGGCAGTAACATTATTAATGTTTACTGTGCAGTTTGTCTTCAGGTGTGGTCTAGAGCAAGTGTGTTGCTTTCTTCAAGTTGTTTTAAATATTTTTATGATCAAGAAATTTCTATAAGGAAACTTCGTTTAAATATGCATCCACGTATTCAGTACTGTACAGCTTTTCGGTTATAACAAGTAGTTTAATCTTAAATCAGGACATGTTTCGATCCATGTATGGTCCATCTTCAGTTAACATCAGAGATACAAATTAAAAGAGTACAAAAACATTTAAATACACAATTAAACCCACGGACATATTTATAACATACTTTGTGTATGTGTCTAAAAAGAGGATAAAAACTCTAAAAAGCAAAATTAATGTTGCTTTACGTCGTACCGACAGAGATAGGTCTTACGGCGACGATGGGTCAGAAAAGGGCTAGGAGTGGGAAGGAAGCGTCTTTAATGAAAAGAATTAAATATAAAAATACACGGACATATTTAAAGCATCTTACAACATTCTTGCGGTTTACGTCTAAATATGTGTGTGTTTCCTAAAAAAGCATTAAAATCAACGGTGAAGAAGTCGAGACTAAAATGTTCCTTCAGGTTCGATCCTGGCTCAGTCCGGTGGTATTTGAAGGTGCTCAAATGCGTCAGCCTCGTGTCGGTAGATTTACTGGCACGTAAAAGAACTCCTGCGGGACTAAATTCCGGCACCTCGGCGTCTCCGAAAACCGTAAAAGAGTAGTTAGTGGGACGGAAAACAAATAACATTATTATTAAAATGTCCCTTTGTTACGGCTAACGTAAGCGCCATTATATGAAACTGCATGCTGGATTTCAGTATGGAACAATAATATGACGATCGTTGTGTGAAAAAATCCAAATAAATTTATGATAGCAATTGATTTATTCCTGTTTCGAAACGTATAAACTCAAGTGGTGTTGAAATAATAATAATAATAATAATAATAATAATAATAATAATAATAATAATAATAATAATAATAATAATAACCCACTGTCTCCCGATTACTGGATACTGGCCGCACTTTAAGCGACTGCAGCTATCGAGCTCCGTATAAATATTCTAAATTATGCATCAAACTTCTACCGTTCTTGAATATACTGCATTATAGAATCTAGACCAAATAATGTATATATATGGAAATACTGGTTACTACCAGGCATACCAGTAGTATGTTTAAGGTAGGTCTAATATGGAGAGAAATCCTTATCAGAAATGTCTGGATTTTTATGTACCATTAAACCTACCAAATATGCAACAGTAAACCCCAAATACCTAATATATAATATCAAAAACTAAAATGTTTCAAAAAATCTTTTTAATTTTAAACAAATGGCAATAATTATGTCACATTAAGTTGTTAACGTAAGAAATTTCATTTTTTTGTCCGTATTGAACTGAGAATTACAATGAATAAACTTTTAATGTGCACAATAATAACGTTGTTTATAGATGTAATTACATGAACTGTAATTGAATTAAGGTGTAAACATGTTTTATAACACAAGCTATTTTATTATTTAAATCGCTCACCAAATTTATTGAGCGTACTACTGTATGTCCACAGGGACATGAATCAACTTGAGAACTGTCATTCAACATTTTTGACTCGCAAGTCTTTAACTTGTTCAATAAAGTTATATTATGTGTCATTGTTTTAATGTAGATTTCATAGGGTTTTTATATCACGTACAATTTAATATTTATCATGAGTTTTGTATAATTTGCCTATTTTCCGATTTCTTTGTACAGCTGAGGATGACGCAAAAATGCGTCGAAACTAGTACTGAATATAATTAGAATGTTGTAATTACATCTATAAACGTTATTATTGTATTGAACAGGCGGACATTAAAAGTTTATTAATTGTAACATTAAATTGTGACACGGAAATCTATCAGGGTGCGAAGGCCAGTATATTACAAGGTGTTTCTCCATATTTTCAGGAGCCGGGTTCCGTAGGCGGTCGGAATGTATATTCGTGTACATTGAAAATGATCCGCTCGACATCGCAAGTCAATGGCGCATACTTAAATAAATGGATTTGTTTTGGAGTGATGTCTTTTGAAGTTTCTCGCGACTCCCCATTAAGGATCTGGCTAACAATAAGCAAACTCGTGGAAAGTGGATTTCTTTCAAGAAGTGACTAGTTTTTTCGTGACTCTTTCACCTACTGTCCAGCAAACGGCATTCAATTTATTTTTAACGTCACAGATGATGCCGATCGATTCCATTAGCGGTAGTCCACAAGTTTCCTACTTTTCGATGTTTTAAGGAATTTAGTCGAAGTTAAGATTTGATTTATGCAACATCACGTGCAATTTTAGGATTCTTCACGATTTTTTTAATGTCCCTCTCCAATGCGGCTGACTCAGAAGGAAAAGAATCAACAACAGTTTCATTGACTTGAGGGAAGTGACTTCGTACCTCTTTTGTTACTGGGTGAGTAACGCAATCTGAGCACTTGAAATAGATGAGATGGGAATAGAATACTTTAAGCGCAGTTGGAGCCTTCACCATGTAGGATACTGAAGCCAATGTGCATTAAAAATATATTTCTTCTTGCACACTTCTAGGCTACAATACTTCTAGTCCGTCATTAACTAATCGGGCAAACCGTTTCGTGATCTGTGCGTTCTAGAAATCTGCTGGTAACGATACATAATTTCTATGCGCTGTCCAGTCAATTTCCGCCCCAATGGACTCCACAGCATTATCGTAGTAGGCATCGAGATATTCCTTCCGGAGTATAGATTCGCCAGGAACTTTGTGACAACAGTACTTTCCGAGAAAATGCGGTGTTTTAGCACCTAAAATTTGTTCCATGGTATGTTTGCTGCGATCTTGGCTCTATACATGTCTTCATGAAACTCACTTCAAAAAGGATCTTTTATTTTTTGTATAAATGAAGTCTGTTCTTTTACGGAAGGCAAATGCTTATTTTGGTTGTCATGCTCACTTCATGCGGGCTGTTCTAGGTGACATTTCATTGTACAGCCTACTTTTTTGTGATACTCGACACAACACCACTTTCCATCGATAGTAAATGCATTGTCCATAGTTATCCAGGATCGAAGTTTCCCAGCTGAAGAACTTGGGGCTGGAGCCACTCGGGTTGAAATACTTAACTATTCACTGTCCAACTGATATAGTACCCACAGAATTGGATTAATGTCCGGGACAAAACCTAACGTCCTCGTTTCCTGGCAGTACTTCAAATGACCATCTCCTACCGCTTGCTGTAAATGTTAGTGAACAAAGTACAATTATTCTCTCGCCCTTCAAGACCTACAGTATTTGTGTCGGTGCAATTAGAAAAAAAAAGAAAGAAAAAACAACAACAACAACTAGGTAACAAAAATGGCCGTAAAAAGGTGCATTCAGGTAGTAGGGTAACGAGCCAATTATTTATTGCGACCCATCAGTCAGCTACGTTTTTCAGAGTTAATTATGGAGGGCAAGGACAATTTTGGAAATATAGGTTATACCTCAGTGGTTGACGTGTCACGTCGTGAAGGCAGAAGTATGTATTCCATTTACGTACTGACAGCTATACATTTAAAAGCGAAAAACTTGAATAATAATTTTGTTCAATCCAATGCATTTGACATAGATATTATTTTTATGTTAAAATGCAGTTATTTTTAAGATGTGTTGTATTGTAAGAAATATGTAAACATTTGTAGCATCAAAATTAAATATGGGGCGATGACCTTAGATGTTAGGCCACTTTAAACAACGATCATCATCATCATCAAGCAAAATTAAATATAATGGTCGTACTGGCCTAATTCGTAAACAATTGTAAGATTTTAGGCAGGTACATTCAGAGCAAAGAAAAAAGTAATTGCATACAAATGTGGACTCTACTTATCAGAAATAGAATGAAGAAGGAAGGGGCGTGGTACAGCTACGATTAAATTTTGCTCTGAAAAGGCTTATTTTAGCAATTTTACCTGACATGATGCTCTCGTCCAACACCACCGATAGAGATGGCCTTGCAATACGAATCGTGACGTCACAGCGCTAAGGCCGAGAACAGGCCATGGGCGCACGTTATGCCATTCGTAACTTAAACACACACACACACATCCAATTTGTTCAGTCTTTATTTTTACCGAGCAGTTACGTACCAAAACATGTAAGATGTATTACTGATCTTTTCTAGCGTAAGGGTTATTCGGCAGAAACAACCAATATTTAAATAACGAAATTTTACACAAATAGGTACCCGGGTATCCCTATACTTCGTTCGGTAGTTTCCAAAATATTCACACTCTGTTCAATAGAAAAGTGAAATAATTAGTAACCCACAGATTTTACAGTAGGTACTGATGAATTCATAGGCTAATTTACAAAGCAATTTCTAAACAAGAACATCAGCATCTTAAAACACACCAACTATAAGAATGCACAATCGACGACTCCACATATTTGCCTTAATAACAAAATGCTGTACATGGCACAGAAGCTTACAACTAAAGTAAGAACAACTTTTTAAAAAAACTAAAAACTGGCATGCACACTCAATCATACTATAATTACCTTATCAAAGAATAAAATCAAGTACATGGCATAGACATCAGTGTAGAAGTTTAAAATACCAATTGCTGCTGCTGGTTGCGTGGGGCATTTACAGAAACATATCAGACAATTTAATTTACAAACTAGTTGTGTGCTTTTAAGTTTAGTCATAGTTGTTACACTAGAAGTAGTCTGTACTCTATTTACAAATCAGCACTAAACACTGCAATTTTTGCATTCGTTTTCTTTTATGCTGGGCGAGATTTTTAGATTTAACATCATCATTGACGTCCTTTACAGAATTATTAATCCGTGTATTGCTAGCTGCATGAAGAATGAAAGAGATCTGTCGTATGACTGGAGCACTTGTGGCCCATAAAAATGTCAGAGGGTAAACATTTCATAGTTACTTGCAACAACACATTCAACTGACTGGAATGATGTAAAAACTGTGTTTTGAAATCCTTTCGTAACAGTTTATTCATAATTGTGAAACAGTATGATGTGCACAGCACCACATCACTGTGTGGATGCCACAACCCTCCTCTGTCATTTGCATTTATTAAGCTTGAATGGGCAGCAGCACTATTACCTGTTTCATTGCAGATAAAAAATTCACAGTAATCGCAGCTGTATCGTTTCATTATACCATAGGATCAGTATCCACTGATTTAATGTAACGGAGGCCAATATTCTTCTTCAGTCCCATCCACATCATTTTCATCTGCTATACATTCCACAAATACACCAAACATCACACTCCTCGTCTTCTGCACAATCAGCTATAATAGCAGAATCCAGTTCCATAACAGACTGAAATCGCAATTTATTTTCAACTTCATATATTTGCCTGAGAGATATATTGTACTGACTACCTGCAAGTTGTCGATATTTACCAAACCGAGCTTCCAAGTTATCTCTCTGTATTTTTTCAGGCAAGAAAAACACGTGACTTTATCAATGGGAAAATAATTTGCCATTTCTGATCAACCGTTTGCAGAGAGAGTCAGTGCAGTGTGTGTCTCTTTACTGAGTCGCCCATAAGAATTACTTGACTTCTAATTATCTAACCATTGCACTAATTTCTCCAAATACTCAATATGACATGAGATTTTGGTTATAGGCTCCTGAGACGTTTACCTTTCCATAGGGTTTTGACATTCACTATGTCCCACCACGTACAGATTATTTCTATAAAATTTACTGTACTTTCCCAGTATTCCAAGTTCTTCTTAGGTCCTATTTCCTTCAGGGCAATAGCTAGTGGACGATTAAACGTGTTCAGTGCCAAAGAAACATTTTATCGTTCCAAATTAGTTGGATACAAATCTTTCAGCGTCAGAGAGAACCAATATTTTAGAAGATTCTTTTTTTCTAATGAATGCAGATGTTTCAACATACTAAAACATGCAACATGCATCTTCTCATAGTCAGTTATGTCTGGAAAATAAAGTTGCTGGTCCTTTACATTTAACCAGTTATTTCGAACACATTTTAAAATGTGGAAGTGTCTATGATAAATAAGAGCTTTCTGTTCTTGCCTTTGGGATGGCTGTAAACATGCTTCAATTCAGGCGGATCAGGAGGAAGAGACACTGCTGCAATAGCTGCTACTACTGCAAAGCCTAATTCTTCCAAAACAAAGATTATTGTTTTCATAGTGTTAAATAATTCCTCACCAGGAATATTAGTGACAGGTACAATTTGAGCAACATTTTTATAATATGAAAGTATACTATGGACCATGAAAGCATATGCGCTTGTGGCACATTCATCACTGCTCATCGCAGTACCTACTACCCTGCCCTGTTTGAAATCTAACTGGGGTTTGATATGATCCTCATCCATTGACAGTAGTACTAGTTTGCCTTTTGGGGAAAGTAATAGAAATTTACTCGTAATATAGAGCAGATGATTGCCATTCTTTTCCTGCAGAGGGTTTGTTACAAGCTTTGAGCATATTATTTGCAACGTACGTGGAGCAGGAAGAGTTAAGTTACCAGATCCTCGAATCAATTTGTAACAGTGGGAATAATTGTTCCTTTAAGAAATTCAACATATTTTCCTTCTCAGGAAACTTATTTTCTAAGTGTTGCAATAAAATATCAAGAACAGTCAAAGTTTCGTCTATATCCTGGCTGCTAGACATTTGCAAGATGCATACAGAGAATGTGCATTCTGGATCAAGGTTTCAATTTCTGTAAGATTCTTAACATGTTTGGACAGTGACACCTCTTTACAGCATTTACCTTCTACATTATTGACAAATAATGAAGCATGTAAATCTTGTGTTATTTTAACACAAGAATAAATATGAGGGTTAGGTTCTTCTTTAATTAAAAGAAATATAAACCTGATTTTTTTCTTGAGCAAGTCCCATTCAGTATTAAATGTAATGTCATACACTTTCAGCTTTAATTCCTCAGTGTATTTAAATGTTATTATCTCAGCATGTTTACTATATGTACGTAACCTGTCAGTAATAGCATTTTCTAAACACTGGTTTTCCACTTTTCGCCGCCTGTTTTCTGGATCTTCTCGGGAGGCAGTAGTGGTTCCAGAGATATATTGAGGGCAGTTTGGAAACTGTGCTGGAACTGCATCTAAAATGTTTAAAATTAGTTGTTACACAGTTTTACTGAAACTGACATCCTATTAAACAAAGAATAGGCCACTAACATCATTGTACACTATCTAGGAATGATGAACTAACCTTTCACCAATCTGGGGTTTGACAAAGGAGCAGTGAGTATCCTGTTATTTTCATCGATCATGCTCGTGGATCTTTCAATCTCATCTTTAAAGTGAAGTTCGCATACCTAAAAAACAATGATATTGAGAGTGAATGCACATGTTTGCAATTTCTTAATGTGATTTCCGTGTCAAAACCATTCAGTAAACCAAAAGTAAACATACGCTACAGGAATAAAATCCTCCCGACGAATAGCGCTTATCCATTTTGAGCTCAGTTTTTCATTAGTAGGGAAAGAGAACACACTTTTGTTCCGTTCACAATCCGGCACACTGCACTTATGAGGTATTATTCCTTTTTCTGTGATAGGTAGGCCTACCACCATGTAACAAACATACATTCACACGCACTAGTCAAAAACTAATATTTTTCACAAAACACGCTGCCAGCTGTTTACAGTTCAGATAGGACGTAGCAGCATGATGTCATATGAGGATCGTATTTGTATTGCTAGGCTTGCTCTTGTCTGTATGTAGCGGTATGTAGACATAAATACCTACAGACTGCGGTGGGGTTTCTGCACAGGAAGCGAGCGTCTAAGGAGCTAAGCTTCTCATCCATTCGTGATAGTTGTAATGCAGTGATTTTCTTGCGTTTTTAATTACGAATTTATTGTTGTTGAGTGTGAGTGCTGAATAGAGTTGGCACTGGCTTCTCGCTAAGGCGGCCTTGATTTGAATCCGAGCCAATGCACTTGAGATTTTTGAAATGAAAAGTCACTTTCCCGTGGTTTGGATTCAACGTAAAACTGGAGGTCCCGTGGCTATGATCACGGTATAACTAGCTTGAGTTTTTACATTTGTTGTCTCCATATAACTTCATTTAGAAAATATAATATAGCGTGCAGACCAAGTACTTATTAGCGGAATTGTTTCATTTAATCCCGGTTAATGGTACTAAACATTCGATGTTTCATACCCTGTCTTCTGTGCTTCTGGTAAGCTCTGCAATATATGACCATGAAAGGCCAGGTTTTTATGTTCCAATCAGGCAGCAGCTCTTTTAGGCGATATTTTTTTCATCTGACCGTATGGTTTCTCTGTTTGCAATGACAATTGCATTTTTACCACTTGCATTAGAGACGAGTTAATAAATCGAGCTACATTTCCATCTGTTCTAATTCTAGTCGATACCGAGCATTAGAGTCAGTAATAGAGGACTCTTTTAAATTAGCGCGTTATTCTTGCTCATACGTGATACCGAGTTCCGCTTTAATAATCTTATTGTTAGTTATCTGCAAACTCTGCGTCCTGTTGATGTTCGACTAACGAGTCGACCATAACTTGTCTGTAACAAGTTAGAATGGCCACATGTATCATGTATAATTAAAATATATATATGTGCTAGCACCGAATTAAACAATGTAACGATTTTGCTGGCATATTATGCCATCGTGAATTTCCTGCTTTGCTGTAGTGCATTTATTCATTTGTGTCAGAGCATGCCAATTAGAGATTATTCAGCTATAACGTACCCTAACAAGACAGTGTTAATTTAGAGACATTGTGTGTGTATTTTTTTGCCGAACGTAGAACTTGTTAAATTAGTTGCACACATTTACCAATACCGTGGTTGAAAATCTTTTAACCTCGTTTTTCTTTCTTTCCTCCCTAGTGTGATTTTTTCTATTGGCTTTACGTCGCACCGACACATATGTCTTATGGCAACGATGGGACAGGAAAGGGCTAGGACTGGGAAGGAAGCGGCCGTGGCCTTCATTAAGGTACAGCCCCAGCATTTGTCTGGTGTGAAAATGGGAAACCACGGAAAACCATCTTCAGGGCTGCCGACAGTGGGGTTCGAACCTACTATCTCCCGAATACTGGATACTGGCCGCACTTAAGCGACTGCTGCTATCGAGCTCGGTAGTGTGATGTCATTCAGTTGCATTCTTGTCACTATTTCAAGACGATCGGGGTTCGGATTACGGTAACACGCGTAAAATTTTAGGTGGAGAAGCAATTCCCTGTGGTACGGATTCCTCGTAATACTATTGATTCCGTAACGTACAGTCACATGGTTTAAAGTTCCGTAAGACAACTAGCTATCTAGTACTTGAATTTTAAATTAAGTGACAACAACAATAATGATATTCGTTTTACGCCCCACTAACTACTTTTACAGTTTTTGGAGATGCCGAGGTGCCGGAAGTTTGTCACTCGGAAGTTCATTTACGGGCCGGTAGATGTGCCGACACGATACTGGCATTATTGAGCCGGGTTGGAACATATCAGCTTAGGCTGAGAAGGTCAGAGCTCTACCATTTGAACCACTCAACCCGGCATGTTCATCAACAATATATTTCTGCATTGTGTGTATATATTGTACCCGTTAGACATCAGCGGCAGAACGTTGAGACACCTCAGGGGTGCTCAGTAAGGATTTAGCAGGCCTGAATGACACGACTGTGGGCATATGGCAAAGAAAAAACTGAATAAAATTCAAACATTGGCATGGTTTATTTAAAAGTAAGACCAGTATAGTTTTGTCATCCTTTCTAGCTATGATGATGAAAATTATTGTTACTAGAAAATTAATTGTTGCTCTTGAGAATTGAGGTACAGAAAAATAGATCAAATGGGATGGTACATTTAAACTGTCTCCTATTTCGCCCTAACAAATTCATAATTACACATTCTTTGGATTGATATTTAAGCAAACATTTTTTATATTCAGTTAAATGGAAATGATCTAGGTTCTCACGATCAAATCTGAAAATATCAGAAAAAGAAGAAAAAATTTAGTAAGAAAATCGTACTAGATCACAATAATTCTATTTAAATTATGAATTTACCGTAACCGTTTACAGACCATAATTTGATGCGATAATGTTCTTTTAAAACTGAATCGACGCAATGGAATAAGTATCTGTTCATTATTCTATTTATCTCTGGTTTAATTAAATTAAAGAAATAAATTCAAGCAGTGAAACGTCACTTTAAATGGTCCACCTAAATTAAACAAAATCTAAGCTCTGACAACACCACAGTGCAAATCTAGACGCTGAAATATGGAAAAAATTACGTTCCCGGTCCACAATATAACACATGTGAAACAATGGAAATATATGATGATATCACTATAACTAACACACACCAAAACTATAACTCTAATCCCACCACAATATCTACAATATATATTACAATATTTACAAAATTAGAGAGCACGCGAAATGACCGTTATGCTCAAACACAATCACATATCCGTAGCTTTACTAGATGAATATTCGCGCCATTCAAACACAAGTGGTTGACCCTGGATGAATGTTATCGAATGTTCGCGAATAATCTCGAAGAATGATCCACAGTCGACGTGAATAAACGTGGAGAATTATTAAAGTAACGACAAGATCGGAGAACTGTGAATATAATATTACTGGACGCAAATATACTGAAGACATATCCAAAATCGTACACACGCAGTCTAGAACTATCTAGTATCGTACGAAGATCCTAAATATCCCTATAATCATCTACAATTTGCATGCACAGCAATCTTCAAATTCTCATGACGTGACTCTACTCTCGAAAATTATACCAGTACATCCATTATACAACAAACACATGTTTATCTCGAAGACATAGTGCTAACACTCTATCAATCATGAAATATAATATCATGTGCCATAAGCATCGTAATACATTCGTGATCCGCCCTGGATGTCACGAATTCCAAATATAATCTCACGCAACATAGCCTACGCGTACACAATCGTCAAATAATACATTTGGACTTTCAAAGATCCAACCTATCTTCCGGTTTTCCGTGTCACAATTTCAGAGTATCTCCTGTGTCGTTTAGACGTTAGCTGGTTTGATTCAAAAGAATGGAATCATTTCTCAATCCCTCTCAATTTATATTCAGAACGTACATGATTCTAAATCACAATTTGGTTTAATATGATGACTTCTAACACGAGAAAATCTAAGTTAATCTTGCGAAGATCTTGACACATTTCCCCACAAGTTGTTCCTATATTCAGTAATAAAGTGAAAATCATACAAATTACCAACACATTATCCGCCATACAGGATTAATTTAAGAAAATTAAATAGAAACACACATGAATAATCATAACCATCATCACGGTGTGTTATACCTGTTACCGGGGTTTCCGTGGACCAGATAGAGGTGA
The DNA here is from genome assembly GCF_040414725.1 of Anabrus simplex. Lineage (NCBI taxonomy): Eukaryota > Metazoa > Arthropoda > Insecta > Orthoptera > Tettigoniidae > Anabrus > Anabrus simplex. Next base: position 351,578,512 of record NC_090265.1, on the reverse strand, counting down.
AAGAAGGTGTAGGCTTGAATGGGTCTAACTACGATATCAAAAATTAATTTAAAACTTTAAATAAAGGTTATTTTTCTTTTCAGAAAATCAAACTTAACAACAGTGTATCAGGTACAATGACAATTTTGATATAAAAATAGAAAACCCCAGAATAGGGAATTTAACACTTTTGGGCTTCAAGCCCCTAATTTACAACTTTACAACCTCGCATATGTTGTGTTATTTAGACAAGGACAGAAATATCCCAATTCCAGAGCACTTTGCTCCAGCCGTTACAAATTTACGGCCTTCCAAAGGCACTAATAGCATCACACAAAAACCAGAAAGAGTTTACAAGCTCTCCGAATTCAACAAAGGAGACTGGCTCCCGATTTCTTACAGCCTACTCAAGGCAACATTACGCAAAAATCTTACAATTTCTGGCCTCTCTAGGCCCAACCTACAATTTACAATGTTTGTACACAGGGGTATCTATTACCCAAACAACTGGGCCTTCGTGGAAAGAAGCACAGGTTAAATTACTGGCCCAAACACAAAATATATGGAGGCGTACATTTACGCTCCTAGAAAACCAAGTATGAAACCCTAATTGGGCTCGCAGCCCGATGAGGGTAATCCCAAGCTACTGAGGTGACTAGAATGAAAGGTTAATTTAATGCTTTACAGAAAGAGAAACAGTTACAAAATCGTAGTCACCTCGAGATAAATTGAAGGGGAACTCAAGAGGGTAACGTACTCTCTATCCCCGATGTACAGTTAAAGACTTTATGAAGTTTTTCATTAGCAAGAAGTAATTTAACATTTTAGAAATCACGGTTACATAGTTAAAGCTTAGAACCTTCCCCTCGGATAAGTTGGCGGAGATAGCTACAGAGATAGAAAACTGGTGGCCATTACCTGGGCTGGTGTACTGCCTGCCGAAGAATGAGGCGCCCCGTCTCCTGTCTTAACACATACACACTCAGTAAGTTGACGATCAATAAAACAAGGTAGCTTGAAAAAGCCGCACCTTATATACCCGAGGGGATCGTTCGAGAAGGTTCTGGACTAAATCCGGACACACACTCTCATTTTTATTGGCCGAATGAATATCTACAAGAAGCCTGTGTTAGGCTGAAAAATAAATACAAAAATTTCTAATTGGCCAGATTCAAAAGCTGGCGGGACGAGGATGAAGTGTAGCAAACCTTGAAATATCAAAATGAATGAAAGTTTATTTAGTTGAGAAAACATAAGAACACAAAACTTCTTTAAATCCCTAGTTCTTCTACCTTGCACCAGAGTGCATGACCTCAGTTTTTTGTAAGGACATCCATGGAGAAGTGTTCAGACTACTTGCTGTACACCAAAACAAAACAAATAAATCCAGTCAGTTTAGAAAACTTTAAAATAACACAATACTCTGTTATTTATGAGTGACATCTTCTGATTAATGTCCCAACTTCATGCAGTAGCTGTTTCAAGATTAGTTTGATAGATAGTGTTCCTTGAGGCTCTTCTTTTTAACATGCGGAGTTGAGGTGTAGGCTACCTCCCGGTACAGTACCAATCACTAAATCATCCAAATTTACTTGACAGAAATGGAAATACATGAAGACCGTATATTGAAACTAATGCATAGCAAAATATGAGAACTACTCGACTACACCATTGTACAAGACCATTTAATAACTATAAATACATTAACTAACCCACTACTGAACAGATATTTACTGCAATATTTGAGTCGACTTATCTTTCGGTTTCTTCTTCAAACTGGACGATAATTAATCGTCCCCAATGCTACGATTACGGCTGGCATTCCCTCATCTCAACGTTGTCGGCAATGGTCTCAGGGCTTAAGCTTTCATGATGAAAGTAATATCAAACACGGTACTGGGCGATGTTTCCATGTCGAATTGGTGGTTAGACTCCTCTTGGTTCAAAGCTGAACTTGTACAAAGATTGTTAAGAAGAAGCGTTCATGAAGGAGATCGAATGAAGTTATAATTCTGTTCCGGGATCGCGACCCGCAACGAACCCCAGCCAACACTTCGGCTTGCGTCTCCTGATTTTCGAAATGTCTTATCTAACGCGTCACCGTACTGTGTGGGATGCTCCTTTTCACTCCACCGGCAGCAACAGCTGACAAATCATTCAGATTCCAGGACGTCCCTACCACACGCATTACAAAGAGATATGTCATTCAGCCGGCAACTATGGCACACTAAGGACCTCACATTCGTGAACGGGTAGTTTGTGTCGTTGAAGAAGGAAATCTAACCGCAATAGAGGCTGGACGACGATACGGCATCGAAATGAAAAAAAGTAAGTTACATTGTAAGTGAATATTTTAAAGTTCTCTGTGGTTTAGATGAGGTGGAGATACTATTTTTTGCAGGAACAGAACATCTCACACTTGAAACCGAAACCAGAAAAAAAAGTAAAACACAACCGAAGAGGCGGAGACCTTACTCACCCTTTGTTCATCTCAACTCCAAGACGGCCACATATCTCGCTACCCAAGACAGGCTGGCACAGCAGGTCCCGGTAAACAGCTGGGTACTTTACCCATTAATACCTCCGAAGTGGGCGATCTAATTAATTCATATTTATCGCGTCTCACTTCAAGCAAATTATCCTCAATGGGCATAAATCACATCAATCAAATGCATATCTTTCCACTGACTTATTTCTTATTATTATCTTGTCTGATGCAAATCTCTCTCTACCACCGTCAGTTACATGCACATGAACTTGATACTCACACTAATCAGTTGCTTTTAGAATATAATTCGAAGATCCTTACCGATAGGGGAACATTTGATATAACACTTATTATATTCATGTACTACCTCGGTCAAGGGTTCACAATTCGGTCAACATTTCTTTCCTCACATCACAGCATCCTTAAAAGTAAAGGAGGGTGTCTACGACCATGCAAATTTAATTCCTTGAAACAGCATGCTATTATATCTCACCAAATTAATGGTTAGAATTTAAGAAGATTTTGCCAAATGACTTGTATCATCTCAATCGGAAAAACATGATTAAAATCTACCAAACATATGTTGAGTCCCTTTCTGTAGTAGTGTTTCACTAAACAAATACGGTATTGCATAGGGGTACATCAGTACACACTAGTTCATGCATAATCATAATAATATTAACCCTTGGACAACTAAACTAAATATCTACATTTCCACCCTTCAAGAACGCCTATCGCAAAACTTACACGTATAAAAACATCGGAGTGCTTTTTGGGGCACTCAGTTACATTATAATTAATCCTTGACTACCAGTTTTCATGCCAAGAATAATTTTTGAGAGTAATCAGCTCTGATCATGTTGAAACCTCGTTCATCACCCAGGGCGTCTGCCCCACTGCGTAGTATTCCATGGCGAGAGCTAGGCTGGCTGCAGGTCTTGGGTTCTCGGGGCTCTGTATGGGTCTATACTACGTATGATGACGTCTGCTTCAGTCGCCTCGGAAAATGTCCCACGATGTCCGAATGAATGGGACATCTGCTGGCACTCTGGCGCGTTTATGCTGGGTGTCGTATTCCGCGTCGTCAATGGCTCTGGTTTGACGTTAGGGCATTCAAAGGCATAAAACACACAAAAAACCACTGTGTTATTCACGTAATGTTTTCTGACCTCTGGTTTTTATCTATCACTGAATTAGTAGCTATCCACTCACGTGACTCGAGATGGATTTCTGCGATAGCAAATAAGTCCATATTGCCCTTTCTAATAAGTGTGATGATACTACAGTTCCATAACTCGGTACCGCCTAATAATTATGTTCATGGCAAGTTCTTGTTTATAACTTGTCCTTCCTAACTATTGTCATTTAACCCTTCAGGACGGGCTCTTCACATCCACACACGGCGTATTGAATTTAATTATCAGTTTCATTGCCATTCAACGTCAACAAAATCATCGCACTGACTATCTCGCAGTTATTTGTTATTGAGCAGTTCGGGGTAGCCCAGCCTTTTGGCAGCTCGGTCATTTACTCCGAATAATTACGCGTGAAGTACGGTCATACGCTTCCTCACTCTAAAGACAGAGAACCGTAAATAGTCTCGCAAAACGCACCTTGATTTTTATCACACACACCACTTCCTTGAAATATAATTACACTACACTATAAAACTGAGCGTACCGAGCTCGATAGCTGCAGTCGCTTAAGTGTGGCCAGTATCCAGTATCCAGTGGGTTCGAGCCCCACTGTCGGCAGCCCCGAAGATGGTTTTCCATGGTTTCCCATTTTCACACCAGGCAAATGCCGGGGATGTACCTTAATTAAGGCCACGGCCGCTTCCTTCCATTTCCTAGGCCTTTCCTGTCCCATCGTCGCCATAAGACCTATCTGTGTCGGTGCGACGTAAAGCAAATAGCAAAAATAAAAATAATAAAATCTGAGCGTAATAAGGTAGCTTTCAATAAAGAATATTTTCACTCGAAATGTGTGACTTGTAAACTGAGAATAAGTCTCCCGAACAGAATGTCACTACCGCACCAAGAAACGAAATAAGAATGGATAGTTTGGTGTGGCTGCTATTTTATTTATAGTCTACGGGTGGTTTTCGTCCGAGAGGTGGTAACCACGCCTTCTTTTAAAAACTCACTCCGCTAATAGCTGGTTTTCAGAATTAAATGGACATTAATTTGATATTTCTCTTTATGCTCTCTCTACTGATCGTCGTGCAGCTACGCTAGGCCACGCGTTTTCCTGGCAGCTCGAGGACGGCCTTTGGGACACCTGAATGAGGCACGGTTACAATCCCGGCGAGCGGCTAAGAAACAAAAGCTCGCTGGTGAGCAGAAGGCATACTACTTTGCGTTTTCTGAGGACAACGTAGTATGCGAGTGGTCGAATTTCATATTCTTCGACGAGAGCACGTATTCCTCGGCGAACGATGGGCCGATAGACGCGTGTTTCACCCTTTCGGCACCCGACACAATCGAGCGTACGTGGCCGAACATCGATTTTATCCAGAACTGATGGTGTGTTTCAAAGTAATTACGAATGCATATTTTGGATTTAGGCGCGTGCTGTGGGGTTGATGGGAAATCCCCAGCTCTGAGTTAAGGAACCCCCAAGGGCCATCTCGTTTCATGGAATGCGTTGCTGTTCCAAGTGGCGTCATTAGTACTGCGTAGAGAAGTAAACTACATTTCTAAATAATTGGATACTGCAAATTATACGAAATGTATTGATCTTTTTTATATAGCTTTTCTGTGCTTATTGTAAATAATCATTATTGTTGTACCGGGCGGTACACCTCCACGCCGCTAGTTCAAATATTGCGCCAATTGAAACTCCTCTACAGGAGAAAGCCTGAACTTTAAAAAACTGTATTAACTCAACAGTTTCTCCGAAGATGGCTCTGTGTGAATTTTGATGTGTTTTTGTTTATCATTGATCAAGAAGTGTGGACATTCTCTAACAGATGTCTCTACCGAAAACTATGATCATGCACTCTGGTGCAAAGGAATGAGCCTTCTTGAAGAAATTTTGTATCCAAAAGTTGTTGTCTTTACTAAATTTTGTTCTTTTATTTTTGGGTTGGCAATATTAATCCTTCCTTCCGTCAGGTTTGAACTTAGCCAATCCCGAATTTCTTTAATTAATTCTCAGCCAATCATATATGTCTTCTTCGATATGGATATGTAGCTCTAAGCTATCCGATAAAGTTGAGGGGGTGTGTCTACTCATTCTTGAAAGGTCTCGAATTTTCCACGAGGGTATAAAAACTGCTGATTTTCTTGTCTCCGGGCCCCTAGTATAACATCTAACTCAGTGTGTGAATATGTAGCAGGGGGCGGGAAGCGCCTCGTTCTTCAGACAGCAGATCTTCAACAAGGTAATGGCCTTTTAGCATCTTTATTTCTTGCTAGCTCAGCAGTCTAACTCTCGGGGAGGGTTCGAAACCTTTAATATGTAACCTATTAAACATGTAAACCCTTTTCCTGGTAAACTTCAGTTTTCTTGAACTTTAATTCGGGGATAGAGAGTGCTTTACCCTCTCGAACTCCTCTTCATTTTGAATTTGAGGTGACTATGTATTCATAACCGTTTTTCTCTTCCTTCTTAATGTGTTAAATTTATCTTGTATACTAGTCACCTCCATAGATTGGGATTAGCCCCTGTGTGATCGGCCTAGCGCCACTTAGGTTTTAAAATGTGTATTTAGGAGTGCAAGTTCACGCCTCCAGTCCTCTCTGTACTTTGGGCCAGTACCTTAACCTGTTGTTTTTTTTCTTTTTCTTCATGCGAAGGCCCTGTAGGTTGGGTACAAGATACCCCTGTTTCACTGTAAGTGTGCCTTGACGGCAGTTAGTGTAAAGTTAGTTTATGCCTCTTAAATAGGCTTGAAAGATCGAGAGCGGGTCAGCTCTTTATGGTGTTGTGGTAAAAGTGCCTTAGCGAGGCTTGAGATGTAAAGTCGGGAGCTAATGCTCCATGTAATTAAGGTTTTTCTGCCCTTTGGTATTTTGTGATTGTGAGCTGAGAGCTCAGAAATTATACTTGGAGCTCGAAGCCCAGATCTTGTAATAACCCCCTAAATAGTGTGATTTTTTTGTACCTGATTTTGGCTTGTCGTTGACTTGTTAAGTTTTCAAATTCTATGTAAACTTTTGTTAACTCTTGTTGTCTATTGAAAATATGACCTTTATTTAACTTTTAAATTCATCTTTCGGACTTGTAGTTAGACCCATTCCAGCCCGCACCTTCTTTCACCTCTGCTTTTCCACAGATACCTCGGAACAATTATTATTGGTGAACCCGCGAAAACTGTGGGTTGGTATCCACGGAATAAGCAGGGAAGTGATAGTGATATACAGTTTTTAGGTTGAATCCTGTAAATTAGCCTCGCCTTCTGACACAAGGAGATTCCTCAGCCTCGTGTCATCTTGTCCTCTCTCCTGCACGATTGAGAGGGTACTACCAAGGTCACGCTGTACACAAGCTTAGCTCTCTACTGAATAGTAACTAGAGTTCCAGCTCTCGAACTCGCCCGGCGTCGTTCTTATCCCGGACAGGGCATACAATTCTATTTACAACGAAATACTTCACCAATTGTTGCGGAAAACGGCAGATATAACTTACTATACTTTCCGACATGTCTATCAACATGGTATTGAACGGTTTCAATATTGAACCACTCTGAGAAAACTTGTTTACAACATGTCAGTGTAGCTCACACTGTTGACTGTATCGTTGAAGAAGAAACGAAGCCCGGTAATTCCATCGCTGGAAATCACGGCCCACACACACACACACTTCTGAAGCTTGATTTTTCACTTCGTACTCAGCATTAGATGGTCTTCTTACCCAATATTGGACACTTCATTTGTTCGTAGCAGTTTAGGAAAACTTACACCTTCACGGTGAACCCTGTCGGCATCACCTACAGTAGCCCCAACACCTATTTGTCCTTGATTTTCCTTGTCATGTGCCGTCAGTTCAGGACGAGAGATGTTCAACTCTCACTCTCAGAGCCATGACGTTTTTGGGTGGCCGGACCGGTTTGGCAAGGGGTCGTTTTCTTTCCTAGACGCTGCCATCGGCTTCAGATTTCATAGCATTGATACGTACTCGATACTCCAGCGATACATCCAATAGCGGCGATTGTGAATGATAAGTGCGGGGGCAAAAAAATATACAGATAACAAACGGTGCCCGGGTGTGTACGATATAGCTTACGAGGGTGAATAGGAGATTATACATCAAAAGTGAAGCCGGGCTGAGTGGCTCAGACAGTTGAGGCGCTGGCTTTGTAACCCGAGCTTGGCAGATTCGATCCTGGCTCAGTCCGGTGGTATTTGAAGGTGCTCAAATACGTCAGCGTCGTGTCGGTATATTTCCTGGCACGTAAAGAAACTCCTGCGCAACTAAATTCCAGCACCTCGGCGTCTACGAAAACAGCAACAGTAATTAGTGGGAGGTAAAGCCAACAGTTTTATTATTATTATTATTATTATTATTATTATTATTATTATTATTATTATTATTATTATTATTATTATTATTATTTAAAACTGAAGAAAAGTCTACAAAATGGTAAGTTTTTTATGCTCTCTGAGCGAATTTCGACAGTTTACCTATTTAAGTGCGGTAATAAGTTTTTTGTGGTTTTTATTCAATACTATCCAATAAAACTTTCGGCAGAGGTACAGTATTACACAGTAAAAAGAAGTACGGCATGATTATACAATTAAAATGGCTTCGTATTTGACTACACATTAAGAAACTAACAGACACAAAAGAGGCTGCCAGACAGACGAAACCGCTCGGTAAGCGGGTGAATCAGAACTCAGTGTCCATAACCTTGGCAAAAAAATGTAGACCCCTGCTACCCTTCCTCACAGCACATGCAAAGTGTCCACTACTTGCTGTGGCGCTATACAAGTCGATTAGACGGGACGAACGACATTTTGTGTGTATTTCCGCTAATAATTATGTTAATAATTAAAGATACTGAGGAAAAAAAATAGCTGATCAACAGGGCTTGTATTAATTTGTTTTGTTTAACAATCCCTATAATTCCTAGTTTCAGTCGGCTAAAATGGAATAAAAATGTAATATTTTATCCACAAAGTGGGAGGGGGGTGGGCGCAATCACCGCTACTGGCATACATGAGCGCATACGGGATTCAGTGCGCCGGCGGGTTGGTGCTTGTATCAGTGCTAACAGAGGGCATTTTGAACATTTCATGAAAGAAAAAGTTTCATGTGGTATGCTGGTACGTTCTGTTCATGTGTGTTTCCGTTGGTTAACGCATTATGTAGAGTTGTAGAAAATGAATTGTAACATGGAAATAAAGCGTTTTATGATCCATGCCCATAGAACATGTTTTCTTTTTCTACGACGTGTTAGGAATACATTTTTGCCGTTCCTTATCGTTACAGCTGTATATCGCCGTTATCGGGTCATCCATGAACTAAGGTTCCTTCATCTCAAAATGAAATAGTTCTGAACCCAACATTATTAATTTTACAAACAATTTTCATTTGTGTGGCATTTTGTGCCCCATCCTGTATGTTTAAGCCAAGGCTTGTTATGCAGCTTTAAAAGCGAAATGCTCGCATGCGTTGTTCTTCTTTGCCCAAAATTATTAGCTTTATTCTGTGCCGTCACGACAATATCCTCCTTATCTTGCTCCGTATGCTTCGGATGATTTAGAGCTTTCAATCTGAGAATGTTCTCGCATATTGTCTGACCGGGCGAGTTGGCCGTGCGGTTAGGGGCGCGCGGCTGTGAGCTTGCATCCGGGAGATAGTGGGTTCGAATCCCACTGTCGGCATCCCTGAAGATGGTTTTCCGTGATTTCCCATTTTCACAGCAGGCAAATGCTGGGGCTGTACCTTAATTAAGGCCACGGCCCCTTCCCACACATAGGCCTTTCCTCTCCCATCGTCGCCATAAGACCTATCTGTGTCGGTGCGACGTAACGCCAGTAGCAAAAAAAAAAAAAAAAATCGTATTGTCTCGTTGTTGTACCCGTCGTTGACAAGATTTGGGTAAGTGCCGTGATACTTGAAATATGGTAAATATTTTCGTAATGAGTGTGGAATATGTGGAGTGAAAACCACACTGAGATTAGCTACATAATCAATTATTATTATTATTATTATTATTATTATTATTATTATTATTATTATTATTATTATTATTATTATTATTATTATTCCTGACCTTTTTTCCTAATTTCATGGGGTCGGCGCTTGGTGAGAATTTGGCCCAGTTGTACGGCCTTTCCTGATGCCAACCGTATGAGGAGGGGTGCATTCACTATTGTGTGTTTTTCTGGTGGTAGGTAGCATAAGACGTATGTAAATGAAGATGTATACTAAGACGAACACGAACATCCAGTTCCCGAGCTGGAGAAATTAACCATACGCAATCAAAGTCCCCGACCCGACCCGACCTTCAGTCGAACCCTGGACTTTCTTAACCGATGGCTACTCAATTGAGTATTCAGCCAAGGAACCGAACATTTTATTATTATTATTATTATTATTATTATTATTATTATTATTATTATTATTATTATTAATATTATAATAATAATAATAATAATAATAATAATAATAATATTAAATTTATTACCCTTTACAGTGTGAAATCTGTCAAACTGAAATGCATCAGTCTCGTCCTCCTACGAGATGAAGTGAACAAAAGGCGGTCAGAAATGTTTTATTGTTACTCTCTTGTTATTTATACACTTGTCTAGGAATGTGTGCGATAGGGGAATACTTATTTCACCTTGATATAGTTCAAATGTTGCATGTTCCTCAGTTAGGACGTTTAATAATAATGAACTTTATTTTCTGATGTCGTGTGTTCAGAAGGAAAGTGGTGTGTTTTGTATTCTAGCGGATAGGTCATTCCTCCTGAAATCCTCTTCACTTTGATGTCATTTCTCGTGAAGAGCTGGGCATGTTCGCGTTCCAGAGGCAAGCCACCAAAAGTAATCTGAAGCTTTACTTACGGTGCTCTTGAGTGGAAAGCCTGCCCTCTTGAAGGGCTAGCGGGAGTGCTCCTAGCCAAGTTAACCTCTTAACTGGGCATGACGTATATATTCGTACGCTCAATGTTAATGGGTAATGGGCATGACGAATATATACGTACGCGTCTTTTACCGCGAATATCTCCTGGGTATGACGAGCTACTTTGCCGCGTCGTGTATTGTCGCCTTAATTGATGTTTTTCCTGCACGATGGCATCAAATACCACATGTCACGCTTCTTGAAGCTGATTCGTTTATATTTTACAACTGTACGGTGCTACTTGTCCGCAGTAGGCCAAATATGGCAGCATCTAGTTCAAAGCGTAAGTTCGAAACGCTCGAAGAAGGCAAGATTATTCAACACTTAGAGAATGATTGTGACGATTTATCTTCTCAGAAATCCAAAGATGAGTGGTTTGATACAACTGAAGGTGAGTCTGATGGTGAAAGGGATTCAAGAGAATGAGAATAAAGAGCAAGATGAACAGCATGACGAATCGGATGAAGGCGAAGTGTTAGACATGTTTCATCCTTTCCCGCCGCGTGGTGTTTCACGCCAGAAATTCGTATTTTCTGGTGCTAGTGGTGTAAATGTGGACTTCGACGATGAATCCAATGTGTTGGATTATAGGATTATAGGTGATGATATGTTTCAACTTATTGCCGAACGAACCAATTTGTATGCTAAACAGTTTTTAGAAGCCCATCCGAACTTGAAACCACAGTCACGAGCGAGAGATTGGATGGATAAAAATCCAACTGAGATAAAAACTCTAATTGGACTTCTAATGCTGCAGCGGATAGTTCATAAGCCAGAAAACAGTATTTCTCAAAACGGGAAAGTATCGCAACCCCTTACTTTTCGAAAATATCTCTGAGAAAAATCACTGCAGTTCTAGTGAGGTAAATGACGTAACTGACCGTGAAGTTAATGTAAAACCTTTCACAATGTAACTAGGATGATGTGTAATTCGTAAATATTCCCTTTTATTTGTTTTAATTTTAGGTGCTAACATATGAACAAAACACTCAAATTTCAATCAGGTAAATGACCTTGCAGTTAATGAAAAATGGTTCAGAATGTCACATGAATGATATGATATTTATAAATAACTCTTGCTTTTATGTTTCAACTTACGGCTGTAAAGTATGGGCCAAACTCTCAAATTCCAACCAGGTAAATGACCTTGCAGTTAATGCAAAAAGGTTAAAAATTTCTCTAACACAAAAATTAATTAATTAAAACTCCTTTATTTTACTTTTTGCACCACAGATGAATGATATTAATGATAATACTAACTTTTCTGCCTATCCTGCCGTGTAACAACGATCTGCTGAAAAAAAATACACAGGGGAGGTTACACAAAGCACATGAATAATACCCAGTTAAGAGGTTAAATATTCTGAGAAGGAAGGTGAGGCACTCTCTTCTCCAAGCTCTCGGGTCTGTGTACTTTTCAGCTCTAGTCGATCTGAGAAGTATAGTGAAGAAGTTTCCTTATGTAATTAAAAATAAATTAGCTCGTATATTAGATATAACTAAGTTCAGGCTTACAAATGTTATAATTCTGAAATATTAAACAATATAGCGTAATATTGGTAATGTCCGGATCCTTGGCGGAATGGTCAGCGTACTAGCCTTCGGTTCAGAAGGCCTCGAGTTTGATTTCCGGCCGGGCCGTGGATTTGAAAAACATATGGTTAATTCCTCTGTGGCTTGGGGACTGGGAGTGTGTGTTTGCCTTATTACACTTCTCTTTATCTACATAGAACACATCACACTGTCTATCATCACAGAAGTACGCAATAGTGAGTACATCCCTCCACACAGAGTTGTTGTCAGGAAGGGCACACGACCGTAAAACTGGGTTAAAACCATGTCAGTTGCCAACCCCAATAAATTGGGGAAACGCCAGGAAGAAGGAGGGGATCGTATATTTTCACAATAGCTTATATTAGAGCAGAAGTGCTTAGCTGGGCGCCTGTTGAGGGTAGCCCCATGCGGCCGGGCTTGCGTAACGTAAATGCGGGCAGCAAGCATACGTCACAGTGGAGCGAGAGAGCGAACACACTTTGCAGGGAAGGGAACAGTTTAACGAAGCTCTCCTCCACTACTCAGCGAAATGCTGACTGGGGTACAGTATTTTTTTTAACACTACAATCGCAAGAAAAGCTACCTTTTGAAGAAATTCCAGTTTGATTTATACTGCGCTCGAGATAAACGGTCAGATTTATTTACTTATATTTATTCATTCAAAGACAACTGCCACTTTAGCATTGTTGTGATACAATCTACAAAGTTACAGGGTTTTAGCGTACAAACTACGATTTACAATTCCTTGGATGGGGATGACAGTATTTTCATTTTTTAAAAGTAAAATTTCTGTTATTCATTAAGCAAAATTTGATATCATTACATAATGCAACAATGATTTTGCACATTGTTGTAGTATTGTGCGACTTTCCCTGTTCACTGAATTTCTGAAAATAGTATTTAAATTTTAACAGGCGTCCGGTGATTATAGCTAGGTTCTGAATGACGAGGAGGAGTTTCGTCACGAGTGAGAGCATAAATATTTACTATCCACGATTAAAGTACAACAACAACATAAATGTATTTACCAGATAGCTGTACAGTATGCCCTCAAATAAATAACGTTGTTGATTTTATTCCCGGTAAACAACCACAAGCCACAGCTTATCCACCTTAACTCCGTATTATATTAGAAATGTTTCTAGAAGCACCTCTTAAAATATAATAGTGCAAATTGTAATTCATTACTATATAATAAAAATATTTGAGGTTGTAGGCCTAACTCTTTATTGTATGCGGTCAAAATACATAAACTGCAATGAACATAGTTTATTTCTTACAACGTAAATTGAAAATGACGTGGATTTCTGCCCTCTTTCTTCCATTATTTTCTGCCTCCATTTCAAACTCTGGTGTCGCCACAGTGATGGAGAGTGACTGGGAGAACTTCGCCCAACCTTCACGGTCTGTGACGTAGCCGCAACGTCATAGTGGTTTCTCGTCGGCCTCGGGTTTGAATAGCATACGCTACGCTCATCGTCTGTCTGCCCGCCCGCTTACAGTGCGGGCGCCCGCGCGACGGAATGCCCAGCGTGAGCACCTCTGTATTAGAGTAATATTTATTTACAGGCTGCTGTGAAGTTATTCGAAACCAATTTCTAGGAACGCAAACGGTTCTAGATTTCCATTACTTTAAATTTCATAATCATAGTCAGGGATGTGCTTTTTGAGAAAATGTTTCAATTTTTCGCAAAAAGTAGGACAAATTCACGTTTATGGTACCAATAACTTTCCAAAAATGTCGTGATTTAAAAAAAAAATACGTACCACAATATAATGCTATGCACAACGCATGGTATTGTATTTTCAACATTCAAGGTGAAATAATGCTGTTATTAATGTTACCTTGTGTAAATTGGCCCTATCATTTTCACTTTGTTAGGTATTGTGTAAAAAAGAATATAAAAATAAAACTGTTCACAAGACAACAAGGTTGCGTTTATTTTCAGTCGTCAAACATTAGTATACCACACAGCATGGGACTACATTTTTCCTCTTTTTTTACTAGTTACTACACCTGAATGTACAAGATCACTGTACGTTTTGAAAACTACTTGCATTTGAAACTGGTAGCTGCAATGATTTTATATATTTTTTCATCAGTATCCTTTTTATTTTCAGCTTAATTGAGTTCACACTTTCTGTTATAAGGGTTGTCACAGAATTCACTACCAACTAAATTACAAAACACTGTGTTACATAAGACCAAATCATATTTTTCACTAATATTCACAAACTCGGGCAGTTTACTAAAAATTGTCTTCAGTCTATCAACATAATTCGCTCGTACTTTCGAAGCTGTCAGAGGTAGTGGGATTTTTGGAGAGCGGAGTCCATGTCGTACGATGATAGAGGTATCTGCGATTACCTTGGGTGTTTACATGACAAAGTTAACTAAAACTCAGCCATAGATGGCCCAAGAGAGATCTGGTTTTTTAAAATGCTATTTGTTCGGGGCGTCAACCTACTCGCCCCTACTTGCACCATATGTGAGGAACCTACGAGTATTTTGTAAATGACGGAAGTGTAAAGTATTGAATGTGAAGAAAGGAACATTAAGGACGACACTAACACCTAGTCCCTAGGGATATTAATCATTTACAATTAAAAACACCTGACCCGGCCGGGAATCGAACCCGGGGCCGCCGGGTGACAGGCGGACGTGTTTCCCCTATACCGCGGGCCCGGACATACGAGATCTGGTTTACTCTGCTATCTGGTTGAGAAAAACGTCACGTCAGAATTAGCCCACAGACAGCCTAAATGGTGTCAAATTAAAACTACAGTATACCTGCACACTGTAGTTTAGGCCATACGATTATTATGTATGTATTTATTTATTTATTTATTTATTTATTTATTTATTTATTTATTTATTTATTTATTTATTTATTTATTTATTTATTTATTACTAGCTGTAGTACCCTGAGTTGCCCGGATAGTTTCTGAATGTTTACCTTTAAGATTTGTATTAACTTACCAGTTAGTTATGTGTGAAGTGAACTTTTATAGAATTCCTTTTTGACTTGCAGATTGATATGTTACGATTTGTTATGTAGTTTTAGAATTATATAGATGTGTTTGATTTCAAGTTTTAGATTACTGTAATTTTCGAGTAAAACTTTGTCATTACGGAAGCTCGAATCGACTGGGAAGTATTTGATCCTGTCAGAAATTAATAAATGATAACCATATGTATTTAGCCGTCGCACTATAGATACGATGTACAGGATTTCAACTGTAAATGAGACTGTCCCCCTCTCGACCCCACCCCTAAGAGGTAAAAAATTTGGATTGTTCCCATTCATCTCAGTGACCCCGAAAACTGCAGAAACTGCCCCAAAGGGGGCTGAACATGAACTTCCACCACTTTTCCATCCCCGCGCAAAGGAGTCCTATGAGTGCCTTACACAACAGTATATTTTTTCCATATAGTAAGTCATATGTGTACCAGTTTTGGTTGGCAGCTATGACCAAACTTACATGCATAATCTCGCTGCTCTAGAATCCTGAAACTGACGTTGCCATGGTAGCGGCAGTTCATTTGTTTTATCCGATTCCTAGAGTAGGGGTAGTGTGGTGCCAATATATCCATAACGGTTGGTTTTAGGGCCTGTTATTTTTATATCTTCCCCCGTCCCCCCCCCCCCTCGAATTGTTTTGAAAATAAAATAGAGCCCATGTTACTCACTGTCAATGTAGCTTTCTATAGGTGAAGTAATTTTTAAAATCGGTTCAGTAGTTTTTGAGTCTATCCGTTACAAACAAATATACAAAGTTTTCCTCTTTATAATATTAGTATAGATTCGCTAATCAGCCAACTAGGGATCACGATAAGTCCCTATTACATTCTGGCGTTTATTCAGTTTTCGATTGATCCAGTAGGTTTTCATTAGATCGCTGTATCGAGCACGGCGTTCATCTGAACACTCTGCACCAGTTGTCCACTTCTCATCCCCGAAAATCCCAAAAGTCACGATGCTCGTTCTGAAAAGGCTTCGTTTATGCGCGTCATCTGGTCGTAGGCCCATTTCTTTCTTTCTTTCTTTCTTTCTTACTTTGTTTACCCTGCAGGGTTGGTTTTTCTCTCGGACTCAGCGAGGGATCCCACCTCTACCGCCTGAAGGGCAGTGTCCTGGAGCGTGAGACATTGGGTCGGGGATACAACTGGGGAGGATGACCAGTACCTCGACCAGGCGGCCTCATCTGCTATGCTGAACAGGGGCCTTGGGAAGATTGGAAGGGATAGACAAGGAAGAGGGAAGGAAGCGGCCGTGGCCTTAAGTTAGGTATCATCCTGGCATTTGCCTGGAGAAGTGGGAAACCACGGAAAGCCACTTCTAGGATGGCTGAGGTGGGAATCGAACCCACCTCTACTCATTTGACCTCCGGAGGCTAAGTGGACCCCGTTCAAGCCCTCGTACCACTTTTCAAATTTCGTGGCAGAGCCGGGAATCGAACCCGGGCCTCCGGGGGTGGCAGCTAATCACACTAACCACTACACTACAGAAAGGCCCATTTCTTCGAGGTATTTCTTGACGTTAACGTACCAAAGACTCATTGTTTTCTTTTTGAGTCAAATTTGTTTTTTAAAATGCGTTCTGTCCATCGAGAATAGTCCATCCGTTATAAGACATAAGATGTTTATACTCTGTGTGCTCTCATTCGGGAGATAGTGGGTTCGAATCCCACCGTCGGCAGGCCTGAAGGTGGTTTTCCGTGATTTCCCATTTTCACACCAGGCAAATGCTGGGCTGTACTTTAATTAAGGCCACGGCCGCTACCGAAAACCTTCGATGTGTTAGTGCTAGGTTAAACAAATAGTGTTTGTTTCAATTTTGCTTTACTTCGCAGCGACACAGATAGGTATGATGCTCTAATCATCATTGGTTATATCTCCGGCAGTCAATTTCCATGATCTGTATTCTGCGGTGTGACATGAGCCCCGCGGGACTTCACGTAGTGCGTTCTGAAATAGCCGAGACGTGCCTGTCTGTGTAATCGATCTTAGCTCCGGGAGGAGCTCGGCCAGGTGAAATACTCTTCGTCCGTGACGAGCTTATCATCACACCGTTCTGCTCGAACAAGTATATCTCCTGCTAGTATTCTTTTGGGAGCACTTTTCAACTTCATTTATGAGCATGAGTTTCAACATTACAGCTGTATTGTACTCGAACAGTACCATATATTTTTTTTACCTGGCACTACTGATTCTAATCAGTACTGTAACCCGTACAGAACCTTTCACAGAACATCCATCTTCTCTTCTCTGGGCAGTACTTACATTTTTCGATTGGACAGTCGCTAGAGTAGCCCCCGTATATAAAGGAAAGGGTGATGGACATAAAGCTGAAAATTACAGGCCAGTCACTTTGACATGCATTGCATGTAAGCTTTGGGAAAGCATTATTTCTGATTATATTAAACATGCTTGCGAAATTAATAACTGGTTCGATAGAAGGCAGTTCGAGTTTAGGAAAGGTTATTCTGCTGAAGCTCAACTTGTAGGATTCCAGCAAGATATAGTAGATATCTTTAACTCTGGAGGTCAAATGGACTATATCGCGATGGACCTATCTAAGGCATTTGATAGGGTGGATGAGTGCAATAGGACTAAACAAAACAGTGACTGTGTGGATAGTTATATTTCCAGAAAATAGATCTCTGAGAATTAGATTAAGCGAAGCTTTATCTGACCCTGTAATAATTGAGAGGGGAATTCCTCAAAGTAGTGATATGAGTAAATACATGGAATCAGAGATGAAGCCTTTTGCGGATGCTGTTATTCTGTATAGAATAATAAACTACAAGATTGTGAGCAACTGCAAAATGACCTCGATAATGTAGTGAGATGGACAGTAGGCAATGGTATGGTGATAAACGGGGTTAAAAGTCAGGTTGTAGGTTTCACAAATAGGGAAAAAATAGGATTGTAAGCAAAGGGTACAGATCTCTGCACATGGTTATGAGGGTGTTTAGGGGTTGTAGTAAGGGTATAAAGGAGAGGGCATATAAGTCTCTGGTAAGACCCGAACTAGAGTATAGTTCCAGTGTATGGGGCCATCACCAGGTTTACTTGATTCGAAAACTGGAAAAAATCCAAAGAAAATCAGCTCGATTTGTTCTGGGCGATTTCCAATAAAAGAGTAGCGTTACAAAAAAGCTGCAAAGTTTGGACTGGGAAGACTTGGGAGAAAGGAGACGAGCTGCTCGACTAAGTGGTATGTTCTGAGCTGTCAGTGGAAAGATTGCGTTTGACGACATTAGTAGACGAATAAGTTTGAGTGGTGTCTTTAACAGTAGGAAAGATCACAATATGAAGATAAAGTTGGTATTCAAGAGGACAAATTGGAGCAATTTATAGGACGGGGAATTATGGATTGGAATAACTGACCAAGACGGATGTTCAATAAATTTCCAATTTCTTTGAAATCATTTAAGAAAAGGCTAGGAAAACAACAGATAAGGAATCTGCCACCTGGGCGACTGCCCTAAATGCAGATCAGTAGCGATTGATTGATTGATTGATTGATTGATTGATTGATTGATTGATTGATTGATTGATTGATTGATTGATTGATTGATTGATGTGCGCAGTATCACAGTCTGTGTATATTTCCTTGTATCGGCTACTAACTGCTAGAGGATAAAATGAAACGGTCCGACTCTCATTCAGTTGCTTATTTGAGTTTTGTCTCCGTTTATTTTGTAATTCAGTACACCATTGATCAGACTACGGATAGATACGCTAATTCATTTTTTATTGAATTTATTTATCAGTATGATGCGATTTCTGTTAAATGGTAGGTATGCCGTATATATGTATTTAGAATTTGCTTTATATCCCACCAACACAGACATATCTTATTGTGACGATGGGATAAGAAAGGAAGGAAGATATCGTGGCCTTAATTCTGTGGTGAAAAGCCAAACTGATATGTCAAAAAATGCATCTTTTCAACCTTTGCACGGCTGTGTAAGGTGCATAACTGTATTTATTCACTTCAGACTATAGGAACTTGTAGACCAACATATATAATATCCGATAAATACATTTTATACCAGGTACCGGGCGAGTTTGCCGTGCTGTTAGGAGCGCGCAGCTGTGAGCTCGCATCCGGGAGATAGTGGGTTCGAGCCCTAAAGATGGTTTTCCGTGGTTTCCCATTTACGCACTAGGCAAATGCTGGGGCTGTACCTTTATAGTACATACATTACGACGGTAGAGACATCTAATAGTTAAAGGTTCAAGTATCTTGATTTACAATAATTCGAGATTCCTAGCACAGATGGCCTTCTAGAAGGCGCGCAGTTCAACGGGACGGAGTGGGTGTACCCCCGGTACAATAATAATAATAATAATAATAATAATAATAATAATAATAATAATAATAATAATAAAAATAAATACTTGCATTACAGTTGAATGTTAATTATAACTTGGCGACTTCAAATACACAGTTAAAAAATTACGGGAACAAGTTTTTGAAGGCATGCCATGCTCCACAAAACAATACGTGACACCCAGGTATATTACCAACTAAACCGGATGGATTCGCGTTCATTTTCAGAACACAAACGGAAATGTCCAAATAGGGGCGAAAACAAAGTGAGAACAGTCCTCCAGGGTGGATTGTTATCACAGTTGGAGAGCTTCGGTATGGTGTATGTACTCCACGAGCATTTACAACAGCTTGGCACCTACGTGGCATGTTCCGTATAAGTCGACGGAGGTCACGTTGCGGTATCAGGTCCCATTCTTCAATGAGAGCCTGTTCGAGGTCTTGGAGAGTCTGTGGTGGAACAGGACACCCACGAACACTTCTGTCAAGCCTATCCCACACATGCTCGATGGGATTAAGGTCGGGACTCACTGCTGGCCATTCCATCTCTTGAATGTACAGTTCTCGCAAGACAGTTCTGGTGATGCGCGCTCCATGACCATTGGCATTGTCGTGCATGAGTACGAATTCAGGGCCAACACCGTATGCAGCAAACAACACATGCTGTAGCAGTATCTGCTCGATGTACCCCGCAGCGGTAAGATTATCACGGACGACGACAAGATCCGTACGGCCATCAATACTGATGCCACCCACATCATCACAGAATCTTGTACGAATCGGCCGCCTTCCTGGACAACATTTGGCATGTACTGCTCACCACGGCGTCTCCATACACGTTGACGTTCATCACACTGGGTCAGGGGAAATCTGGACTCGTCGGTGAACAACACAGGTCTCCAATGGTGAAGTTGCCAGTTCACGTGGGTACGGGCAAACTGAAGGCGAGATGCACAAGTTGCTGCTTTAAACGGGACACTCGAACAGGGCGTCTGGGTCGTAAGGACACTTTTCTTTACCTGTTCCTTATTGTCTGGTCCGACACCGTGGTTCCAGTGACCCTCCTGAGGTCTGGCAGTTTATGTCCGACACCGCAACGCACAGATGATCAGATATGGTTCATCTTGTGGGGTTGTAATGCATCCACGACCTTGTCCAACCCTCCTTGTGAACTGGCCTGTCTCTTTGTAGCAATTCCACATGCAATAAATAACTGACGGAGAGACATTTAGATCCAGAGCAACACTTCGAAACGTGCATCCTTCCTGGATCAAAGTGACGGCGCTTGAGACTTGAACCTCGTTAAGATGTCACATGGGATGTGCTGGTTCACGTGCAACGTGCTCAGATGACCGCATTACTCTGTGTACCTCACAACGACACACGGACGCACCGCTATTCGCTTTGTTTTGTTTTGAGGGGTCACCTGGCACTTTAATGCATAACTTCGATTTGACATACCCTGAGTAGCTAAGGTCTCAAGGTATGCTGTACGACCATTGCAAAATCCGTCTACCAAATTAACGTTCACTTACCAGACGTTATAAAACATGTTTCCCTAATTTCTTTTGAATTGTGTATAATAAAATATATATAAAATAAAAATATACAACTCATAAATTACATCATGGTACCAGAAATTTATTATGGTATAATAATATGAATGCCTCGATATTTTGTCACATAATGAAATGTTTCAGATGGATAATATAAAACCTATATAAATTGCAGTTACAACGTGTGGGTACCTGTCGTACCTGAAGTCCAGTTTTAAGTATTTCCTTGCATGGAATGTTGCCGCCTGTTGCTTTAACCAGTCTGTGACAGCATCCTTCATATGCTATCATGAAACTCTAGGGACGTAGGATACTGAAATGGTTATCATTTGTTGAGTGTTGCCCAGTGTACCCATTTCTTGAAAATAAACGTCGTAGCTGATCTTCTTTAGTGAACAGTCGTTTATTGTGATAAACAGCATGTCTGTTAGTTATTGCAGTAGTCTTTCGCTATAGCATCGATGTTAATTTCATTTCGAATATTTCTGCATGATCATTGTACATTAATGTGGATATACTCTGAGTTGTTCACTAGGAGTCTGTGTGTCATGGAGTCCGGGTGTATTGCTGACAACCTAAGACAGTTATTTTAGAGGTAAACACGCATTGACAAACTAGTAACAGTCTTATTTATTTCAAAAGTATGTTACTTTCAGGCTTCTAATATGCATTTTTCGCAACTGCGTTTCCTTTTCTATTTTTATACGTGCAGGCCTATCCGTTATCTTTCTACGTTCTGATCTGATCTTTTCTTTGCTTCTTTTGAGTACCAGTTGAACGAAAATTCTTGTCCGAAGGTGACCTTTGTTCATACTTCTGACGTGCAAACCTTGAGAAAAATGGCTTCTGGCTCTACAGAAGTGAGTGACACTTCTAGGAACATGCTGGAAACACTGGAATTGTGCTTGGGTTAGAAGTGATAGACTCGGCTCTCGAACATGTGAATGGAACACAATTATTTTATTACATCTTACATTTCTGTTCGATTACTTACTACATTTATCGCAAAACGTCACTTGTTGTGAATACCACCCGCTCGATAGAGATAGAAGACTAACAAGGAAATCTCACGACTTTCCCGTTTCTGATTTTTATGAAACTTAGGAATAATGCGTACACTAAGGTAAAAGTAACAATCATGAAGTGGTTAGTTTCGGAGCTCTTTTTGTCTGGAGTTACTGGATGGATAATCTTTGAAGTCCTCTCAGTAGTGTGGCAACCCGACAGCGCCCTTTGGTAAATTGCAAGACAGAAATTACGGTTAAATGTTATCTCGGCTCAGTTCCTATGAGAACATGCATCTTATTAGAACATAATAATAATAATAATAATAATAATAATAATAATAATAATAATAATAATAATAATAATAATGAAAATTACTTATAAAATGGAAATTTAATGTGACGAGGGCACCTTGTGGTAATGCAGTTCTAAAACACTGATTTATTGCTATTATTATCATCATCATCATTGATGGCCCCACGGTGTAGAGGTACGGTGCCTGCCTCTTACTCGGCGGCCCCGGTTTCATTTCCCGTCCAGGTCAGGGATTTTTCCCTTGATCTGAGGGCTGGTTCGAAATCAACTCAGTGCATGTGGTTAGCGTTGAGGAGCTATCTGACGGGGAGAAAGCGTCCCCGGTCTAGAAAGCCGAGAATAACGGCTGAAGGAATTCGTCGCGCTGATCACGTGGCACCTCGTAATCTAGGTCTTCGGTTTGAACAGTTGTCGCTTGGTAGGAGAAGACCGGTTAGGACTGTTGTAACACGAGAATTTATTATTATTATTATTATTATTATTATTATTATTATTATTATTATTATTATTATTATTATTATTATTATTATTATTATTATTATTATTATTATTATTATTATTATTATTATAGAGTGTCGGCCTCCGGATCCCATGATAGCGGGTTCAAACCCGGCAAAGGTAGTTGGATTTTTGAAGGGTGGAGAAATGTCCATTCGACACTCCATGTCGTACGATGTCGGCATGTAAAAGATCTCTGATGACGCACTTGGTGTTTACCCGACAAAATGCTTTAAATATCAGGCATAGACGCCCAAGAGAGTTTCGGTTTACTCGGTCTGCCATCTAGTGGGCCTAGAGTAGAACGGGACGTCGAAATTGACGAGCAGCCAGCTGGCGTCAAATTACACATGATAGCTGAGGCCATACGATTATTATTATTTTTATTATTATTATTGTGCCCTATAATGACTTAGTTCCCGTCAGGCTTATTGAACTAAGTGCATCATGGTGAACAATACATCCACCAGGAGTGAATAAACATGGCACATAGCTTACCTTGCAAATAGTATCCAGGGGGTGTCGGGTTTTAAAAAGGGTACAAAAATGAATTAAAATGAAGAGGATAATTAAAAAAAGATAAGAATGCAAGGTGTAAACCAACACTAACCAAAAATAACTCAAAATTTAGCTGCATTCAATATTAACAATCTGGTTTATTACAACATACTCTGATTTTATAATTAACAAATGCCCAAGGCATATATGATGGATATGACAATCATTATTCATTTATAGGCATCTTGTACACGTCGTTTTGTTATGACATATATTTGGTGTAGAGGAGACATCATCGTCCTAATCCTTTCCAGCGCTGCAACAACCCAAGGCCCCACACCGCTGGCTGCGCAGAAGCGTGTGACTGGGGAAGACATGTCCATCCGCGTACCGCCATGTTGCGGGCGCTCCTCAGCTTGACGCGGAGATCGTATGGAATTCATGCTTCAACTTACATTTCGCACACATGAAAACATTCGCCTTATAAAATTAATAACAGCCTACACCGACTACCGTGTACACACACAATAAATATACATAATATCAAGACTGTGGTAATATTAAAATATAATTCTGTATAAAAACTGAACAATCTACACAAATCTTTTGGATACCCCATAGGTGGCGCACCTAAAAAAGGAAATCTTTAGCAGACTGAATAAGAAGACTGAAAAATACACTACTACAAAAATACACTAGCGGTACCTCGAAAATGATCATGTGGCCCCCTTTAATATAAGGATCATGTTTGTAACTGATGTGTTTGAACATTGTACGTAGGTATGGCAAGAAGGCCAGACTCAAAAGGACGAGAATTTGTGGCAATCGGTCTCTTGAGAAACCTAGGATCAACAATTATTTAGCTTTATTGAAAATATGAAGACATATTCAAAAAGCGGTCTACAACTTTATGATTATATATCGTGAGATAAAAATTACCTGTCTCTCAGCAGACTGGAGAACACACAAATTAAATATTTACAAACTCCTGTACCGATAACAAAAATCTTCAATATCAACAAAAAAGGAAACCTGTGAAATAAAATCTTTCTATGAAAGGTACATTGCTTATGATTCTTCTCCAATAAGTCATTAGGAATACAGCAAATTGTACTCAAATATCTGAAACAGATTGTTTAAAAAGTACATGACTGCAGAAATCTTTCTAAAACAATCAGATACATGTTTTATAATTTTCTGAATATGAAATGCCGGCTCTGCGGTATGGGGGTAGCGTGTCTACTTCTTACCCAGGGGCTCCGGGTTCAATCCCAGGCCAGGTCAGAGGTTTGTACCTCGATCTGAGTGCTGGTTCGAGGTCCACTCGGCATACGTGATTACAATTGCGGAGCTATCCGACGGTGACATAACGCCGAGAGGATTCGCCGTGCTGACCACATGACACCTCGTAATCTGCAGGCCTTCAAGCTGAGCAGCGGTCGCCATGGGGTTTGGTTTGGATATGTAATAATGTAATTAGATGAGTAGAAGTTAAATGATCATGTTTGTGTGATTTGGATTTAGGTAAATGCTGCCTGACATTCTATTGTGTATTCCTTAAAATCAAATGAACGTCTAGGGTTAGTTTGAGTTTCTCTGCGTGGTTTGGGCTTAAGTTTTATTTTTAAAATTTGCTTTACGTCGCACTGGCAAAGGTAGGTCTTATGGCGACGATGGGATAGGAAAGGCCTAGGAATGGGAAGGAAGATTCCGTGGCCTTAATTAAAAGTACAGCCCTGGTGTGAAAATGGGAAACCACGGGGAATCATTCAGGGCTGCCGACAGTGGGGTTCGAACCCACTATATCCCGGATGCAAGTTAACAGCTCCGTGGTCCTAACGGCACGGCCAACTCGCCAGGTTAGGCTTAAGTAAGAATGTTATCATTTAGATGTAAAACCCTCCTCATAATATTATCTTCTTAAATATTACTGCTTTTACAAACTCATTCTGAATTAACATTATCTGAGCACATAAAAATTGAAAGTGCGTTCTATTTTTTCTCTAATGTCAGTACCATGATTTACACCAGAAATAAAATAAAATGAAATTGCAAACACAAATGATTAATATCATAATGAAAAGTTAATTTGATTAGCGTTTCCTAATGCAGGCTAGGATTGACAAGATTGTAATGAGCTTTGTTTAGACTTTATATTGCCAGATTTTTTTGAAATAGCGTAATAACAATGGTATTCTTTCATTATAAAGCAAGTGGGAATTTCATATTGGAGAATTTAAGACATCCGATACTAATACAACATTTTTCAGATAATTTGAAGCAATACCTTACCCTAATATTAGAAGGTTTTATCAAGTTGTATGAATCATATCTTACGGATTCTAGGCCCAGGTTTATCAAATTTGCAATACCGCTACACAGTTTGTATGAAAAATATGTAGTCTTTTTCAGAACAGCTTTTTAGTTCTAAACAATTATCCCCGATGAACTGGAAAAAGGCAAACAAGGAAAAGAAGCCTAAATATTCTCAATTTCATGTGCATGCGTTTTCTGAATCAACCACCCTATAACCTGTTTAGTTCTCGATTATGATAAATGGAAGTTATTTTTAACAGTTCAATTTCTACTCTCACCGAGCTCGATAGCTGCAGTCGCTTAAGTGCGGCCAGTATCCAGTATTCGGGAGATAGTAGGTTCGAACGCCACTATCGGCAGCCTTGAAGATGGTTTTCCGTGGTTTCCCATTTTCACACCAGGCAAATGCTGGGGCTGTACCTTAATTAAGGCCACGGCCGCTTCCTTCCAACTCCTAGCCCTTCCTTGTCTCATCGTCGCCATAAGACCTATCTGTGTCGGTGCGACGTAAACCAACTAGCAAAAAAAAAAAAAAAAAAAATCTACTCACATGTGAAAAGAAATACCAGATCCCTTCTGATGGCAGTCTATACAAATGAAGGCTGCACGCGAATTCACCCTCGTGAATATCTTGCCATTCCACAGGTAATGCCTAACTTTAGGCCTAATATTGCCGATCAATTTAACTAACGTAATGTATCAGCTCCCACATTCTTTGAAAATATTTGACAATATATTATCACTCCGTCACATATAATACCAAACCAGATCCACTAACAGGCATGATTCAAATCGAAAACATGCAAGGGTCTGTAAATATTACCACGTGCTAACCATGCATTCGAAGCTGAAGCGCCCGCAACATGGCGATACGCGAAAGTGTTCAATATTCCGCTTAGCATCAGCGCGCTCTGTGAGTCTAGATAAGTAATATTTAAGTCTTTGCAACAACCGTCATAACATTTACATAAGTAAATGAATATTTAAGTACGAATCTGCACACTAGGCAAGTCACGTCTATCACTAACTTCCTTCTATTTACACAAATCTATGCCTCAGTGCTCTTAAATATCTTACAAATACCACATAAACATGCTATTTACACACTATCGTCGGGGAATCGATCCCTAGACCTTCCAAGTACAACACACGCAGAATATCAGATAAAAATAAGAGGAACTCTAACATATTATGTCATGCCGATATATCAAACAAGTTGCGGGTCTCTGTGAATGACATTGACAATCCGATACATATTACCTCTATTGGGACCGTAATATAAAAGGTCTCTGTTCTACTGTATTCTCGACAGACAACACTCAGCTCTTAACTTTCAGACATCCGTGTCATGACGTCACAACTACACCCTTAGGCTCTCAAACCTCGGGTTTGTAACAAGTAAGCGGCCATTTCCCTTGGCTATAAATAACCCACGGCTGACGAAGTGTAAACACGTGAAGGGAGTATTCTCTCTGCTTCCTCGAGCCTTAAATCTGGCACACCTATCGCTATCACCATTATATACTGGCTATAGGCCATAATATTCATTACATTACCAATTCAACAGTCCTTCGCAGACGTGTTACATACAACAGGCTTATACATCAATTAGACTTGGTGCTATCTGCCGCACATTCTTATTCTGGCCCTCTTACTGGTGCTCACATCGCACAAATGCTTACTTCACTGTCATTTCTAATACTTGATAGGGCCTCATATTACTTCTTTGAGCACAATAAGTTTATTACACACTTCTTATAAGCCTCTTAAAATATGACTCGCTCAACTTGATATGGCAACCCGAGTAGGTTTAAGAGATTATTGAAGATCTTAGGCATTTTTCATAAAACAACAAATATTACGATCAATATGACACATGCACCCGGGAAATATATAACTGCCTGTCTAAGTTACTGTGTTGAGACCGTAGTGGTCCGATACATGAAATACACGAAGTTAAATTCGCAACCATGACAATAATATAGACAAGAATGACCACACTAAACAAAGAAAACTAATAACATGCAACTCTACAAGCCTAACTGAGTTCGAGCCCTGGGCATAGAAACTATATAAACGACTATTTACCCTAACTTATCTACATGTTGGCTGATGGCCAACTCTCGATACTGTCTCTGAATCGGTTATGGCGATTCATGCTTAGACAATGGAAAGTTCTGACCTGTATCTGTGAACATATCTGAACAGCTCCCCTCTGGACATCTCTGATTACTGCATCATGATGGCTTTAGCTGCTGGTGGCACACATGGTTTGACGTCTGGAGACATCCTGGCTGGCGGTAGTGTTGCTTGTGGCTCGTTCCGGTGGCTGGATGATCGCCACTTCGATGTCGTGCTGAGTAGACGTCACAGATGGTCCTGGGTCGACTCTCGATGCCGTGGAGACTGCTTGTCAGCTTCAGTTCCAGTTACCGCTCCACCGTAACAGATGAGCAGTGTCTCGTCCAATCGTGATGTAGGGGAAAACTATAAGAAAACGCACATTACACTGTGTCCTATGTTCGATGCCTATCTCCTTTCTCACCATTACTTTGGTCTGGTAATATCAAGTCACTTTCGGATTGTAGACCTGATAATAGAATCACCCAGTTTCCCCTGCATAATCATTTTACACTTGACTGTTCTCACAATTTGACCGAACTCCACTACCCAATCAATATTCTGAGCCTACACTAATATGTGTCATTCGTTTGGTACAATGTGAACCTCAGATTACGTGAAGTGAGTGGTCACGAACAGCATCTTTATCAGCAGAATATTTCCCCATGAAACCAGACCAACACTAGTTGTATAAATTTTAAGCTCAATTATCTGTAGTGGTTACTTACTTTTCCCAAGACTTAGTTGACCTTTGAGTACGCGGCTCGTACATAAAGACAGTCTTCCCTTCGCTGAGTGGCGGGGTGTCAACCTTCATGTAGCAGCGATACACCCGATGAATGAGTCTGGCACGCTTGGCAGTTGCATATATAATCAGGCTCGCGTCCCCGCTACCGAGCTCTGCGTGGGTGGGCTCTTCTTCGCGCACCCGCGTATGGACATTTTCCCCGCAATATGTGTGTCAAGTACCTCGATTATCATTTCCGATTACAACTATAGCCGTGCCGCATATCAAATTTTTCAGGAACTTACCCTGGTTGCAGTTCTCGTATCAAATCTTATGCATTCCCCATGTAGCATAAAATATTAATTAATTTCCTCTTCCCTCCAAGATAAAAATTCCCGCGAGATTCCACGAAGCGGTGTGCGTCCAACGCTACCGGTGAAGAGGCTTCGCTTGGGTAATAAATGTATGAATCTCTAGAAGCTTCATCTCGCTTCTGATGCCACGTTCCCACGAAAAACGCTCACTCTCAGATACTCTTACACAATAAAATGCTGTACAAAGCGCTTTCTGGGTGGTCTCATGCAATTTCTATAATTTATGCTAAAATCAATATTCTTCGACCATGAACAGAATGGTTCATTATGTTGTTCAAATATAATCTGTTTTATGATAGGAATTGAGCTGAGAGGGCTGAGATAACGTTTAAACATAATTTCTGTTTTTCATTTTACCAAAGGGCGCTGTCGGATTGCAAAAATACTAAGAGGCGTTCATAGTTCTCCTTGCAATAACTCGATGTTGAAAGAACTCCGAAGCGCACAATTTCAGGGGTGTTTCTTTTATCTCACGGCACGCGTTATTAATATGATAAGAATGAGAAGTGAGAAAGTCGCGGGATTTCTTTGTAAGAGGTTGGTTTTTTTCGTTGTAGTCAGCGAGAATGCAGTGGAAGGCTGAACACCATGTCTGCCGTCCGTGTTCACAACAAAGAGAATGAATGATTATCTAATTAGTATTAGGCCTATTTTCTCTTCGTGTGTATTCACTTATTTTGTTGTTCTTTCATTTAATTGCCTATTCTAGTCATTTTCTCACTGGAATATGCATCTTACATCGTAAGGTTTTCAAAATTAGCTGTTACCTTATAAGAAGCCACTGTTTATTGCACCTGGCGGCGATATGCCAGTCTAATGTTGAAGACTGCAAAAACACCCAGTCCTCGAACCAGTGGAATTAACCAATAAAGGTTAAAATTGCCGAGCCAGCCGGGAATCGACCCCGGGTTCCTTGGTGCCAAAGATCAGTATGATAACCAAGAAGACACGGATGTTAACGTCGCGTAAGAAGTAGCCAACGATATGCGTAGTTATAACTCCCGTCACTTGACACGGATCGCACGATATTAATTTCCTTCATTTTGCATGTTCACGGAATTCAAACTTACCTATAATTACCTTTGTGATACGGCACATAATATCGTTGCATACTAATGCTGCTGACATCCATAAATATTGCAGAGTACTGAAAATATTTCACTTTCTGGTTACGGCTATCGGGAAAAAAATTATGCTCCCGCTCCGACTTAAATACACGTTTTCGTGGTTTTGAAGCCGACATGTCAGAAGATTTTGTAATCACACACATACTTCGAACAGATTGAATAACAGGTCGAGTTTACTCCTGATACCTCTTCTAAGTCCGGCTCCATGGCTAAATGGTTAGCGTGCTGGCCTTTGGTCACAGGGTTCCCGGGTTCGATTCTCGGCAGGGACCGGAATTTGGTTAATTTCGCTGGCAAGGGGGCTGGGTGTTTGTGTTGTATTCATAATTTCATCCTCCTCATGACGCGCATGTCGTCTACGGGCCTCAAATGAAAAGACCTGCACCTAACGAGCCGAACACGTCCTCAGACTCTCCCGGCACTAAAAGTCATTCGCCATTTCGCCTCTTCTAAGCGAAGTGAAATGGTTGAGCAAGGAGGGATGTGTTGTAACGTCTGTGTTCAGGGGCATAGGTCGCAAGACCACATTTTGCGAACACCGACTTACTGCATCCTTCTCACCTTGGAACAGGTCGTTTGAAGAAGATTCTGATTGTTTAAAAAATGGAATTTCTGTTAATCGAAAAGTGTTACTTCTATACTTTTACGTAGGTTTTAAGTTTATACAACTGCTAGCATTCCTTATCCGTACCAGATACGAGAATCTTCTCTAAGTACCTTCCGCTCCCTCGTGGTTACACCTCGAAGAATACTCTTTTGTAGGTGGGGGCGTATTATATGTGCCCACCATTGTACACAGAGCTTGGTAGTTGTTCATGTTGCTGTGAGAGCTTTCAGCTTTTAATATGTAAGATGGGAGGGAGATCAGAGTTAAGGCGCAGCTATTGAAGTTGTTGAAACATTCGTGTAGGTTGTGGACGGATTTGTTTAGGTCGCTTTTCTCTCGTGGTGCTTCTAAAGTATAAACTCTTTTCTTTCCTCAGACGTGGTTTGAACTATCTCTTTATTAGAGACTCGGGTGCCTTTGATAAGACATCTGCAATTATATCTTAAAGATGAACGTTCTGTCGGCCCAGTTTATATTCTAATTGAATTAGAAGTAAGCCATATCGCAGTTGGTATCGCCTTCATGATTTGAAGACTGTTATACACCGACCAATATGAACCCATACCTTTAAGAACTCAGCACGGTGACCAATATTAATGAATTCCAGATACGAAAGGTACTGACTCCCATTATCAATCGTGCCAAAAATGCATTTCCTTTATTGCCTAGTAGACTTGCGGTAAAATACTACGATTATATAACTACCGGTATTTCCTTTAGAAGATGCCAACTTGATTTTCAGTTCCCTGATTAAAAAAATATGTACATATATATAGCTTAGCATAGTTATGGAAGGTTCGAATGCCGCCAGAACGCCACATGGGAAGTATGTGACATTTCAGAACAGATGGCGCAACAACAGCAGGTTTAGCAAGTAGAGGCAAAACAAAGCAGTGCAGCAGGTAGCCTACAGTTTGTGACAAGAATGGCTATGTCAGAAGGTAAAACTTTACTTTCTTCCATATTTGTTTAACAATAAATGCAGTCATACGATAACAAGGTAAGAAACAAAAGCTAGTATTTAATGTATTTAATCGTAGCCTGTATTTAAATAATAATAATAATAATAATAATAATAATAATAATAATAATAATAATAATAATAATAATAACGTTATATGTGCCTGTAAATTTACCGACACAGGGCTGATGTATTTGAGCAACTTGATATACGAATTTACTGAGCCTGAGTATAATTATCAGATACCGGACGAGTTGGCCGTGCGGTTAGAAGCGCGCAGCTGTGAGCTTGCATCCGGAAGATGGTGGGTTCGAATCCCACTGTCGGCAGCCCTGAAGATGATTTTCCGTGGTTTCCCATTTTCACACCAGGCAAATGCTGGGGCTATACCTTAATTAAGGCCACGGCTGCTTCCTTCCCACTCCTAGCCCTTTCCTCTCCCATCGTCGCCATAAGACCTGTCTGTGTAGGTATGACGTAAAGCCACTAACAAATAAAAATTATCAGTTATTATTTGTGACAGTATCCTTGATGGGTACTGACAGACGCGCGAGCCTGGTGTTAATGAAGCTAGCAACTGAATAAAGAAAGAGAGGCGACACCTGCATCCACGCGCCTGTTGCAGGGTTATGTGTATTTTCACGAGAGTTTAATCCTGCTGTAAACATGGTATGTTCACGCCTCCGCCAAAGAAAGAGTACTTACTGACCTCCACCCCGTCAACGTATCGTGTTCGGACGTACAGAGCTACGCATCACATACGACAACGGTGCGAAGATCTGAACTTCTGAATAAACGACTAAACCTGGATTCTGTTCACTTACTTTATTGAACACATTCACAATGCACTGCCTATGGTCACTTCTGAGTGGTTTTCCTCTTTTGTGCATCACTAAACGCGATAGTCCTACCTCTTGCTCCATTTTTCTCACTATGTATACTGACACTGACTGCTGCTGCAAGATACAACACCTTATCAATAAATCAATCAATCAATCAATCAGTCAATCACTATTGATCTGCATTTAGGGCAGTCGCAGTCGAGATTCCATATCAGTTGTTTTCATAGCCTTTTCTTAAATGATTGCAAAGAAATTGGAAATTTATTGAACGTCTCCCTTGGTAAGTTATTCCAATCCCTAACTCCCCTTCCTATAAATGAATATTTGCCCCAGTTTGTCCTCTTGAATTCCAACTTTATCTTCATATTGTGATCTTTCCTACTTTTATAAACGCCACTCAAATTCGTCTACTAATGTCATTCCACGCCATCTCTCCGCTGACAGCTCGGAACATACCACTTAGTCGAGCAGCTCTTCTTATTTCTCTCAGTTCTTCCCAACCCAAACTTCGCAACATTTTTGTAACGCTACTCTTTTGTCGGAAATCACCCCGAACAAATCGAGCTGCTTTTCTTTGGATTTTTTCCAATTCTTGAATCAGGTAATCCTGGTGAGGGTCCCATACACTGGAACCATACTCTTAGTTGGGGTCTTACCAGAGACTTATATGTCCTCTCCTTTACATCCTTACTACAACCCCTAAATACCACGCTGTACAGCTTGAGAAGTTCCCCCACTACGAGAAGACTTCCTGTATTACACCACGCCTTGTGCCTTCATTTCACGTTATTTAATCACTATTTTATATTTTTTTAAAGCACACATATATAATTATACCGGTGGTATAGACGCGAGTGTGAGCCTCTCCAGTATTTATCTTTGTGAAGGTGTCATAAGACGGTGTTGTACATTCAGTATGGTTTTCCGTGGTTTCCCATTTTCACACCAGGCAAATGCTGGGGCTGTACCTTAATTAAGGCCACGGCCGCTTCCTTCCCACTCCTAGCCCTTCCTTGTCCCATCGTCGCCATAAGACCTATCTGTGTCGGTGCGACGTAAAGCAACTAGCAAAAAAAAAAAAAAAAATGTACATTCAGTGGTGTTTTAACTTGTGCATGTGCAAAAGTACTTGACTTGGAAGAAGGTATGTTGATATTGATTGATTGATTGATTGATTGATTGATTGATTGATTGATTGATTGATTGATTGATTGATTGATTGATTGATTGATTGATTGATTGATTGATTGTTATCGTGATTCGTAAGTAATTTGTAAAAGTCTTTTGCATTGCAATGGGTAACTCACGTAAGGAAGTGAAGGCTAAAGCCCGTATCGCCCAGCCCGCGAGCAGGAGTGCCACCCCATTCTCTAAAGGCAACGCTCTCGTGTGGCAACTGCTGAAACTACGCGGAAACAAGTGAACAACATCAACCGTCCTCTAAATTCACAGAACAGTACTGCCAACACCTTGACCTGCGATGATCAGTGCACTCCGTCGGACACGTTGCAAACCAGCGTAAGCAGGGAGGTTATAGATACTACGATGCCACTAACGGTGGATAACCTCATTAAGAACAGATCACTCCTCGACGAACTTGTAGACAGAGTAGCCGATAAGGTCATACAGAAACTTACAGAAAGTATTGATTTTAATACTGATGTAATAAGAGAATTAAAATGTGAACTCACCAAACGTGACGAGGCAATAACTGATCTTCAACCGCAGTTAGACGATAGGACAGATGAGTTGGAAAGTTATCAACGTCGGAACAGTTTATGTATATTTGGAGTACCTGGAATTTCAGGAGAAGACACGGACAAGCGCATTCAGGAGATTGCCACTCGATCCCGCGATGATCGACCGTTCGCACAGAGTTGGTACCAGAAGTCACAACAAAACCAGGCCCATCATTGTGAAATTTGTTTCATGCGCCTACCGAAATGCAGTCTTCAAATCAAAGAGGCTGTCAAAGAATAGTGGTATAACCATATGGGAGGACCTAACTAAGACCCGTACTGACATTCTCAAACGTGCTGTAAGCTATTTCGGACTAAATTCAGTGTGGACTATGGATGGTGTCATAATGGTGCGCGTTGGTGATGTGAAACATCGAGTGAAGACGGAACGGGACCTTGAGGAACTGAAGAAACGCTACCCAGCTCCACTGAAATGATGCGGTGTGATAATTCGTATTCCTGTGCATCACTTGATTACTGGAATTACCGTGGACGAGAAGTAAAGATAATTCTGGTGAGGCTAACAATTCAAAAGTTTCTCCTTCGCAACCATTCTATTTAGTGTGGTATATTAGTTATAATTTCATTTTCATTTAGAAATAATTGCTATCGCGATTGATTTTATACACATTTTCTACTCATTTATTTATCTCACTTCATCACATCATTTCTAAATCCTCAAATTATTATATTGATATAGGCTACTAAAAACATCATACTTCTTGAACGATCTGTTATTTATCTATTGTGTTTAACATTTTATACTATACTGTACTAATGACAAGTAATGAGTGTGTCTTATCTGACTTACTACACGGTGTTAGTGTGAGAAACACAAGAAATGTTAAGGTCATTCATATCAGTTCTCAGTCTCTTGTTGACCCCTCCCGTATATCTGAGTTCCGGCACATTTTTGGCAAGAGTTCGTTTGATATTATTGCAGTAAGTGAAACATTTCTTAAACCTTCAGTACCAGATTCTGCCGTCTGTCTCGATGGGTATATTTTCCGTAATGACTGAATTAACAGAGCCGCTGGTGGTGTTGCAGTTTTCTTGAAGAACAGCATAAAATGTAGTGTACTTAGCAAATCTCCTGGAGAGTACAGTAAGAAACCTGAGTACATAATCCTTGATATAGCCCTTTCAGACACTAAAATTCTTTTTGCTTGTATATATCGTCCACCAAAAGTAGGGTTCATGGATACATTCTTGAACGATATGTATTCTCATGTTATGAATTATAAATGTGTATTCGTTGTGGGCGATGTTAGTGCTCGTTTCGGAACTGGGACGTTTGAAAGCAAAAACATACGCGATGTGCTCAACGCTTGTAACCTCGACTGCCTTCCATTCAATCCAACCTTTCATACTGCCACTTCCGATAGAACTCTTGACATAATCTCATCCAACTGCAATGAGTTGGTAGTAGAATACGGACAGGAACCAGCTGCCGGTTTTTCTGGTCATGACTTGCTGTATGCTGTATTCAATTTATCCACGCCAAAACAAATTCCTAAAACAATTCTTGTTCGAGACTTCAGTAAATTTGACGTAAACAAGTTTCGTGCTGACGCTGAATTACTTCCCTGGAATGTGTGTTTCCAGTCTAATAACATAGATCAAAAAGTCTCTCCAACAGCTTTGTACTTTCTCTTTATGACAAGCATGCGCCCCCAAAAAGAATTCTCGTAAAACACCAGTCAACACCATGGTTCAATAAGCGTACTAAGGAATTGATAAGGAAACGGGACAGAGCTAGGAAGAAACTTATTAAAACAAAACTTCCAGATGATTACGAGCAATTCAGGATCTTGCGTAATGAGACAAAACAAGTCATTAGAAACACTAAAGTGAAGTATACGTACAACATCTTCCGTAACTGTAAGAACACCTCAGCTTCTTGGCGTGCTGCAAAATAACTTGGTAGTGGAGTCAGTCACTCTCTAGATAGCCAGATGCCTGTTACTCCATCTGAATTAAGTGAATATTATATGGCATCAGTCTCTAACTTCAACTCTCCGAAAGTATCAGAAACTGCCAATCATTATAGATCTCTCACTCCAAGTAACAGAGATAAATTCTATTTCATGTACGTACACCCTTCACAGGTAGAAAAAGCAGTCAGATCAATTCGAACTAAAGCTAAAGGTCCAGGTAATATCTCAATATCCGTGATTTCTAATTGCATTGACATATTTCTTCCTGCCCTTGTGCATTTATTTAACTTCTTTCTACAGAAAGGAGTGTATCCCTCAGAATGGAAGCGTGTCAATGTACGTCCTGTGCCCAAAAAGAAAATCCCAACAGTCTGTAGTGATTTTAGGCCTAGCAACATCCTCTGTGCACTTAGTAAGGCACTAGAAAGAATTATTCATGAGCAGATATGTGAATGAATATCTGTCTAAATATCACATTCTGAATCCCTACCAATCTGGCTTCAAGAAGGGCCATAGTACTACTACGGCTCTGCTGAGAGTTACGGATGATATACTCGCGGCCATCGATAAGAGGCAGCTTACTATCTTATGTCTCTTTGATTTCTCTAAGGCATTTGACTCTGTTAATCATGAGTTATTTCTTGCAAATTTGAAGTCAATTGGTTTCTCGTAGAGTGCTCTGTCGTGGTTTGAATCATATCTATCAAGTAGATCACAAACAGTCACGTTTGTTGACGGACGATCCGCTATCTGGGAATCAGTAAACTGCGGCGTACCACAAGGATCAGTCCTCGGTCCTTTTTTTCTATTTATATTAATGACATTTCTGAAGTCTTTAAAAGTAGTACCTTTCACATGTATGTTGATGACTTACAAGCTTACTTCCACTTTAGTCCCACTAACGCACATTCTTGTATAATGCATTTTAACCATGATATCTCTCGATTGATCGAATGGAGCGCAAATCATAACCTCCAATTAAATGTGGCTAAGACTCAGCTTATTTGCATAGGTTACTCAAAACTCCTGAAAACTGTTGACCTCAAATCCCTCCCAGCAATAAAAATTTTAGATACAGATATCCATTATAGTGACACCGTTAACAATCTGACTCATTTTCGACAGAACCCTATCCTGGTCTGATCATACGTTAAATGTGATCAGAAAAATTGTCATCCATGCATATTTTGAAACGTAACGTGTCATGTATACCACCTTTTATGCGAAAACTACGTGTTCAAAGTCTTATATTCCCCATAATTGACTATGGATCAGTCGTATACAACGACTTATCTGAAACTTTGAACATACAACTACAGAGGGTACAGAACGCATGTGTTCGTTACGTGACAAATGCCAGGCGTGATGAACACATAACACCCTATTACATATAGCTGCAATGGTTGAAACTCCATGAATGACGGGAAATCTCAGTAGCCGTTGCTACGCACAAAATTCTCAAACTGAAAACCCCACCCTACCTTTATAATGCATTTAAATCTATGGAGTCAGTTACATAACAGAGATAATAGGTTTACAAAAACTACCCTTCAAATTCCCCTTCATCGTACCACTAAATTTAACAAATCTTTTGTTTGCACTGCATCCCGTATCTGCAATGTCTTTAATCTTCACCGTTTTGCAAATGACACAAACTGTACCCAACCAAGGCAGTCCTTAACATCTATCTTCCTGGAGGGGTATGCAAGGGGCTGAGATCAGGCATTCTTGTGTCTTGCAATCAGAAATATGTATATTTCTAAGAAAATTGTTTCTGTTCTTTATTTTCTTTAGATTCTTGTAGTCTAAAATATTAAATAAGTTGACTGATATACTTTATTACTTCTTATATAATTTATGTTTTAATTTTATTGGAATTGGTACCTGTATTTTAATTTTAATGTTTAATTTAATATTTTAATATTATAAAATGTAGTTAGTATATTCATAAACCTGTATTGTGTTATAAGGAGACCCTACATAAAGGGGCTTTTCAACCTCAGTGGCATGTAAATTATCATTATCAATACATTCAAATTCAATAAATGCAATAAACTAAAATAAACTAAAATTAATGCGACGTTCTACTTTTCTTCGAGCTCGCATACAGTCGAGTATGTGCGACGGTTGCTTTTCCAATCAACTACGTCTATGTCCACATGCAAAAGCAAGGTGCTCCGCCTATTTGTTTACATCATCATTAAACTCTCGTGAAAAGAAGTATAAGATGAGCGCTTCTACAATATGTACGAGTATTACTACTGTACTTTTAAATAGTATTGTGTACAGTGTTGTTGGCAATAAATTCACGGACTACCGCGGAATTAGCCATACGATGCTAAGGAATTACCCGATTGCTGTAGATTTAGCCGAAGTTCTGCAATTACAACTAAATGAATTAATTGAAAAAGTAAATCGTAATATTATTTTAAACTATTAAGGACATATAGCGTAAGGAATAGTTGTTTCGGAGTATAAACATTACTTTGATAATCATTCTCAAACTGTTGCCTTAATACTGCGGATTTAGCCGAATCTCCCATGTATTTCCGGACGGGTTGTCGTATCTTTCCCTCTAATGAAATATACTTATTGAATTCGATAGTAGAATTACGCCTGGTTATTCTGATTTCAGTTCCCGACTCCACTGCGACTTTAAGACTTTTGAAGGACTACAATGACATACACTCACAAGAGAAGTGTTTGAGATGTTACACTCCGATTTCTTTGAAAGTTTGCATGCTGGTAGGCGAGCTGGTGTATACTCAACCGCACAAAAACTGACCGTCGCAGAAGATGACTTGCTTTCAAAATCCTCTTGTTTGAAATAGGATGAAAATATTGTGCAAGTGGTAGGACTCCAAGTATCGCTTTTTCGGCCCGCGGCTACTGTTCACGAATATCCTCCCGTTCCGAGAATGTGTAAAATTAAATATTTCTTTGCCGGCTAATGTTCGTGACTGTATTAATATTTAATGCTAATTTTTAATGTTGAAAGAGGTGAAAATACACGCGAAGATGCACCGCTCAGTAGCTCGTGGTTGAGGTAAGCTAGAGAGGCATAATTCATAGTCACACAATTGAGAGTTGGCTGGTAATAATGGTTCCTAATCCCCTAATGCCACGTATGCATGACTGTGGAATCACTTAATCCACTTCTGATATTATACTTACAGTCTTCACTCTGTTCTTCGATTTCTTCAGTTGGTCTCGAGTGCTTGTGTCCCCTAAGATATACCGGTAGTTCGTTAGATATTGACCGCTGTTGCACTGATTCTCCATGCCGCTGATGTTTGGTCTCAGAAGGTATACACCGAGCTTGATAGCTGCAGTCCCTTAAGTGCGGCCAGTATCCAGTATTCGGGAGATAGTGGGTTCGAACCCCACTGTCGGCAGCCCTGAAGATGGTTTTCCGTTGTTTCCCATTTTCACACCAGGCAAATGCTGGGACTGAACCTTAATTAAGGTCACGGTCGCTTCCTTTCCAGTCCTAGCCCTTTCCTGTCCCATCGTCGCCATAAGACCTATCTGTCTCGGTGCGACGTAAAGCCAATAGCAGAAGGTTTGCAACCCAGCAGCTGAGACCAGAGGATTATTATTATTATTATTATTATTATTATTATTATTATTATTATTATTATTATTATTATTATTATTATCATAACTGGAAAGACCCTATCACGGTTTTGTGCGCTTGTCGTGTTAATAAGCATTGAAGCTTACATGTTTCCTGCAGCCTGTTGAATTTTCTCTTTAGTCTCGGTGTACAAACGACTTAGAGACAAAATCCGCAACAAATGATGTAGAAGACGGCTTGGCTGTGACAGTCCTGTGTCGGCTGGAGGACAACAATGGGAGCACTATGGACGCTGATGGATCTGCGCTACATCACAAATGTTCGGGACGGTACTGCTAGGCTGTTGTGTGATAGCTCTTTTATAGCCTCGAGCAGCTCCGACGTCG
This sequence comes from Anabrus simplex, assembly GCF_040414725.1. Classification (NCBI taxonomy): domain Eukaryota; kingdom Metazoa; phylum Arthropoda; class Insecta; order Orthoptera; family Tettigoniidae; genus Anabrus; species Anabrus simplex. The sequence goes on along the minus strand of NC_090265.1, from coordinate 351,538,486 downwards.
TATATTGAATAAACTAACAGTCGAGTTCACCTTCTTTTTGTACTCCACCTCTTAGCGAAGATTAACTTTTAGCCGTATACTGGCTTATTTCCCACCAAAATACCTCCACGCATAAGGTTATTTCCTCAAGATTATGGCCTACGTTATTACATTTGCATGATACAGCCCTGCTCTCATCTGAATAGCTGCGATCCCATCTCACTTGTTGCATATTAACTTTTTTTAAAAACCATAATAGGGACACTAATACCGGAGCATCGATACTTCCATTCGAAAAACCTCTTGTTGAATTTTTTTTCAAATGTGTGCGCTAGGCGTACATAGCATAATTGACTCACATTTTTATCGTCCTCGCGGAATGTTTTTTTGTTATATTTGCTATATGTCGCCTTTTATTCTGATGGTTGATAATTTTTACATAAATATATCTTAGAGCTGGAGGTAATTTGTGTAACGAAGTAGTGTCATGTAACAAAATGTATGTCGCTAGCGACAGTACCTTGAGAATCTGTGGATCTGTATATTATGGCCATCCATTAATACTTCTCATCACAGCCTGCACGGTTGCTAGGTAGCTCCGTGTCACACATTTTATTGAAGGACTTATTTATGATAATTTGTTTTTCCCAAAGGGAAGTTTGATAAATGAGCTTAATCTTCTCTTTTTTATCGTGCGTTTTCCTACCTCCCTAGATGTTTACCTGATCTGAACTCGCTTCATCCCATTTACCATAGTCTACTATACAGGATTAGCCAATAAAAATGGGATTGCATTTCAAAGCAATCTACAGGGTGCATCGGAATTAAATACTCCAACTTGTGGGCATGTTAGAAGAGACTGAAAACAAACGTTTTCTTGGTAAATGACCAAGGGTCTGAAACAAAGTTTTAACTAGCAAAATTGGAAACTGTTCTATAAGGGTATAAGTTAATTGGCCCCTCATTTTTCAAAACGGTCTACATTACATATTCTGTAAAACATCCCATGATATCAGAATGCAATATCTCTATTGTGACAACATGTAGTATGTTTTCGTTCATTTAGAGCAGAGCGAGAAAGTGTACTATCCGCGAAACTGCCAACTGAATGAAAATAAAATCTGAATTAAATCAATAGTATGATCGATCTGTATGAATTTTCTAAACCGTCGATTCCGTGTATGAGTTCTAGGTTCTTCCTGTAATGTACTTTGATTTTCCTCATTCATGTTCAAGCTTAACCTATATTTTGACTTTGCTGTGTAAATAACAACATTATTTAATGTGTTGCAATTATACCACCAGATGTCTGCCGGCGATACATAATCGATTCGTATTTGTTTGTGTCTGAGGTTGCCATTGCGAATCTGGAAGATAATCGAGGTCTACCAATTCAGCACTAGGGTGCCGAAGTGTCACTAAAAGTTTCGCGAATAGTATGAACTCCAGCTGAATCCGAGGAAGAGTTCATCGCTCGGGTGCTTACCGCTGTGTAGCTTACTCTGTACAGCACATGGCTGCAGTTGTTGAGCATGTTCGGCAAGTAAAGGATACGACGTTGTAGAGCGTACGAATAGTTTTTATTGCAATTAAATTGACATGCAGTACTTTTATTCTTGACCACCTTAAAATGTATTCAACATTTGATTTCCGACCTACGGTTATTTAATGAAACATATGTTGTTTTGTCTCTTCTGTCATCCATAGAAATTTGAGTATAGAATTTTGATTCACTCTGTATATAAATAAAATCGTAAGGGTAGTGTGTCTGTACATGTAGTATTTCAGGAAATCTCCTTATAATTATTCGTTTCATACGTGATACCTATCATGGAAAACTTTTTTATATTTTTAAAGTTTATTTATAACTTGTGGTACCTGTTTGTGTTCCTGAAACTGGAAAATGGCCGGGCATACGTCAACCAAACGCCGTATTTGAATTATAACCTTATAGGGTTATTTTATCACCTGGTGCATGTGATTTAAGGTCATCGCATGGCTTCAGGATTTATAGGAAGATCATAATGGCTATTCTTAAATATCTCAGTTATTATTAGGCCTATCGAAGTCCGACTCATTGGCTGAATTGAGCATTGAGACCTTCGTTTCAGAGGGTCATGGGTTCGATTCCCAGCCGGGTTGGATATTTTAATCGCCTGTGATTAATTCTTCTGGCTCGGGGACTGGGTGTTTGTGTTTGTCCCAACACTTTCCACCAACAGCAATAGTGATTACATCCCCCTCCATATAGGGTTGGCGTCAGGAAGGGCATCCGGCCGTAAAACATGACCAAAATCCACATGTGCGACACAGTTCGCACCCGCGACCCCACAGGTGTGGAAAAAGCTGTAGAAAAAGAACAAGAATATTAGGCCTATCGAAAAGTTGTATATAACAGAAGCTGTAGGAATTACATCTTCCGATCGCTTACTCTTTATACATACCGTACTATTTTATCGTACGACGAATAATAACGGAAATATTTACGAAACGTGGATTTTTAGTGAAGTACCGCGAGTCACTCGGCGCAAATCACTTTAGGGTCACTTCAAGGTAGTTTTACATGAAGAGCAAAATAATCATTTTTCTTTTTTCGGTACCGGTAGAGCTGATAATAAGGGAGACACCAACAACAAAGTGTTTCGTGAGCCTTCAGTAGCAGTGCCATGCCACCAGTTGGTGAAACTAGAAAGCAGGGGCAATTTCTCACAACTTTGGGCAAGGAACTGTACCGTGCTGGACATTCGGAAATTGTCCACATTCCGTCTCGAGTGTGTTCAGTTTTATCATACTTCACATTACTACCACATGCTTTCGGAGAAGAATATCCGTGTAACATGTCGTAAAAAACGTGTGTATATTCCATTGCAATTACCGTTCGAATAACTGATACAACCACTTAGTTAATGCATTTGGACAGAATTGTCTACGCTCCTTCCATTCTTCTTTTGTACTAAGTGGAAAAACCCTCCTGAGGCTCTTAAGTTCATTAAGAGCCTTGGCCTGTCTAGACTGCTGCTGTCCTGTAATATGGCATGAAGATATTGGAGGGTCACAAGGTCAGCGTGACGACATGTCCAGTCGCATTGTATGGCTTTCTTGACCAGGCACACTGCCTGTCATATTGCACAGCTCCACAGTTGATCTCATCTCACGCGGCTGAGTGAACCCTGTTCCAAGTTGTACCCCACGATTAAAATCTTACCTAAATACAACGAGAGGGAGAGGGTGTAGAGTACAGGAGTGAATGAAAATACATATTTTACAGGTGTAATTCGTGGCGCCACAGCAGTGTATATAACGGGAGAAAGATATGAAATTCAATATGAGTATTATGTTGCTATATTAACTTTCTTTTTGTTTTTTTTACTAATTTTAGGTGAGCTTAAAATCTGCTTCGATATCATTATTACCATCAAGGCTAATATTTGCGTGGTTTTTGTCATAGACGTATCTCCTTTTCAATTAAGATGGGTTTGCTTAAACATCTACCCTCAACACTTTCGTTGCAGTTGCCAGATGATTTAGTATGTTAGGTGATTTTTTACGTTCATATTTGCGTGTTCCAATATAAGCTTTACATGCGGTTTTGTAGGGAATTGCTATATTACCTCAGTGATTGAAGCCTGTTGGTTGTGCGGTTCGGGCCTTGTAACATTTAACTTCAATTCCGGAGATGGAGGGTTCGAACCCACAGCTCCGGGTATGGTTTTCCGTGGCTTTCCATTTCCACACTGGAGCTCTATCTTAATTAAGGCCACGGTCGTTTCCTTCCGAGTCCAGGCTCTTTCCTATCCTCTCATCGCAAACACCACCACCACCACCACCACTTGTCCGAGTTGGGACGACGATAAACACCTACCCAAAGCGATGTTTTCGGTAGGATGAACTTGCAGGCTACGGGAGTAAGTTTGCATTCAGTATTGAATCTTCATCGGTTCTTGACGATTTTGAGGGAGAAATTTTGAGGCACGTAAGCAGTTTTCATAGTGGATGTACCATTTTGTATTATTTTACAGGCTAACTAAATATCAACTATGTCCGGCCCCGCGGTGTAGGGGGCAACTCGTCCGCCTGTCACCCGGCGACTTCGGGTTCGATTCCCGGCCGCGCCAGGCTTTTTTAAATTGTAATGATTAAAATCCCTGGCCTGGGGACTGGGTGTTTGTGACGTCCTTAATCTTCCTTTCCTCACGTATAACATTCCACACTACCGCCATTCCAGTTACATGCAGGTTCATATAATATGGTGCCAATAGGGACAAAAGGTCCACATGGGTCTACGCCCCGAACAAATAGCATTTTTATAAAATAATAAAAAAATTTCAACCTTCATATGTAGCATATTGCGTCTCAGCAGCCTAAAAGCAGATTATTTCCAGCACTATGTAATAATTCTTCATATATTTATTAATTATAATTAATGTTATTAATATAATAGAGCCTCCGTGGCGCAAGCGGCAGCGCGCCCGCCTCTCACTGCTGGGTTCCGTGGTTCAAATCCCTGTCACTCCATCTGAGATTTGTGCTGGACAAAGCGAAGGCGGGACAGATTTTTCTCCGGGTACTCCGGTTTTCCCTGTCATTTTTCATTCCAGCAACACTCTCCAACATCATTTCATTTCATCTATCATTCATTAATCATTGCCCCAGAGGAGTGCGACAGGCTTCGACAGCCGGCACAATTCCCATCCTCTCCGCTAGAAGCGGGCTTCATTAATTCCTTTCCTGACCCGGTCAAATAACTGGAAACAGGCTGTGGATTTCCATTCATTATTAATATAATCACTAACATAGAAAAAACTTGTTGGCGTTCAGGTCAAGTCTGAGCCTTTAAACAGGAAAGAGAATATTTGTTTATAATTCTGTATGATTTTCCTCACACAGTGTATATATGCTCGATATACCCGTACAATATTACTCTTAAGTAATATAGCATGTGATTACAAGTGATCATTAAATAAATAAAATAAATTGAGGCGTATAGATACCATTTAATTCTAGAGAGCCATAGGACCCAACTTACGGGGTAATTTTATCTGTCGACAAAACCTACGATCCCCGCAGTTCATATATACTCCATGAGTGGGTCCCAGGTGATCGTGAACTCTGTACTGTAGGAATGGTTTCTTTTTTTGACGGTGTGTGAAAGACAGCGGTAGCTTAAATTTTTACCCCTATAATGATATTAAGGTCAAAGTAAGAACTACTAATGTGTCTTGAGAAATGGAAGTGACTGATTGATTTAGTCGTTGGATGCTGTAATTACTGAACCGGCGCAACAAACTAATTCTCAAACCAACTTTGCACAAGAGATTGAGAGTTCCTTAACTTAACAAAACCCGTAGCTTGTTCCGTTAATGAGAATCCGTTGCTCTGCTCTTTTTTCTTCGGGAATTTGTTTGCCCCAAAGAGTTCTCAAATAGCTCGGTAAAGATAGAAATGGAGTTGTCCGGAAAACGAAATGTTTATAAAGTGTCTATTATCATAAGAGGGGAATTATAATTCCAGGATATGGCTGTAGAGGTTGAGCGCCTGATGGATAGCAAATATTAATTTTAAGAGCGCTGAGGCCTTCGGTTCAGAGGGCACCAGGTTCGATTCCCGGCCAGATGGGGAATATTAATCTCGTCTAATTTCATTTCAAGCCAAAGAGACCAGGCAGATGATAACTAGAACATATAACTACCCACTTAACATACCTTTCTTCACACATGAAGAAGTGGGAAATATAGTACATCAGAGTAAGGAAAGGAAAGCTGGAGGGCCGGATGAGGTGTTAAATGAGCTTTTGAAAACTGCTTGGCCAATTTTAAAGGAGGTGTTAACGGGCCTCATGAATGAGTGTCTCCTGCAGAGAACTACCAGATCGTTGACATTGTCTCGTAAGTTGTGAGCCCCTGGGGAGCCGAATGTCGGTAATGACATTGTCGCCACACTATGTCTCGTTAGTTGTGAGCCCCTGGGGAACCGTTTGTCGGTATTGTCATTGTCGCCACACTATGTCTCGTAAGTTGTGAGTCCTTAAGGATGTCGTATGTCAGTGCTGATACATGTGCTTGGTGGTTCGTGGTGTGGATTACTGTAGTCACGTCCTAGTTCGTGAACAGTGGCCTAGTAAGAGATCCTGAGAGTCAAGCACTGATCTCTATACATGGATCGCTGATGGCAGGTCTCTGCTGCAGGAGAAAGTACGCCAAGTTGAATGCGCGGTTCGCCATGTTGGCGTACCCAACCTCGAGCTCTCCTTATGGGGAAGCAATGATAATATAGTCAATTTTAAGTCGCAATTAATGGCGCATTGGAATAATTAAAAATATAGAGACATGTTCACTCAAAGCATAAGGACATTGGGATCACTGACACGTCATTCCGAGGTCAGTAAATCTCCGGGATAGCAATAAACATGAGTGTATAATAACGGCCGGCAAATATTAACTTAGGTGCTGAATACATGCAATTAGCGATCGGTAACACAATACGAGTGAAAACCAGTTTCTGGAAATATTGCTGTAAATTGTATACATGTATGCCACGAAATTATGCATTCTTAAAATGATATACCTATAAACGTAGCTCAATATACAGGCCTAGATTCGACATATCGTAATCGGTGCTTGATAATGAATTTCTGTTTCCTGTTTCCAAGAAATAACGCGCATATTACCAAATTAAAATATAATTGAAGCAAATGTACACATTTATAAAACCAGCAAATATTCAAAACTAGTCAATATATCGCATTACCTGCAGCTTAATGTACTATTACAGACCTCTTTAATTAAATTCAGCTAGCAAAGCGATATTGATAGTCATCATCAGAAATCTGTAACATCAGTTAAAAGAGTCCCAAATACCACGAATAGTATAATGGAATAGCCCCAAACACCCACCACACTTTTCCTTCTCCCACCACTCCAGTGTCTGAAACCCATAATTATTACTGATGTAAATAAGGTCTAGAATTCCCCCAGACTTCATTTTCTAAGATTGTTATAAGGTCACGTCAATTATTTAATCGAAACCGTCAGTTTAATTATGAGAAAAAATATATAAGTAAATCTTTACTTGCAGTTAATGTTCAGTAAAATTGAAAACAGTTGGCTGTACATCACTTCTAAGGTGTACAGTTTGTCCATTTCTATCAAAACAGTCTTCCTCTAAGTGATCCGAGCAGAGAACAGCTGTTTTAGAAGGCTCCCAATTCTCGCGCCTGATACTCCTAATCGATAATCTTAGATGTTCGGGTATCGAGAAAGGAAACCTACAAAAATTAATTGCCATTTTGCTCCCGGAATATGCGAAATAAGATACAATAAACCTAAAACTCAAAACACTACCCTAGGAAGATTCTTATGTACAGTATAAAACTCCCCGAACCGGGCTGAGTGGCTCAGACGGTTAAGGCGCTGGCCTTCTAACCCCAACCTGGCAGGTTCGATCCTGGCTCAGTCCGGTGGTATTTGAAGGTGCTCAAATACGACAGCCCCGTGTCGGTAGATTTACTGGCACGTAAAAGAACTCCTGCGGGACTAAATTCCGGCACCTCGGCGTCTCCGAAGACCTTAAAAAAGTAGTTAGTGGGACGTAAAGCAAATAACATTATTATTAAAACTCCCCGATGAAATGATTTCTCCTTCTGCTGATCGGTTCTGTTTGTACATCCATAAGCTGAATACTGCGGTATGTTAATACCCCGTAGAATGTTTCTTCATTCATATTTCAGATAAACACATACATATTTAAATTTAATCTTGTAATTCAGAAGCATACTACAAGGCAACGAACCTAAATTCGTAAAATACACTACTATTTACTTTGCAATAACACAGCACAGAACACTCGTGAAACTACAATCAAGAGGCCTGGCGTCACTGAACTAAGCATAAACAAAGCAAGCGCGCTCCTCGTGGTCTATTGCACCATGCGCTCGCTGCCATCTTACGACGCCAGTCATCTTCTATTCGGCTTACTGCTACCCAAGCTACCAGCCATCCAGGTATAGAGATCAGTGGAGTCGAGATACCAGTTGCTATGGAATGGGAGTGGGCATCTCGGACATATTCTGAGTCATGGCCCTCCTTGTGCTCAGGCGGCTAGGACTATACAATCTACCGGTGGTCTCTAAACCATTAGAGGGGAGATCCACAATGGGACTATATGTAAGTAAGGGTAGCATCCTGCTTCACAGAATTTTCACCGAGCACGCTCAGAACGTTTTAAGCAAGCATTGGACCTATGGAAGTAACGGAGTCCCTCTCCCATTTGACAGGCGAGGAACACCTTGGAAACAACTTGGCGAACGAAGTGGAATTGGATGGGGCCATCAGTATTAATGGGGCTTCTGGAAGAAAGACAGTAGAACTGGCCGAATCAGCAAACAGGATTCATCTGGATGTGTTAGAGTAAATGATACTCGGGAAAAGGGAGATAACGAAGAAGAAATAGGAGATTATAAAGTGTGCTTGACGGGTGTTAAAAAGGGAAGGGCAGAGTGTGGGGTAGGGCTGTTCTTCACGAACTATTGCAAGCGACATAACTTGTGTTAGGCACGTAAACGAGCGAATGATGTGGGTGGATTTGGCAGTTGGGGGAATTAGGACCAGAATTGTCTCAGTGTATTCACCATGTGAAGGTGCAGATGAGGATGAAGTTGACAAGTTTTATGAAGCATTGAGTGACATCGTAGTCAGGGTCAACAGCAAGGATAGGATTTCTATGCGAGAGTAGGAAATCGAACTGAAGGATACGAAAGGGTGATTGGTAAATGTGGGGTAGATATGGAAGCTAATAGGAATGGGAAGCGTTTGCTGGACTTTTGTGCTAGTATGGTATTAGCAGTTACGAATACATTTTTCAAGTATAAGGCTATTCACCGCTACACATGGGAGGATAGGGACACCAGGTCCATAATATAATTTTTTTTGCTAGTTTCTTTACGTCGCACCGACACAGATAGGTCTTATGGCGACGATGGGACAGGAGAGGGCTAGGAGTGGGAAGGAAGCGGCCGTGGCCTTAATTAAGGTACAGCCCCAGCATTTGCCTGGTGTGAAAATGGGTAACCACGGAAAACCATTTTCAGGGCTGCCGACAGTGGGGTTCGAACCTACTATCTCCCGAATACTGGATACTGGCCGCACTTAAGCGACTGCAGCTATCGAGCTCGGTATAATAGAATACAGTATATCTTAATCTACTTTGAATTCCGGAAATCTGCTAGGAATGTGCGGGTATTTTGGAGGGTTTTTTAATGATAAAGACCCTTATCTGATCTGTAGTGAACTATGAATCTCTACGCCTAGGATAGGGAAAGTGAAATCTGTCTGCAGACGAATAAAGGTAGGAAATCTCCAGGACGAGGAAATTAGACAGAGGAGTATGGATATGAATAGTGAAAATTTCCAAACAATGGACAGTAAACAGGTTCAGAATATAGAAAGAAAATGGGTAGCCTAGAGGGATGCTGTGGTAGGAACAGCTAGGGAATGCCTGGTAAAAACTGTGTGTAAAGATGGAAAAAAGCGAACATCTTCGTGGAATGATAAAGTGATAGCAGCTTCTAAACGTAGAAGGAAGCGTATCAGAAATGGCTGTAAACAAGGACTGATGCAGATATGGAATTGTACGTAGAGGAAGGAAACAGTTCGAAACAAATAATTGTTGAATCCAAGAAGAAGTCGTGGGAAGATTTTGGTAATAACTGGAAAGGGTAGATCTAGCAGCAGTAAAATCCTTGTGGACACTAATAAAGAATCTTAACGTAGGGATGGAAAAATGAAATGAATAGTGTTTTGGGTATATGAGGTGAACTCATACTAGATTTCAGGGAATCACTAGACAGGTGGAAGGAGTATTTTGAAAATGTTCTCACCGTAAAAGGAAATCTTTCTGGTGACGTCGCGAAAAACCGAGCTCATGGGGAGGAGGACAATGATGTTGGTGAAATTATGCTTGAGGAAGTGGAAAGGGTGGTAAATGAACTCCACTTTCATGAAATAGCAAGAATAGATGAAATTTGACCTGAAATGGTGAAGTATAGAGTGGAAAGGTGAGGATGAAATGAAATGGCTTCGTAGAGTGCATGGAGTGTTATTAAGATACCCTCCGATTGGACAAAAGCAATTGCACCTATCTATAAGCAAGGGAACAGGACGGATTGCGACAACTATCGATTTATCTCATTGATTAGTATACCGGGCAAAGTATTCACTGGCGTCTTGGAAGGGAGGGTGCAATCAGTGGTTGAGAGGAAGTTGGATGAAAATCAATGTGGGGCTGTCTGGATCAGATTTTCAGTATGCGGCAGGTAAATGAATGCTGCGTGAGGTATGTTTATGTTTCGTAGATCTAGAGATGGCATAGGACAGATTACCGAGGGAAAATATGCTCGTTTTCCTGGGAGACTATGCGATTAGGGGTACTCTAGATCATTAAAATCTATCGACGGCATTTATTGTTGACAGTTGGGCTGCAGTGAGAATTGATGGTAGGATGAGTTCCTGGTTCACGGTACTTACAGGTGTTATACAAGGCTGCAATTTATCGCCTTTGTTGTTCATCGTTTAAATGGATCTGCTGGAAGTTTAAGTGGCAGGGAGGAATTCAGTTAGGTAAAATGTAGTAAGCAGTCTGGCCTTTATGATGACTTGGTCTTAAAGGCAGATTGTGCCGAAAGCCTGCAGTCTAATATCTGGGAACTTGATAATAGGTGCAATGAGTATGGTATAAAAATGATCCTTTCCAAGACTAAATTGATGTCAGTAAGTAAGAAATCCAAGAGAATTGAAAGTCAGATTGGGGATACAAAGCTGGAACAGGTAGATATTTTCGAGTATTTAGGATGCGTGTTCTTCCAAGATGGTAGTACAGTAAATGAGATTGAATCAATGTGCAGTAACACTAATACAGTGAGCTTGCAGTTGCTATCAACAGTATTTTGTAAGAAGAAAGTCATCTCCCGGACGAAACTAACTTTACATCGGTCTGTTTTCACACCAACTTTGCTTTACGTGAGTGAAAGCTGGGTGGACTCAGTATATATTATTCATAACTTATAAGCAACACATATGAAAGTAGCTAGAATGATTGCAGATGCAATCAGGTGGGAACTATGGCAGGAGGGTACTCGGAATGAGGAGATAAAGGCTAAGTTAGGAAGGAACCCAATGGATGAAGCTGTTCGCATAAACCGGCTTCAGTAGTTGGGTTATGTGAGGCGAATGGAGGAGGGTAGTTTACCTTGGAGAATAATGGGCTTAGTTATGCGCGTAAGAGAAGTAGAGGGAGACCAATACGGCGATCATTATATTCAGTTTCTAACGATTTAAAGATAAGAGATATTGTGGCTACTCTGACCACTACTCTTATACTTACATCTCCTTCACACAATATACATAACATTTGTTTGAGCGCCAGTTGCTTTTTTAAGAAAAACAACAAAATTCGGTAGAGCATACCTCTTATATCAATTATCTCAAGGCGTGAGGTGATAAACTCACATATCAGGCAATATACAGGGATATGGATCAGGACAATATTAAATTACTGTTGCATTTCCACAATTGAGGATTGTACATGGAACTGGAATCGCTTATTATAATTAAAAATAAAACTGAGTTTATGACTAAATTTACGTCACAATGAACAATCATTTACGTCTTTTAATTTAACAAAAGAAATATATCGTGAGATTTGCGGTACAAAGAAAAGGAAAATTTAATCTAAACAAAAAAAGCTATTGGCATGAACTTGAAGTGAGATGTGATATCGCCGCTGATTACACTCTTCTTCATGTTATGAATGCATAACATGTCTGATGCTTTAATTACCTGTTGTCTGCATACACCGCTGTTGAACTTGTAATTCTTGGGAAAACCTGTGAGCTGAAGTCGGGAGCCGTCTGTTGTAATCTTCTTATATAACAAGGAGTTGGCCTACATACCATGTACGCGTGTAGGGAGCTCCAGTGTAATTACGTCCACTCAATATATTTTAAATAATTGGAAAATATTATTGAAACATCTTGTGAAGTCCATCCTCACAAGAAGATGATGTTTCTTTATCAGCATAGTAGCCGTCTCTGCTCGGATACAACCACCACTTGTAGACTTCCTCGATGATTATCTCTTCAAACACAACTCTTAGCTCTGACCATCACACTAAGACCACTTCTTCCATTTGATACATCTGACTGTTACATATGATCTGCACGATATCAGCTGCTTATGAACTGAGTACTATGAACCGAGTACTGTGAACTGAGTGATATCATCTGAATCTCTCACTACCGTTGCCTCGACTTATATCACCTCGCGATGACGACTCATCTCCCCACTCACTGTTCATTCCTTCCACTTCCACATACAGTAGCTGGCGAATACTGACACTTGGTCGCAATCACGTGTCCACGCACTGATGTCATCAGTCATGTGTCGTCTAAGCGTACCCAAGCGGTCCGAGAATGACTATACCGAATGCGTCACCGGGAAATCTCCTTGTACACAACATTCCCAGTTAAACATAGCCTCGATTGCAAAATACTATGCCAGCTCATCTAGCCAAAGTTACAAGCCACAGCATGACAATATGAAACCAACAAATCTCACTTACTACAATACAGAATAATTACAAACATATTCACTTAACCTATGATTAAATCCAATAATATACGCGATACCTAATTATTACAGTCTAATTGATGAGAAACAGAATATATAAAATCTAATGAATCGGGTTAATAACAATAATCATAATAATAATAATAATAATAATAATAATAATAATAAATACAGAATGGAGTCTGTAACCCTGCTGTACGGTTACAGAACGCCTCCCTCATGAAATAATCGATTAAATGAATCGATTGATTCATGAAATATCTACACAATCACCTGAAATCGAGTACACCATAGATACATGTATAAAAATGCCCTTTACAAATTTGGTACATAGTATCATCCATCTGGATGTTCGTTGTTACACATATAAAACATTTATCAATTATCATTTTCACTTTGATTATACAGTATTATTTACATACAGATTACATTTCTTTCTCACTTCTGTCGTTTCAAACGTTCATTGAGTGTTCAAAAGTAATTCTCGAAGACATTTCATTATATACACTGTCTCCAAGCACTGGAGTTTATTGCACTGCCGTGCTTCACTTATTATCACAACACACGCTAATTTCACTGAAGTCCTGTTCGCAATGCCAGCTTCATAAAATATGGTGAATTAACATAATAATGAAAATTAATCAACAAACTCACATGATATATTTCTTAAGATTTCTTATATTATATGTGCCTACGATATTTCCTTCCTTGTCTTCTAATGAATAAGCACATTTCCCAATGCGTTTCACTACGGTGAAGTATCCCTGATATAACAAGAAAAACTTAGAAAATTGACCAGCTTCTGCTGATGACGGGAGTGGCACTCTGAGTAAAACCTTGTCACCAAGCTCAAATTCATCCAATTTAGTCTTACAAAATTTATCATGCACAATCTTACCGTGTTATCCTTCTTAGGTATAATAACAAGTGGATTTAAATTAGGACTACATGATGGTTCAATTATATTATAATCTAGCATAATGTCAATCTGCTCTTCAACAGCGCTAGCGTATTTTAACGGAATGGGATATTTCGGTCCTACAAAAGTTGAGTTATCAAGAACATTAAATTTGTGTTCGTAAAGATGTGTTCTACCAGGCCGGTCACTAAAAACATCACTATGTGATATCAATAATTCACACAATTCGTCCTTCTGACTTTCCGCTAAATTACATTTCTCCACTGTCTCATACAATTCATCTCTAGAATCTCTCTGTATAGACACATGGCAGACATCAATATTTTTCCTCATATTAGGAATTTCACAAGATCCTTCCGTACTAGAACACACTTTATTCGCACTAATTTCTGACAAAACATCATATGGTAAACTGACTTCCCTGCTACTCTTTCCCCAAATAAGATTGACATTACACAGATCAAAATTTAATTTAGCCTTGTGACACGTTAACCAGTCGGTACCTAAAATAACGGCATAAACTAAATTAGGCACAACTAAGCATGGTTGGAAAATACATTCTCCACTTATGTTAATGGGGACAGCTATTTGTTTATTCACTCTTTGAGACTTGTTTCCAACAGCTGTTACGATGAACGTATTCCTCACTGGAATTTCCGCTACCTCATACTTCTCTCTTAAAACTTCCTCATACAGCTTGGAATTTACACATGACTTCTCACTACCAGAGTCCAACAAAATCTTAACTTTTCTGCCCCATATCAGCAGTTCAATCGTCGGTGTAACAGTAACACTACTTAAATTATCCTCATTACATAATATAAGATCACTTAACAAATCTTGCCTTATATCTAAATTTAAATTACACTTATAAAATTTATTGTTTACGATTAAGTCGTCACTTAAAACATTTGAATTATTGCTACTTAGGTCACAATCATGTTCACTTACAACTATAGGCTGGTCGACATTAACATACTTATCTACCTTATACGTGAACTCACCATTTACGGACTGTCTCAGTGACCTGTTTATACAGTCCGTTGCTCGTTTAAAGTACTTGATTCGGTTACGACTTGTTGGTTACACACCTCAGTCGGCCTCCCCTGTTGCCTATTTCCTCTAGCGTCATTATTATTATTATTATGGCCTGTATTCTCCCGCCTCCCAGCTTCTGGTTGATTACCATAATCACGCCTCCCAGTCCTGAAATTTTCCGAACTATTTTGATAATTTCTCTCCCTGTGGAAATTATTATTAGGTCTCTCCTGATATTCTCTTCTGTAGTTACGATTATTCATAGGCCTGTCCTGATTGTTAGATTGGTTACCCCTTCCTTCTACATTCCTATTTAGTGTCCTATTATTATTCAAGCTACTACCTAAAGCATCAAAACTTTCCAACAAAATCTCCATTTCCTTAATAGTCTCCACTCTTTGCATACAAACAGCTTCTCTTATTCTATCGGGATAGTGCTTGGCCATAAGTCTAACTATATCAGCCTCAGGTCCAATACATTCTAAATTTCTCCACACCAAAACATGAGCTAAAAAATATTCTGTCATTCTTACACCCTCGTTAGAATTATACCTGCCAAACATTACTCTCTCTCTCTCTCTACTCTGAACACCTTCACTCCAAAATTTAGCTATGAATTTTTCTTTAAATTCAGTTAGACTAGACATCGAGCTTCTATATACCTGAAACCAAGACTTAGTCTCTCCTACGAAAGCATTAGATAAGATCTCCAATACAGTTTCCCAGCTAATAATATTGTCTCTTAATTGAACAGCAAATTTCTTCTCTACTACTCTCATAAATTCCATCGGGTTGAATTCTTTCCCAGAAAACTTAGGTAAATCATGATCTCTAGTGATTAAACCATTATTTACAATTATCTCACGTACATTCTTACTATCACGCACTTCTTGCTGGAGTACTCTCTGGCAACTAAGAAATTTTTCTTCCACTGTTTCCTCAGTCTTTTCTTGAATTTTTCTTAATTCCTCCAACTTTTTTTCCGATTCTCTCACCTTCTGTGATAATGATTTCTGCTCACTCCCTAGATCACCTACTTCTCCAAGTTTTCTTTCCACCAGTTCTACCCTACTAATACATTTCCTAGTTTCTTGCCCCACTGTATTGATTATCTTTTCAAACCTTTCTTCTACTAACTCATTGATTTCTCCTTTATTAGACTCGATCTTGGCGCCTAATTCATCAATCTGTTTGATGCATGTCTCACTAATTTGTTCTATTTCCGCATGGAGATTGCTCCGACCCAATTCCATCTCAGCTCTGATGTCACTACACTCCCTATTTACCTTACTTTCTAAATTATTAATTTGCTTACTTATTTCTAACACCTTATGATCTATCTTATTACTAACATCATCAATCTTCTTATTAATACTATTTATGGCATTACTCTGAGCTTCAATTTTTTCACTAATGACCGCTTCAATTTTCTCACTCATAATATTATTTTGAGATTCAATTTTCTCACTCATAATATTATTCTGAGATTCAATTTTCTCACTCATAATATTATTCTGAGATTCAATTTTCTCACTAATGACCGTTTCAATTTTCTCACTCATAGCATTATTCTGCTCAGTCATTTTGGACATCAGCAAATTAAATAAACCCAGGTCAATCACCCCTTTACTTTGATCTTGCGTGACAGCGTTTTCCTCAGTTTCTACTATTTTCTGACTTTCAGCAGGTCCCACCTTAGTCACCAACTTCCTATTTATGTTACCACCTTGGATTTCCTTGGACACAATAACCTCAGCCTCATCACCTGACTGCATATTGCTATCCTTGTCCATCTTCGGTTTCCTACTAATTTTTCGCGATCTCAAAGCTATTTCCCCTTGCAATTCCTCTGACATTACCCCTTAAATACAAACTTCAACAAAATGACCTTCCTAACATTACTCGGTGAATTTAACATGTGCGTATTTATTAAAAGAACTGATCCATGTATATTGCCATTCAGAAACACTTTTTCTGAACCTTTCGAGTCCCACGTTGCTGGCGACACTTTGTGGCTACTCTGACCACTACTCTTATACTTACATCTCCTTCACACAATATACATAACATTTGTTTGAGCGCCAGTTGCTTTTTTAAGAAAAACAACAAAATTCGGTAGAGCATACCTCTTATATCAATTATCTCAAGGCGTGAGGTGATAAACTCACATATCAGGCAATATACAGGGATATGGATCAGGACAATATTAAATTACTGTTGCATTTCCACAATTGAGGATTGTACATGGAACTGGAATCACTTATTATAATTAAAAATAAAACTGAGTTTATGACTAAATTTACGTCACAATGAACAATCATTTACGTCTTTTAATTTAACAAAAGAAATATATCGTGAGATTTGCGGTACAAAGAAAAGGAAAATTTAATCTAAACAAAAAAAGCTATTGGCATGAACTTGAAGTGAGATGTGATATCGCCGCTGATTACACTCTTCTTCATGTTATGAATGCATAACATGTCTGATGCTTTAATTACCTGTTGTCTGCATACACCGCTGTTGAACTTGTAATTCTTGGGAAAACCTGTGAGCTGAAGTCGGGAGCCGTCTGTTGTAATCTTCTTATATAACAAGGAGTTGGCCTACATACCATGTACGCGTGTAGGGAGCTCCAATGTAATTACGTCCACTCAATATATTTTAAATAATTGGAAAATATTATTGAAACATCTTGTGAAGTCCATCCTCACAAGAAGATGATGTTTCTTTATCAGCATAGTAGCCGTCTCTGCTCGGATACAACCACCACTTGTAGACTTCCTCGATGATTATCTCTTCAAACACAACTCTTAGCTCTGACCATCACACTAAGACCACTTCTTCCATTTGATACATCTGACTGTTACATATGATCTGCACGATATCAACTGCTTATGAACTGAGTACTATGAACTGAGTACTGTGAACTGAGTGATATCATCTGAATCTCTCACTACCGTTGCCTCGACTTATATCACCTCGCGATGACGACTCATCTCCCCACTCACTGTTCATCCCTTCCACTTCCACATACAGTAGCTGGCGAATACTGACACTTGGTCGCAATCACGTGTCCACGCACTGATGTCATCAGTCATGTGTCGTCTAAGCGTACCCAAGCGGTCCGAGAATGACTATACCGAATGCGTCACCGGGAAATCTCCTTGTACACAACATTCCCAGTTAAACATAGCCTCGATTGCAAAATACTATGCCAGCTCATCTAGCCAAAGTTACAAGCCACAGCATGACAATATGAAACCAACAAATCTCACTTACTACAATACAGAATAATTACAAACATATACACTTAACCTATGATTAAATCCAATAATATACGCGATACCTAATTATTACAGTCTAATTGATGAGAAACAGAATATATAAAATCTAATGAATCGGGTTAATAACAATAATCATAATAATAATAATAATAAATACAGAATGGAGTCTGTAACCCTGTTGTACGGTTACAATATAGAACTAAACGTGGCCACATAACTAGTTACAAAAATAGCATTGTGGCGGCGTCTTAAATTCACAGATGCTTACCTATTAAACGCTGAAGTCTACTGTATAATGATGTTTGTATGTTTATATTAACATGAATTAAGTCATGAAACAGTGTTTCACCCAGAAGAATTCCTACTAGAACTACATAAGTGTGGCAGTTGGCATATTTAGAGAGAGGAAATGACATCTTCGCGCGTAATACGTGCTCGCTTTGTCCTTGACCTGATGAACGGGAAGTACGTATTTGCTTGCTGCAATTCGTCCTGTAGGAAACTGTGACGTTTCCGTAGCGGAAATTACTGTTCGTCCGACCCATTAACGTTCAGGGAAGTTCATAGAAGCTCCTTCGCATTACTCAGTCGTTGTGGACAGCTAGGTCATGTAATGCTAATGATCTGAATTCAGTTCACGCTCTATATAATGTCCATGTAAGACTGTACACAAGTAGTTTTCACTTTGGCAATAACTGTATCGAATGTTTATAATCGTACTAATTCAGATTTGGTATTCATAAGCAAGGTCGTTTTTTGTGTATTTAATTCGCGCCGTAGGGATGTTTAGTGCAGTAAGACGACTAGACTAAAATTGTTGCAACAATTGCCACCATTTCACCTTCCGACGATACAGTATAAGCTCTGAAACGCGTTGTGGAATACTAATTATTAAAAGTTGTATCTGGTAATGGTTTTATAACGAATTAATTCACAGTCACGGACAAGACCTGCGTTAAAACATGGTTATGTTTAAGACTGAACGTCTCATCTATCTATCGCTTTTAACCGCTGAACGCACCATACACAGTTAACTGTCGGACCTGACCGAAAGTTTAGGTCTTCCCAGCCTCGCGACGTGGAAATGTTTGTATGAATTTTATTTTAGTTTAGTTTGTATCTCCGTTCCATGAATTGTTACTTAAATTCAGTACCGTGACCTTTTACATTATGGCCTGACAAGTCATAAGCTTGGTCACTGTATGGCGTAAGAAAGGTGGTTAATCGTATCTTGTGCGTATGAACGTATCGTTTACCACTCAGTGTGAATGTAACTACTGGAAATCTGACCCAATTTTGTAGACTGATGTCTTTGTGTGAGAGTGCTGCGATGAGAGAAAGAGGGAGTGAGCGAGAGAATGAGGAAGGGTGAGGGATCTGCGTCGTTAAAAATTACCTGTTCTCGTGAATTTCCTCTTCTTTGAGCTCTTAGCGTATTGAATATTGATCTCAGACGTTTGACCACTTTGTTGCTTGTTATTCACATTTTCACGTGTTTTGTGTGTGTTAAGTTTCTAATCCATTTCGTCATAATTGAGTCACTACCGGTATTTCTTTTCTGGACAACTCACTAAATTTAAGACAAATGTCTATCATTCCGTGGTTTCAGTTAACGGATGAAAGTCCATACCTCAGCAGCGGAGAGAAGGCGCTCGAATGGCTCTGAACGTGATACTCTCAGAACAGTACGGATTGGTTACGTTACTTGGAATTAGATAAAGGAACTCGGCACAGATGCAGAGAATATATAGCTGATACGTATCATAGTTTAAAATTATTATTATTATTATTATTATTATTATTATTATTATTATTATTATTATTATTATTATTACGAGGGTTGAGTCATAAGTCTTGGCAACTATTTTTTTTCTCGCGAACAGGAGATAACACGGAAAATCTAAGAGATGCATTTGGAAATATAGGGCATGTACTTATGCATAGTGCCCGAAGACAAATTCTGACTTCAGGAGATTGTCGTAGGAAAGTGACAGAACACAGGTCTTTTTTGAACATTGTTTTATTATGGTATAGACAGGAAATACACAAGACTACGTACAAAGGTCAGGTCTCCATTGGTTACAGACCTTCGAAATAATCACCCAAGGTTTCCACTGTGAGTTGCCAGCGGTGGGGCAGGCGCTGAATGCCACTCGCTGCATGTGTATCGCTAACGCGTGACACCTCTCTCCGAAATGCTGTTACGATGTCCTCTTTGTTAGCACCCACCCCGCCACTGTTCTATAGGGCATGGCATACACACCTAATACTGCCCGCAGCTCTGCATGGCATTGGTGTGCATTTCTGGTGCGAAGAACTGCTACTTTAACATACGATCGTTGCTCCTGCTTGTTGACTTCCATTTTGCGACCATCTCACTCACACACTGTTGTTTACATACGCCATCTAATGGCATCATACGCAAGTACATACCGTACGTTTCCAAATGCATATCTTAGATTTTATGCGTTGTCTCCTGTTCGCGAGAAAAAAAATAGTTGCCCGGACTTATGTCTCGACCTACATATTATTATTATTATTATTATTATTATTATTATTATTATTATTATTATTATTATTATTATTATTATTGGGTGTAAGGTGATGGGGTAAGGAGAGGGTGAATCACCAGGAGGTCTGCTTCAGGCATAATATCGCCATCCAACGGACGAATTACCATCAACAGCATCATCTGCCTACAGTCCATTATGTACATTGCCGAGTGGTTTGGAATTGAATCCTTGCTTATAACACGCAATCTAGTTACTAGAAATTGCATATCACCACTGCTTCTACCCTGCAGGCCAACATTCTGATGGTGAACAGTTTTTCTTCCAACGGGACTCGAACTGGGTAACCACGGTGTCAGACCATAGGGACATGACGCCTTAATGATCATGGCTACCAGGCTGGTAAGAGTATGTTACAATATTCTCGAATATCATGGCACTCATCTGTGATCTGCCCAGACGAATACAAGCAAAATGTATATCAAGGGAGCTGTAGCAACTCGGTGAGATCTGATGAGGTATTGTGCATTATATTGCTTGTGCTCCTTCGATTCATTATTAGGTCTCGTGTCGGAGTCCTCATACGATACTGTGCTTCTAATTACATCTGCTGTAAGGCCACGGCCGCTTCCTTCCCACTCCTAGCCCTTTCCTGTCCCATCGTCGCCGTACGACCTATCTGTGTCGGTGCGACGTAAAACAACTAGCAAAAACATCTGCTGTATTTGACAGTATTTGATCAGAAAGTGGAGCATTGATTGTCATGTTAGGATACTGATCTTGGTTTTACTTATTTCCAGAACTCTGTTAAAGTGATGGTACAGAGCGTTGTTTAATAACTTTGTTAATATGAAGCTGAGTTGCCAACAACATATTAAAACCAATGCATATTTAAACACTGAGAAATTGATCATATTCTAAATGGAGACCTTTTATTTGTACAGTCGACGTCCAGAGAAGGGAAACATTTGGAAATTCCATTTTAACAATATTTAACTATACTGTCATATTTACAACAGTCATCTGTAAAGAAATTTTCTTGTTCAGTATTTCTTTCGCGAATTAAGTTTTGTTCCCTAAAGCGCAAGAATAATGAGATACGTTTGCAAGAAATAAGCGAGGAAAGACGGCTACTTAAAGTAATGGGAAGACGCAAAGCAGAATTCGTTGAACACTTACTTGAGCATGATACTATTTTACAAAAGTTTTTGAATACAAGATCTTAGGGAAGAATACAAGGGGGCAACCGAGAATATCTTATTAAAATAATTTGATCAGTGAGATGGTGTGTTCTTCGTACTTGGAGATGGAAAGGACTGCTGAGAAAAGGAAACTATGGCTACAAGGACAGCCTTTCGAAAGACGAAAGTCCCGTACAGTTATAAACCAGAGCGGTATCCTTTATTGTCTATTCTTTGATTTAATCTATAAATGATTTGGGCACAAGAACTTTCCACTTGGTGTGGATCGATTACCTCTTCTCTCTTGTAATGTAGGCCTACCTGAATTCTCTTCATATGAATGTCAAAAATGAAATGTCTTATGGAAATATCGTTTTAAAAGTACCAAACCCTGACTTGATGAGTGTTTCAGACTTTAGAAGAACCCCGTTTATCTTCATGCCATTGCCTGCTGTCCATCTCACAACATTGTCGAGTTTTCTTTTCAGTCAAAGTCACAGTCGTATGTATACAGTATAACATCATCCGCAAAAATCCTTATCTCTGATTCCAGTTCTTTGGTCATATCATTTATGTATATAGGAAACCATAAAGGTCCAATAATTCTGCCTTCAGAAATTCCCCTCTTAACGATTCCAGGTTCAGATAATGCTTCACCTACTCCAATTCTCCGAGTTCTATTTTCTAAAAATATAGCCACCTATTCAGTCACTCTTTTGTCTATTCAGTTACACTCATATTTGCTATTACTCTCCCATGATCTATCTTGTGAAATGCCTTAGGTAGGTCAATCGCGATATAGTCCATTTGACCCCCTGAATCTATGACATCTGTTATATCTTGCTGGAATCCTACAAGTTGAGCTTTCGCGGAAACACCTTTCCTAAATCCGAACTGCCTTCTATCGAACCAGTTACTAATTTAGCAAACATGTCTGATTTAATCAGATAGTATGCTCTCCCAAAGTTTACATGCAGCACATGCCAAACTGACTTGCCTGTAATTTTCAGCTTTATGTTTATCACCCTTTCCTTTATACACAGGGGCTTTTATAGCAGCTCTCCATTTATTCGGGATAGCTCCTTCATGCAAACAGTAATCATTTAAGTACTTAAGATGTGGTACTATATCCCAACCCACTGTCTTCAGTACATCCTCAGAAATCTCATCAATTCCAGCTGCATTTTTTAATTTTCAATTTTTTTGAAATCTTACTGGAAATGTCTCTGTTATCGTGGGTAAATTTCAATACTCCGTTAATATTAGTCACTTCATCTACCTGAACATTAGCCTAGTAATCAACAATCTTTGCATACTGCCACCGAGGAAGTTGACCGTACGGTTGAGGTCGCCCTGCTGTAAACTTGCATTCGGGAGATAGTGAGTTCGGTCCCCACTGCCGGCAGTCCTAAGATGGTTTTCTGTGGTTTCCCATTTTCACACCAAACACATACTGGAGCTACACCTTAATTAAGACACGGACGCTTCCTTCCCACTCCTAGCCCTTTCCTATCCCATCGTCGCCATAAGACCTATCTGTGTCGGTGCGACGGTAAAGCAAATTTGAAATAAAATCTACATACTGCTGACTGAATACTGCTGTCTTCTGTAGTAGATCATCACATGCACACTCCCCTTGTTCATGAATGATTCCTGGAATGATTTTATTGGAACCTGTTTCTCTTTTAAAGTACTTATACATACCCTTCCATTTTTCACTATGAAATGAAATGTATGGCTTTTAGTGCCGGGATATCCCAGGATGGGTTCGGCTCGCCAAGGTGCAGGTCTTTCTATTTGACTCCCGTAGGCGACCTGCGCGTCGTGATGAGGATGAAATGATGATGAAGACAACACATACACCCAGCCCCCGTGCCGTAGGAATTAACCAATTAAGGTTAAAATCCTCGACCCGGCCGGGAATCGAACCCGGGACCCCCTGAACCGAAGGCCAGTACGCTGACCGTTCGGCCAACGAGTCGGACATGTTTCACTATAATTTGTATGAATGCAATTATGCTTGTCGTCATGTTATCCTTAACTGACTTCTTCGCTAGATTCAATTTCCTAGTAAGTTCCTTCAATTTCTCCGTCTATAACCATTCTTAACTGTATTTCTTTCCGACCTGCGCTTCCTTTTTAGTCTCTTTACTTCTGTGTTACAATATAGCCGGTCTTTGCCATTCCTTACCACCTTTAAGGTACATAGGCCCCTACCTCAAAAATTGTTTGAAACCCATCCCGCAGTCCATTAACGATTTGATTTACCGTTTTCCATCTTGCTTGCCTTTTGTGTCTCTTTTTGTAACTAACCGTGCTTACGAAGTGCAGTTAATTTATTAAATTTACTGTTGAGACAGACTTTACATCCATGGTTTATAGATTTGAAGGATTCTCATACTTTGAATATATTCCAGTAAGCTTCAATGTGTATGTCATTTTGACGGTGCTTCACAAATATTTGTAAGCATTTCCAAATATATATCAGACACGTTGTTGGGAAAATGTACTTTTCATTACTAGAAATATTACTACATTTTTATCGTCTAGCAGTTCTGCTTTACTTAGCACGACGGCGTATTACAGAAGGAACACGATAGGCTTAATTTCCCTCTTTGATAATACATATGAGGCGTCTAGTATCAAAACCGGCCAAGTCACTCAAGGCATATTTTTCAATATGGACGAAAAACCTGTAGAGACAAAGCAATGATGGTCAGAAAAGATTTTTTTTCACAGTTATATCCTTAATGGTTTAATATTTAAGTTCCGTTGTTTTGAGAAATCTAACTCATAATTAACCCATCTTTTTTGTTAATTTAAATTTTGACTTGGCCGTTTTTGTTGCAATTTTGTACAATTTCACAAGGTATGAAAGTAAATTTTTCAGTTCACCACTTGGAACAATATCCACGTTACAGCACACAATAATGACAAAATACGAGCACCCCGGAAATAGGATTGCTTTGGCGCCAATAACGGTAAGAAGCCCGCGAATACGTAAATCAGTGTTGCAAACGAACAAAAAACAAAATATTATGTCTTCAAAGAATATACATTACGAGGAACGATTTTGCCAGCTGGTATTATCACATTGTTGCTTAATGTAACAACACAAGGTTCCAGACAATAATGCTGCATCATAAAGATTGTCGCTCGTTCCTTGACTTGGCCGGTTTTGAATTCACTGCCTGCATGACTTGGCCGATTCTGTTGCGCGACCGAGAATTCAGTGCTCTATAACATGAAGACATGGACGATTTTAAAGCATTTTCTTGTTTCACCTGATAGTGCTATACTTCTACTTCAAATTGATAACCTTAACTCATTTTCGTAAATTTTGTGACTTGGCCGGTTTTGATACTAGACGCCTCATATGTATTAACATATTCTAGCAACGTATGGGTATTTGTATTTAATTGCTTTCTCAGAAATTGAAAAAGGCGATACGTTTTGACGTAGAGTGCGTACCGCTCGATAGGTATTGTCGAAATAAAACATCCTGTCAGCATTGGTTTAAAAGGTTATCGTTGAGATTTTAGTGATTTTTGGACGTTGTGGAACTCCGGCAAACCGCTCTATTCCTTCAAATGGATTTTCGCTCTTTTGGAACCTTTTATTGTCCGTAAGTCGCGACAGTTAACGAAAGAATGTTTGACATTTCGCACCACCGTGCACTCATATGTTCACCTTTTTTTCCCCGGCCAAATGCGTCCCATTGAGTTGAATCAAACGACACCATACTCGACGTGCTGCCACGCCAGAGTTCAGAGCTACACTAACTTTAGCCGCGTGCCGGGCTGATTGGCTCAGACGGTTGAGGCGCTGGCCTTCTGACCCCAGCATGGTAGGTTCGATCCTTGGTTAGTCCGGTGGTATTTGAAGGTGCTCAAATACGTCAGCCTCATGTGGGTAGATTTACTGGCACGTAAAAGAACTCCTGCGGGACTAAATTCCGGCACCTCGGCGTCTCCTAAAACCGTAAAAGTAGTTAGTGGGACGTAAATCCAATAACATTAAATTAAATTTTGGCCACGCGACACGACGATTTTAGGACGTCAAGATAGCAGCATTATTGCATCACTCGATGACGTCAGTCCCTTTCTGCTGGGTTCATACGTGTTGCCTAGAGATTATTTCGATTTTAAAACCATTATGTTTGTGTAACACTCTCCGGCGCGAGTAGGATTTCGAAAATATTAACGTATCCTACTTCAAAACCATTGTTAAGAACATAATCAGTGTTATCCCCAACTACCAGCTCGTTAACGGTCGGAACGTACAGCTAATAAATAAATAAATAAATAAATAAATAAATAAATAAATAAATAAATAAATAAATAAATAAACCGTACATAAAAATGAATGTTTCTTTGTTTGTCTCGAATGGACTCAAAAACTAGTGGACCAATTTCGCTGAAATTTTCACAATTTGTTCTTATTACTCCTGGCAGGGTGTTGGGAGTGGTTTGAACGAAATCCGATCGATGGATTTTTATAATGAGTAATTGTATGTATTTAATTTAATTACCAAGCCCCACCAAGATTGGATCGACCTTGATGGACAGATTGTTGCTAGGCGACAGCAAATACAGTAGAGACAATACACGACACTGAGCGAGATATCGAGGGACAGCTATTGGAGCACACTCTAGCGGATAGACCTGAACGGTACTGATTCTGTCATAAGAGCACGTGTATTTTTGTGTGAAGTTTTTGGTGTTATTTATGCGTTTTCAGTGAGTTGACATAATTAAATAGTAGCGTGTGTCATTCCTTGATATCTCCTCTCAACATGAGGGGAAAGGTATGTGCTGTGTTTGGCTGCAGTAATTACGAAGTAGAGAAAAATGCGCGGTCGTTCTTCAGGTTCCCTCGTGACAAGAACATGTAAGTAATATTGTGTTTGCATATATATTCTTCCAGTGACAGAGATTTTTATAGTACTTCATAATCTTCTGACCTGCTCGACCCATGTTTTAACGGGCTTAAAATATAATACGTATATTTTATTGTATAGTGCAGCAGTTAACCTTCAATACCGATGTGATATTGTAGGTGTGATCTGTGGGTTTTGAAATGTCACAGAAGCGATTTGGATAAAGTGTACAAGAAAGAAGGGACGTTACGCTTGTATAAGAATTATAAGATCTGTTCAGATCATTTCCAGGCCAGCGACTTTAAAAATTCTCGACTATACAGCCAAGGGTATGTTACATTTTTACTCTAATTGTACGTAAATATTCCTCAAAGCATCACTATCGACAACATTTTCAAACTTTTCTTTCTGTTAGTAGGCTTCATGTTAAGAGGAAAATTGTCCAGCTATTAAATGTTAATTCATTGCACCATATGTGTAAGGAATGTGCCGATATTTTTATTGACAAATGTCTTAATGTGATGATACATTGTTTTTAAATGAGGAAAAAAGACAAATCCAACCATAAGATTTCAGGCAGGTATGCTAAAGCTAAAAAAGTAATGCATAAATGAAAGATCAAGCCATTTCACAGCAGTCCATTTCACACCTTGTTTATATGTCTAATTTCAGTCTTTGAATAATAACCTTTTAAATAATTCTTCATTCATTTATCCAGAATTGCTTTAGCAACTTCGAAGTTAATATCTCAATACCACTTTCTTTCTAGACGTAATTTATTTATCCATTTCCGTATATACATTTCCATTGATATTTGAATTTAGCGCGATTTGTTCAGGTCAAGTCACTAGGAGCGCCACCGTCGAATTGTCTCCCATTTTAGCAAGGCGAAATCCGTAAGTGTCGTGTATTGTCTCTACTGTATTTGGCGACAGTGACTTTCTGTTTATCATGATAGTCCGGTAAGAAATAGGTGGATGGGAACATGCCGCCATATTTTATGAAGTTTTATGAACTACCTTTCTTGCTAGGGTGTTAATGTAACTCTTCTGCGGACCACCTTTTGAGCAGACTAAAGCGGAAGTGACGTCATTGTCACGTCACACTCGCCGTGGTTGCCAAATGAGCCGGCGCGCGATTCAAAGTTGTACTCCACCACTATAATACAGCACAGCTCACGGATTGAACCTCGAATGAATTTAAAATAATTAATACATTAACGCATGCGTGTTAGAATCCCATAGAGTTTTTAACGGCTTATATCTCATTGCCTATTATTTGGAAATAGCAATCCAACAGGCCGTGATCGAGATTTGTCACATACCATTTATCCGCGGCACATCCTCTTGCTATCCATAAAAAAGGCAATGACCTGGCTGATGGTCAACCAACACCCAGATAAAACTACTAGACATAAAGACATTTCTACCACTGCGTTGGAACTTACTAAATAAGAGTTTCAAAAAATCTCACCTCGAAGGGGTGGAAACGGGGGTAAAACCCTGAAAACCGAAGTATTTATTACTCCGAAACCGTACACCGAACACAGTTGAAATTTCGCTCCGTGACTGTTACTTTAAGTGCTAGATGGTAAATAATATAAGTTTAGACAAATGTTCAGCCTCTAAGGGTTAAATGGGCGTTAATACCCAAAAACAAAAGTATTAATTTCTCTGAAACCGTTTTACATACAAGGTGAAGTTTCACGTGTTGATTCCTGCTACAAAGTATATCTTAGAATTTGAACAAGAAATGGTTTTAAAACAATACACCTCTAAGGGGATATTGACTGGGGAGAGGTGGGGGGGGCGTGATGACAAAAATATTAATTTCTCTAAAACAGTTGACTTACGAAGCTAAAATTTTACAAGATTGGTGCCGCTCATACCTTAGATTTTAAATAAAAAGTTGTCCTAAAATAATACGCCTCTGAAGGATTTTGACATACGAGGTTGACATTTCACATGGTGGTTGCTCATGTACGTCTTAGATTTATATAGGTGGTGGTTTAAAAAAAGCCCTAAGGGGTTTTGTTCAAGAGGATGAGGCCTGAAAACACAAATATTCATATCTCTGGGACCGTTTTACATATGATATTGAAAGTTCACATTATGGTTACTCGTCTGTATCTTAAATTTTAAATAAGAAGTGGTCTTAAAACATTCATAAGGTTTTTTTTACTAAGGGGTTTGGTCTGATAACAAAGCATTAATATATGTGAAACCGTTCTACACACGAGGTCGAAATTTCACATGATGGTTGCTCCTCTATGTCGTAGAATTTAAATGAGAAGTGTTCTTAAAGCAATACACCCCGGAATTGTTTTGACCGGGGGAGTGGCCTTATTACAAAAATATTCATTTCTCTCAAACTGTTTTACATACGAGTTAGAAACTTCACATGATGGTCGCGCCTATATGTCTTAAATTTTAAATAAAAAGTGGTTTTGAAACAATACACCCCTAAATGATATTGTCCTGGGTGTGAAGCTTGATGATAACAATATTAATTTCCCTGGAACCGTTTCACGTACGAAGTTAAAACTTCACGTGATGGTTGCTTCTCTATGTATTGGAATTTAAGTTAGAAGTGGCATTAAAAGAATACACTCCTAAAGTGTTTTGTCTGGTATGGGTGGGGTGAGGCCTGATTTCTCTGAAACCATCACACTTACGAAGTTAAAATTTCACAGGATGCTTACTCCTCTATGTCCTGGATTTTAAACAAGATGTGGTCTTAAAACAATACAATCCTAAGGGGTTTGGATTCGGGGTGAAGACTGATGGAATTATTTATCTCCTAAGAGGTTTAGGTAGGGCTGAGTCTAAAAATAAACAATATTCATTATTCCGAAACCGTTTCACGTACGAACTTAAAATTGTACGTCAAGGTTGCTCCTCGATGTCATAGATGTCAATAAAGAAATATTTTAAAAACATTCTGCACCTCCAATACTGATCGATGTAGAAGTCGAAATTTCGCAGGTTGATCGTTTCTGCGCACTAGATATTAAATACAAAGGGTTTTAAAGCATTAGAATTCTGTGGTATTCAAGTTAACTTTAGATCCGTTAATAAACAGTTATTCCTTCAAAAGCGTTTGACGTACTAACTGAGAGTGTATTTTACGGGCTTAGCCGACAGTGGACTTTGACAGAATTTGAAACGTTCAGTGATAACTTTCAGCTTAAAATCGTTGCAAAGCACGGGTATCTTGCTAGTAGATAAATCGATATCCATAATAAAGCCATCATTTGTTGGATTCTGATTATGGCCTCCACCATCTACCACGAACGATTACGGGAGAACAGAAATATATTTTTAAAATCAATATAATTATTACTACGATTAACATTAAATGTCTTCGTAATTTTCAAGTAGGGGCTGCTAGTCGAGCCGGTAAAGGTGTGCTCCGTTCACCCGGAAGGACGTTGGTTCGACTCCCCGTCAGGAAGTTGAAAAATTTAAGAAGCAAGTTTTCCACTTCTGGAGCGACCCATACCCTTAGGTTCTCTCGGCCTATACTAAAAATGAGTACCGTGGGGGAAAGGCGACAAGGCAAGCTAACCACTTAGTGATGAGATTTCGTCAAGTGGAAGCCTTTACCTTCCACTTTTCCAAGGCTCTTCATAGTCTGTATGGAGATGATTTTGCTTTGTATTGTACCCGCTCAAAGCCTGAGTCCCAACGAGCATTTATCTCAGGGAGTGTTACGGTCCGAATCTATCGCAACTAATAAACAATAAATTTTTATTTTGAGATATAAGATCTCAAACTAAATGTAAGGGCGCCATCCAATCAGTACTACAGGGTTGAACGGGTACATCATGGCGCCCAACGTAAAAGGGCTGATTGCATCATGCTTGAGCAACGTGTGACTTTAATTTTTGAAAAGAAAAAAACGAAACTTTGTTGCATTAGCGACGACATCATGTCACACAACTAAGGGACGGATTGCATAATAGTTAGATCCAATTGTGGGGCCTAAACATTTAGGCTGATTACATCTTGATTAAACCCAATCGGGGTATTTGAATTAATTATAGACCGCATCACGGTTACGCGTTGTTGGGAAGCATTTATTCAGATCTAGGTAGGTAAATCTAAAAGATGATGGCATTATCTAGTGTACGAGGTGGCCCCATTATTATAATACTTTGTTTATTAAATTTGTTGTTTACATTTCATTTGTTTTTCATTTATTTTTTCTGTCATTGTGTTCAGAAATTTATTAACATAGCATAGGCTAGTAGTAATTTCCGAACGGGGCTCATTTGATAGGATGATAGAAGTAGGTTGTTGGGCTCATCAGTTAGTAAATATTTTTTTTTGTAAATTTTCTGATGCGATTTTATATCTGCGAATGTGGAGGCTCCACACTTTGGTCACCAAAGGGCAGTAGGAGTATATTGTAAGAATAAGGAGAATATGGTAAAATTTATACTGAGTACCAAACTCCAAGTTAATACAGGAATGAGAACTGGAACTGTGTCGACGAGAATTTATTAATTTCAGATTTAAAGCTACGAGACTGCTGTGTTATGTCAAAATTTCTAGGTGGTGTTTGACATTATAGTTTCAAATTTATATTTTTCTATATGTGTCTGACACGTATTTATTCTGGATGGAACCAAGCAAGATTTGTTGTCCTTATGCTACTCGTTGATTGATACGAGTGATTGAGTATAAATTGTGGTAAGAAAATAGAAATTTAATTCGAGTATTGAACCGTTAGATGATAGGACCTTGACCAACTGTTAAACGTAGTGCTGTAGGGCGAGGAGCCGTTTGGCCCTAATTTGTTATTATATAAATTCATAATGTCTGATGTAGAGGGGGAGATATCCCAGGATGGACATGTGGGAGAGGAAGAATCGCTCACGTTGGCGGAGATGATGAGGGCTATGGCTCTTCAACTTAAGTCGTTAGATAGGTCGGTAGAACAGTCCAAATCTTCTTTAAAACAGTCTATCGAACAAACTAATAGGTCTATCGAACAAACTAATAAGTCTATGGAGCAGAATAATGATACCTTAAAACAGTCTATGGAGCAAAATAATGATTCCTTAAAACAGTCTATGGAGCAAAATAATGATTCATTAAAACAGTCTATGGAGCAAAATAATGATTCCTTAAAACAGTCTATGGAACAGAAATTTGAAGAAATGCGGATCACTTGTGATAATAGTAGAATGGAATTAGCGAAGCAAATAAGTGAATTGCGGACCGCGTGTCAAAATTACGAACGGGAATTTACCCGAGGGCTAGACCAGGTACGCGAAGCGTGTCATAAGACGAAGGAGGAAATGAAGGAATATTTCGATTCAAGTCTTATGCGAGTGACTGAGAGGGTAGAGCGAGTTAGGTCCGAAGCATTGGAGGATCGTAACGAGATCAGGGAAAGGCTCGTGGCAGGACTCAATGAAATCTCGACCCAGATGTCAGCTGATCGTGATGAGTCAAAGGCAATGAATGACAAAATGCGAGAGGAGTGTCGGCTAGGACGCGAGGAGATTAGGTCTCAGATCCAAGGCCATATCATTCAAGCCGCACGGAAAACTGACGAGATAGTGAAAAAGGTGGAAACGCTACGTACTGACCACCAACCTACGGAAGCGAAGGTTTCGGTTCTGGAGTCAGAAGTTGAAACCCTCAAAAATAATCGTGAGGTTTCAACCAAATTAGAGGATGCGGGAGTCCGGATCGAAAGTTTAGATCACAGGTTGGAGGCTTGTGAAGATATAAATGATAAGCTGATCAAAGCGACCGAAGCGCCTGAAATACGGGAGCAGGAAACCGAAGAGTTGGAACGAAAATTAGGTAGTAAACTGGAAGAGTGCGTGGAGAGACAGTTTAAGACTAAGTTCATTGCGGATGTCAACGCGGATAAAATAGATGAACTGAGGAAGGAAGTTGAAATTTTAAAGAAGCACGAGGACAGGTCCGGTACTCGAGATTTTAACCCAGAGTATAGGGAGTTCGAGACCCCAGAGAACAGAGGGTTGAACAGGCTGAAGGAGGAAAACTTGGCAGCTGATACGACAGGTTCGAAACTCCACATGGGAGACGGATCATCGTCGGCCTCTGCGAACCATGCGACGTCTCCGATAGTTCATTTTATTAGGATGTCAGATGACAAACCTCCCAAGTTCGATTCTCGAGGGCAAATCACGCCAAAATGGTTCATCAGGGAGATCACAAATTACATCCAAGAGCACAGGATACCTGCCGAAAGACAACTGCGGACAGTGGAAAAATTTCTGGACGGAGCGCCAGCGATTTGGTTCAGGGCGTTTCTTTACAACTTTGATGACTTCATGGGGTTGCGCCAACAAAGTACTCCGAGTACTTCACCGCACAATTTCACAAAATGGGCGAGTTAGACAATCCGGTCTGTGAGACCGAGCTCATAAGTGCTATCGCGAAGCAGTTGCCGTTCGAGATTCAGCGAATGTTGATTGCTTCTAATGTACGCACTGCAGTACAGGCGGAAAGACTGTTAAGACAACTTGACCAGACGACCCATCACGGAAATGGTAGGCAGCAAAGATCGTCAGAGCCGCAGGTCAATAATATTGAAATGGGGACATGCCCGAAAGCAGAGTCCACTAGAGACCAGAGCCCAAACACCAGTCGTGAACTAACAACTTCTAAGGGGAGAACGTATGAGCAAAATTGGCAACATAGACCATGGAACAACCGAGGGACATTTCATGAGAAAGGAAGACCGCAGTACCGAGGAAACTTCCAGAGAGATAGGGGATACCGAGGATATGAGGGAAGGAGGAATGACAGTCGACCTTACCCGTACCCAGGACGGAACCCAGCCCAGTACAGAGATCGTCAGAATGCATATAATGAATCAGAAAATCGACAGCAGAAGAGTGGGAGAGATATTGATGAAATCAACAGGAAATGGAAGGATGCCATAAGGAATCAAGGCGGAAAGGAAGAGAGGCCATGTAGTGTGTGGGATCATGATAAAGAGAAACCCTACATAGAGGCGTCCATACAGAACATGGAGGAGCTGGAGCAGGAATCGAAGCGGTATCTTGAAGATTATTGGAGTAAAGAGGCTAATGGCGTTCGCAAAGGGGATAGGAACGTGTCCTGCACGGACAGATCACCGATGCTTCATAATGAAGGTGGTTACTCGCTGAATCCAAATGACCCTAGGTTCATCAATGAACGTCAGCTAGGGGCCATAAGAAAAACAAGAGATTTTGAGTAGGAGACGAGGCGGATTAAGGAGAAGAAGACGAAGAAGACGAGGCAAAAGAAGAGGGGGAAGGAGATGAAGAAGAAGATGCCATAGGAAAAGAAAAAGCCATGGAAGTAGATGTCCAAATGATCCGGCCTTCATCAATAGCCAGACCATGTTCAGAATGTGGAAACCCAGACAGCGACGTCCTGGAGTTCATAGAAATGATTCGTCAATTTGAGTAAGAGAACGAGGCACTTCAAAAGGAGAATCATCAACGACGAAACGAGATTGTAGAAGCCTAGGAGCTGATTGAGTTTAGAAGGATGTCAGAAAACAATTGATGACGCTATAGTGATTCCAAAGTTATTAAAAATTTCATGTATGCACAAAATTTTTAAACGTAGCGTGGGAAATAATGCGCCCTGGCGGGTGTGTGTGAAGCGTCATGCAATTGTAATTATTTATTGAGGAATATATATTTCATTTTCAGAATAAAGAATATCTTACTGTACATACAGTAAGAGCAGGCCAGGCCGAGATGGTATGGTGAAGCATGCACAGACTATTGTCTCCACTGAGATTAACAATCACAATGAACGGCAGAATTAGAATTCTCAGAAATTGTGACGAAGGGGGAAAGAGAAAGGCACGAGTTGTTGACAAGTTGCGGAAAGTTTTCATAGCCCCGAGCAGAATAGGTAGTGGCGACAGCGCAGAGAGCTGGGTGCAAATTTCTGAGAAATGATGGCAGGGTATCTCCATGTACTAGCGGGAGTTGAACGCGGGGTTGGCACTGGAAGAAAAAAATGAGCCTTCCCGATCCCATGGTTTAGGTGGACCAATGGAAAAATTCACTTGACCAAAGCAAGGCGACAACTTCGTATTGTAAGAACCACTAGCGAGGCTAACTCCGCGGATTAAACTGATAGAAGGGAGTGAGTTATCAATTCAGAATAAGGTGGAATTTAGGAGCCTTACTATATTATAAAACTTATAAAAAGTTAATAATTGCGGGAGATTGCATGGTGTAATTCTGAGAATTCATGGACGCTATTCGTTGATTGGCTGGAGGCATAGGACGCCACAATAGAGCGCGAAATCCCGAGCCGGGATACGGCAGCTAAATTTGCAAATATATCCATTACCAGCGAACGATAATAGTTGAGAATTGGTATAGAGCCTTTGAGAAAATAATTACATCATTGGATCATATATTAAAGCCACGGACCAAACCGCAAATTGTATGAAGATATCGGGACTGCGCGACCTGAGATAACCTCCCTTGAACTCGGAAGAGAGGGGATACGAGTATAAATATGAGGTCGTGGACAAGGACTGACAACTACTTCTGACAAAGTGTTCGGGCGGATACCACGCCAGGGGTGCGTGACTACTTTTGACAAAGTGCTCGGGCTGATACCACGCCTGGGGTGCGTGACAACTTCTGATATTTTGTTCGAGCCGTGATTACGCCAGGGGTGCGTGTGTGTACTTACTCGTGGAGTAGGGTTCGAAGTATTATATTGTTACATAGTACAGTGATTCATGACGTGATGTAGCTCATATTACAGTCTTGAGCAGTATACTAGTATGAAGTGTTTCAAATAGACAGGACTCAGTAAAGCATAACTTACGGAGTATGAGATTCTACCAACAGATTAGGAAGTGCGTTACGTGAGAACGGTCACGAGTGTTCATGTCACCTAGTAAACAGTCGATTCTAAACTGATACCTTGTCAGCTACACGAACGTGCGCGCACGGGCCGTTGTAAAGGGGATCCCGAGGTATCCCATGTTCCTAGTGTCCGGGAAAGGAATGAAGAATGTATATCTACATTAAGTGGGCTAGATACAAGGCCGAGAGTGTAAAATTTGTGAGTAGAATTTAGGGTGGAAATTATTCCAGAGTGCAACGGTTATTTTATTTGTTTTTATTCGAAATGTGTAAAGTTGAAAAGGGTCAAGGATTAATTCTTCAAGCTGGCATGAATACCAGTGGAATGCAGGGCTAAGACTGGACGGGGCCTGTGCTTCTCGTCCGGCTTAGCAGACTACAAAAAAGAGATGAGTAACCTTTTCAAATATTTGTAGATTTCTATCGTTAGGGGGAGGAAATCATGTTATTTTATCATGGTAACTTGATTGTGAAACGAGCCGTTTCCGGCTCGTATAAATTCAAAGATAGATAGACAAAGGGACAAATTAATATGTACATGATTAGATCGAGCACTCATCATAATTTTGATTATTAAATAGAGTATAGTAGGGTTGAGTTGTTCATTCAAGTGCTTGAGTTGTTTGATATGATATGGAGCACGTTTCACGTAAAGATAATGTTAATATTCAATTAGAAGTGTTTCCAAAGTGTTTTTCCAGTATCGGAACTTTTATAGATATTAAGGCCTGTTGTTAAGATAATCCAGAGGTAGGGTTGCCAAGTGATATAAATTGTTGTGGGACGGAATGAAGTCCATTGATTTGTTTGTAAATATCGCGTTCGCCAGTGGACAAAATAATAATAATAATAATCTGTACAAGTGTCGAAGTAGTTACATTAATATTGGGTAATGTGTAAAGGCGTGTTTAATAATAATCTTTGAGAATAAAGGCACGGGCCTAGTTGGATAGAATGATTGCAAATCAAAGTAATTTAAATGTGGAGATATTATGTGGCATGAATATTTTATTTGGGCATTGAATCCGATTTTAACACTAATTGTTGATTTAACGTTTTTGGACTCCATAATAATCATAAATAAAATTTGGTAGAAACGAGATAGACATTTTGATAATATGGTCACGCTATGTTTGAGGCCCAGAGTGATTTGAGCCAAAAGTTGAGATTTGGACTTTTGTGGGACAGAAATCCGGCCCGAAATGAAAGTGAATTGTACTGATGTTGATGAAGAAATAGATGGATCTTACGGCCTACATAGAGGTTGTAATTTCTATACCGGTGATGTGAGTGGCAGAAGAGTGTCCACACACCGAGGGTTAATTAATGAAAATGTTTTGAAGAATTCCGATGGATAAATGGACTTCAAAATGGAAAAGGAAGGAATAATTTAACACTTGCAGAGATTGGAGGTATTTGCCCAACTGCGAGGTGTTATGGGATTTGAGAATTGTCTTAGGAGCATATGGTCTCCATGAATTAACGACAGTACGAAAATAAGGTTGCGGGTTCGAACACTATTATGTCCCGACCGATGTGAATTCGGATCTTGGTGATTTCTGTTTGGGAGAGAACGTATGTGACTAAATTATAAAGATGGGGAATAAAAATAAAGATTCTCGAAAGCATAAAAATAATAATAATATTCCAAGTAAATCATACCTAGATTGATTAGTGCCAAAATAAATCGGAATTGTAAAAGGGGTAATGCGTTAAACATATTAAGAGTGGACTACCGTGTAACAAGCGAATTTTTTAAAAATTAATAATAATAATAATAATAATAAAAATAAATATTTGAAGAAGAAGAAGAATTTTTTATTTTTATTTATGAAAACAATAATGATGGTGGGAATTAAATTCAAAATATTGAAATTTTCAAACCACTTTAATAATGATAATATTTGGAAGAAAAGAAGCTACTTTTTTTTTGAAGAAGAAGAATTTACTTTTTTATATTTTGGACATAATGATGATGTTGGGAGTTGAAATGAAAAATTTGAGATTTTTAACTAATAATAATAATAATAATAATAATAATAATAATAATAATAATAATAATAATAATAATAATAATAATAATAATAATGATGATGATGATGAGAACATTTGAAGAAGGAGAAGAAGAATAAAAAAGGAAGCTACTTTTTTATTTTTTGATTAGAATAATAAGAGCGAGAAGTTGAAGTATTATAGCGAGGATGATTACGGGTCACGGTTTCCACTCTTAATAGTAATGTTGATGATAATAATAATAATAATAATAATAATAATAATAATAATATTTAATATTTTTATTTTAATTTATTATTTCGGATGCCGATGATGAATGATACTAGGGAAGTCAGCTGGCGAATTAACGTAATAATGTCAAGTGTTGTGAATAATAAGTTAAGTTAATAGTTGAATCGTTCACCCGAAAAACGTTGTATCCAACAAAAAGTAAATTTTACAGGACAAAAAACGTTTTAATGCTTAACTATTATTATTTTTAAACAAAAACTGGATGTGTAAGGTAACACCACAACTGAACAATGTATTGTGAAGTTGTCAACACTTACAACATTATTATAGGCAACACAAAAAATTTTCAGCAGGAATAACGTTGTATGTGGCTAGTTACAACGTTGTTCTTCTGAAATACACTCTCAATATTATCTGAAATCCCTTCAACAAAATAGAACACAGCAGTAAAAATAATCAGAATACCTGAGTACAGTAATATCACACTTCCGCAGAAAGCTTGTGCCTCATTATCCTTGCAAAATTGGTTGCAATATGCTATAACTTGTAAAGTAAGATATTTATGATTTAATACCACAAAAACGACTATTACATACTGTGGTGTAAAACATTATTCACTTAGTAAGTTTTCATAGAAACCTCTTTTTTCAGCAGGAATATATTGACACATGTCCAACAGATCCTTCTTTTTTGCACTCTTGATTGGTAAAGGTGCCCCATATAAAACCGGAAAAGCTGAAATTTTCATAGGTGGCAAATTTATGTTTCTAGTTCCTCTTGTCTTCTTTGCCAAGCGTTGATATACCCAGGGTTGTAAAATATT
Source organism: Anabrus simplex (assembly GCF_040414725.1). Taxonomy (NCBI): domain Eukaryota; kingdom Metazoa; phylum Arthropoda; class Insecta; order Orthoptera; family Tettigoniidae; genus Anabrus; species Anabrus simplex. The sequence goes on along the minus strand of NC_090265.1, from coordinate 351,500,131 downwards.
ATGACTTTTTCTTCCTCTAAGTGTAGTGGGATCATCGGACGATATTTGAAGCCATGCATATTCTGTTATTTTGAACGACCCCTTGCTTAAGCTGGTATCGAGTATGGTAAGATCCTCGAAATCTTCACTTTCCATCACGCAAACCAGAAAACCACACGTTTTGGCATTTGCAATCGCAGGTACCCAGTCGAATGGCTCATATACAGGGAAGGAATTTTTGTTCCTCTCTATCATGGCGAAGTCCCTGTCACAGGGCAAGAAACTGTGCCCTGTGACAAGGAATTTTTGATCTACAGAAGTAAAATATTTGCAGACGATCAGATTCTGGTGTAGAGCAATCATTCGCCAGTTATTATTCTGACCAATACAACGGTCAGACCAGACTATCAAATTAGGGAATTTCACCAGCTTTAAGTGGCTTGAAGTGCACAGTAACATATTTCAGTATACAAGAAGATATTTCTGCTGACCCTCTTCTGGCAATACTTTCATGCCAGAAATACATGAAAGCAGTATTGTTACCCATATTATGGATAGCTAGGTTGTAGCACGAGTACTGACGTTGGTAAAACACAGAAGAATGGTGTAATTGTGGACAAAATAGCACTTGCTGAAGATCCACACACAAGTTCACTACATTTTTGTTGGTTTTGCTATTATCAGAATCAGCTGCAAGTGTTTTGTACGCTAGTTCAGCCCTAGTGTGGTGAATTGTGCTTTCAATTTCAATTTGTTTACATTCCTCTTCAGATGAGGCTGCAGTCATCTGAATGAACAATCTGTCACAGTATGAACAGAAATCGGACCTAGGAATTCCAAATTTCAATTGAAAATCACTTCTAAAGGTGTCTCTATATGTGCTTTCAGTGACATTAACATTAGGATATTTCTCCCGGAAAAGTTCATACATTTTCCGCACATTCAGTTGTGGACTTAAGAAACAGTTCACACTCTTATGCCTGGAGTAGTGACTTTCCTCTTTAGGAAATGATTCAATATGTCTTTGTCACAATCAGGAATTCTGCTTGGCCTGTTGGAATGTTTTCCTCTTTTGTCCTAAAGAGGCAACTTGGCTTTCATTTTTTCAATCAAGATTTGCACTCTACGAGGTGTAATACTATACACATTGCACAAAGTCTTCTGACAAACCTGTACCCTACCATTTTCCAGAGGTAAGTAGTAAAGAACTGAACACTGGCGACGAGATACTTCTTATGGGGTAGTCCGTCTCTTTACTTCCCCTACTTCAATGCATTGGTGAGCCAAAAATGTTGTTTTGTTATCATAATTAAGCCCGTAGAACGTCTGGAACAACTTTATTTTACTATTTGCAGGTACATTTCCGCACGAAAACTTGCAGTGGCAAGCTTTTTCCTAAAAATAAAAGAAAAAACTCCATTGAATCGGAATAAATTAGGCCTACATTTAGCATATAAAAGCTTACTTGTTGTTTGTGAACTAGAGGCAAATTGTTTTGATCATGAATATGAAATCATACGATTTGTACTATTGCAACAACAGCTACATAACTTAAACATATTAACGTGCCTATATTTCAAAATAGAATTGCTCTATAACCATGATATTGTTCCAGAAGTGCATCAGGCTTGTATCAGGATGGGTTCTAAATATTTTATATAGGTAAATTCAATACTGACCGATCAGTTAATACACTTTAAGCATTATATGGATCGGAATCAGTTACAACGTTGTTCTACTTACCCCACTTGGTGGTAGTTTTCCAGGAACAGGTTGCTTGTTTTTCGAAATATATGGGCATCCGCTGTCCTTCAGTGCCTTTCGTCTATTATCTTTCCAATTAGCAAGATTAACTTTCCATCTTTTACCTTTATTTAGTCTTTTTTGATCACTGTTTGTTGTGACACAACAACAGAGTCGGCCATGTTGCTTGTAGTTACAACGTTGTTCTACTAAACGGTAATTTGAAATATTCATCATGGTGCCAACTGTTATTTTCTTCAAGAACAAAGTTTCCCATCGCATGCAGGATACCATATAGAACGTTATTCCATCTTTAACTCACTTTCAACAAAACTGTTGGTTACAACGTTTTTCGGGTGAGTGATTCAGTTGTAAAATGAAGGCAAATCCCTACATCTGGGCCATTAGGTTAGAGTCGCTTTGTCGTTTCCTTCAACTAACGATTAGCATATCTTGGTTGGGAACCCGGGGAGAGTTTGTAGTTTCCCGGGTTGGTCTCATCTCAATCAAAGTGGAGGCGATAACATAGTCCATGTGATCGCGCCCACTTAGCCAACAGGTAATTGGTCCACGACCAAATATGGTCATAGTGTTAACGAAGGTAAATCTGATACCTTCAGATATCAACGGTTCTACCACCCAAATGGAAGGGTGGTCAAAAGTGATAAATATTATGTAATCATTTTTCAGGAATAATTTGCCAAATTACCGGCAAATCAAGGGTCAACAGATTTTGATTGTGTGTAAAAATTAATTTGTTTACTTAAATAAAATGCTCCTTTAGCATTTGCAAGGAAACAGTTCCAGGTTCTTGTTCTTGTAGAATAGTAAACCCTTGGTGACCGTTTAAATATCCGTCCCCATCCCTAGGATGGAGCCTTCATAATTTCCCTTTGATCTGAATAGATATATAATTTGTGTGTTTTATGATGAGCCTTAAAGTTAAAGATTAGAGTGTCCCGTTCAACCCTGTAGTACTGATTGGATGGCGGCCTTACATTTAGTTTGAGATCTTATATCTCAGAATATAAATTTATTGTTTATTAGTTGCGATAGATTCGGACCGTAACACTCCCTAAGATAAATGCTGGTTGGGACTCAGGCTTTGAGCGGGTACAGTATTTTAGAAGAATTTTTCTCCATTACTTTTTAAATTTTTTTTATTGAATAACAATATTTTAGACCATTAAAAGCATTTACTTTTTCGTTGGCGTTTTAATTCTGGTCCCCAAGATTGTACAGTTAGACCTCTTATAAATCGGTATTATATCCATGATCAAGTAAATACTATTTTCTGAAGTAATTTAATTCAGAATATTGTTATTCGTCCATTCACCATCTCCCATTAAGGTGCAGTACTTTCTTGTTTTATGTAAATTCATATCCCGCAATTCTAAATACCCTGCAAGAGAATTGTGTGTTATTTTTGGTGACATAAAGTATATGTAATCGAGTTTCATACTCGGCATCACTACATGCAGGAACGATCCTAGTATGTTAATTCACTATATTATAACACACACAAGTGAGATAAATGAGTGTGTTTTACTGTAACGATATTACTGCGACTGATGAAGCCAAATGAGCTCATTGTTTGTGACCGGACTGAACTGTAGTCGTTGCTGTTTAAGCAGAGGTAGAATATAGAAATAATCAATGGCGTCATGATCAAAATTATCAACGTGTCCGAACTTAGTTGTAGTTACAGCAGTCATCAGATTCCGAATGGCCGGATGGTGTTTGCAGCTGCTACGGTTGTAGTCGTTTTCAGGAGGTTATTTGTTTCAAATTTCAAATTTGAATCAGTTAAATATAAATTGACGTTCAACCGTGAGGCAATTGTGAAAACTGAAAGATCACACCAGACGTGGTATATTCCGAACCAATGTTACATTGATTGAATGTTATAATTCGTAGCAGAAAAAAAAAATATTTGAGGCGTTCGCACCGCCATCTCAATCCTAGAGGACTAAAGGAGAGTACAAGGTAACAGCAATGTATTACCTGTGCCCTCGAGAAGTCATAAATTTAATTGAGGAGGTCACTGAAAAGTAAAACCTTGGTTACTAGGTAATCACCAGGCTCCATTCAGCAGTTATCACTGCCGGAAAGAGCTATTATCCCTATTATTCCAAAACTCTTATTATTATCGTGAGTATCCTCGCAATTCCCTGGCAATCGCCAAATATCTGGTAATCATCAGGCTCCACCTTGCAGTAACCACTCTGTGGAGGACCCACTATCCCTATTATGCGTTTATTGTACAGTTCTGTCATAGTTAGATTAGCCTCTCTCCATGTAGGAGTACGATCCTTGTTTAATTGGTTGTGTTATTGTTTAGTTTTAGGTAGTTCGTAAATTTCAAGCTTGCTAGGGTCCGGGTATGGTGTTATTTTCTCCGCTACAGAGATCGATTGGGTTATATACTGTACGATCTGGAGAAAATGAAAATAAATAAATAAATAAATAAAACTTTGGTTTCTCAGAATTCCGTGGATTTACTGTACTGAAGTAGATGACACATGAGAGTACTTTCCCCTTTAGTGCTTTTGAACGATAGCATTAATTATTATCTGTCTGAGAATAATGTGAGCACAGAAACTATTTTCTCTAACAAAAGGCCATGTGAAATTTAGTATCGGCTTGGTTAGTTGTAGGGCCGTAAATACACGAATAAAATTCCTTAGACTGGGACTGGTGTTGAAACAAACACGCAAGTATGTAACCTTACTGGTAGCTGAAAGAAGGCTGATTGTGCCTTTCTTTACCCCCACACGATTCTGAATGAACTGTTGCAGCCTTTCACCATTGCTATAGCTCGTGTACGTGCTGCACAGATCGCTCCTGGCCATTGAATGAACCTCGTGGAATTCATCCAATTACTCTCTAGTGCCTCACTGGTATTCTTGTCCGTGACAGACCTGCAAACTGAAATTCAATACGTGTGTTTTGGCGGTGTGTACGTCGGGAGATTTGTAAGCCAAGTGATCGGCTAGGAGCAGTTCACTAGTTGGATGGTGACAATAAGTTGTGATATTGGTTGTTCGACATCCTGTCAAACCGAGCGGGTTGGCTACCTGGTATGAGCTGTGTAGCTGTAAGCTTGCATTCAGGGGATGGTGGGTTTGTGCGATGTTTAATCACTATTATAATAAAAATAACAACTTGTCAGGTCGTTACAGCACTCCTTCCTTATATAAAAAAAGACAAAGTCACCTCCGTATAGGCCATGGAGTGGAAGGTAAAGGCTTCCACCATTGTTAACCACGGCACGTGATGGAGTAGAGTGGTTAGCTCTACTCCCCGGCCGCCTTTGCCCCTAGGAATTATCCTGGTACTCATTTTTGCTGTAGGCTGAGTGAACCTCAGGGCCATATGCACCTCCGGAAGTGGAAATCTCGTTTCTTAAATTTTACGACTTCCTGTCGGGGATTCGAACCCACGTCCTTCCGGGCGAACCGAGCACGCCTTTACCGCCTCGGCCAGGCAGCCCCTTCTTCCTTATATAGACCTTGGAAATGTCGAACTTTAATTACTAAAAATTCACCTATTTTGTTTCATTACCTCCTAAAGAGAAATACAAGGAGGATTCGGACTGCCCAGTAGACTACAGTATGGGGACGCGCGGCTGTGAGCTTGTATTCGGGATATAGTGGGTTCGAACTGCACTCTCGGCAACCCTGAAGATGGTTTTTCGTGGTTTCCAATTTTCACACCAGGCTGTACTTTAATTAAGGCCACGTCCGCTTCCTTCCCATTCATAGCCCTTCCTATCCCATCGTCGACATAAAACCTATATGTGTCGGTGCGACGCAAATCCAATTGTAAGAAACGACTACAGTATATTCTTTAGCTGATCCATTACCATTTTTTGCGTACATTTTTTTCTCTTGTCTCGATTTTCATTAAATTCTCTTCAGCAGTTTCCTAGTTTCCTAGTGATACGTATACAACAGACAGACAGACAGACAGACAGACAGACAGACAGACAGACAGACAGACAGACAGACAGACAGACAGACAGAAATTCTTTCTTTCTTTCTTTCTTTCTTTAATTTCTTTAATTTAATTTTCTTTATATAATTGTTATTATTTGTGTTAATGACGCATATAAAAACTGCTCCACCTGAACTTGCCATTTATGTGAATAAAATTGCAAGAGTAAAGAAATTTATGTACTTGGGTGAAATGATCACAGAAAATCGTAATTAGAATAAATCAGTAGATTCAGAAATTCAAAAAAAATTGGAAATTGCTTTTCAACTCACAGAGAACAAAAATGGTTGTCCTGGAACAGTAAAATCAGGCATTACTTAACAGTGATAAAACTTGAAGCTCTTAATGCTTCAGAAACGCTCGGCTTACATTTTAAAAATCAAAAGGAACAATTAGAGATGAAAGAAAGGAGAATCGTGAGGGGGGGAAATGTGTTAGGGTCAAGAATTGATAATTACCGCAAACCCAACTCAAAAATATATTTAAAAATATCTCTTACTTACTGATACAATGAGACTGCGACGAATTCCATTTATAAGCGATTTGGAATAAATTCATTTTTTTTTTTCAAGTGAAACGTACGAGATCAAAATGGTAGTAGCGAAAGACCTCACTGAATGAGGATCACCAAATGTAATCAACAAAATTGTTCACGCAAGGGGATTTGAGGAAGACGAAAAGAAACGGACACGACGTACAGTACTTGGTCGGAGGAGCAGAAATTACAACAATCGATTGAAATGAGGAACTAGTGGGCAAGGAGGAAAGCTCAACAAATGTTGATTCCGCGTGCTCCTAAGTGTCCCATTCGCGAACAACAAGAACTTGATGATTTATTATTTATTTCTCCTTTTTCAAGAATGGGTCGCTTAGGACCACGCTGTTTTTTTTTTTTCAGTATTCATACACAACGAGTGTGTGTATTTACATGTTTATGTCGTGTGGTTTTTGCTCTCTTCCTCAAGCCGCCGTGTTTCTGCGACCTCGGACCTGTAGATTTGGCGATCCTAATTCGTGAAAGTCTAGTTCTGTTGTGCTTAAGCCAATTCGGCCTTACAGTCTTGTTTTTCAGGAATGTGTGAATTTTGTTTGTTTGGGCCCATTCTTTCTAGATGCCCCAGGAGTTCGATTCTTTACATTCGCATCTTGGGGATTTCTGCATTGGGTTTGGGATAACGTACTTCGTCTTTGGTTCTTAATCCTAGAACTTTTCTCATAATTTTGCTCATGTGTTTTATGTTCGATATTGAGTATTTCTGGTTTATCTACTGTTTATAGTGTTAAATTTTGCAGTTCCGAGATACATTAATTCTATAAATATTTTTAAAAAATTGAAAATCCGTTTCCATTTTCTGGACTCTGGATTCTGTGGATTTCTTTTCATTACAATGTACTGTAAACGGTGTGAAAGTAACTACAGAGAGGAAATTTACTGTGGAACAACACGTTAACCGTGAAAAATACAAGACAGCTCTGACTCGACATAATTAATGATCAGAAGAAAGATAGGTGAGACATTCTGCTACTTACGAGGAATTTTGTAACGCTTTCATTTCTGTTGATGTTCCAAACATAGTGATTGCTATGGTGATAGAAACTGGACCCAGTGAATCTATCCTGCTCACTTGTGAACAAGTAGAAAAAACGAACTATTTAACAAAGTGTAGCGTTTTTGTAAGACATGCGGCATCGTATATTGTGAAAGCAGGAATTCCCTCAGTGCACTATATTCCAAAGTGGTGCATGTAACATGTCTTACACATGCATACGATCGCATTGCAGAAGAAGTACAAAGTCAATTTCCAGCTGTAGACAGATTAAGTTCAAAGATAAAGGTTTTACTCAAGGTGCCATAAAGAGTGTTGTCATTGTCTCGTGCTCCTGACGAATCCTTGCCACCCGCTCCTATTCTTACCAGATGGGGATCGTATATAGTAGTTTGTGTATACTAATGTGAAATCTATATAGTGAAAGGTGTAGTAAATTCGTTCGACAGCTGTGGGGCAGTGTGTATACGAGCATTATAGGAACTCTTTTCGGATTCCTGCCTTCTGCTTTAACTTTATTGAAGGCATCTAGAGCTACATTGGTTTATCGAATTGCTGTAATTAAAAAAGTTCAGTCAAACTTAGGGGCGGTTCCAGGTAAAGTTGGGGGGTGCAAATGAGAGAAAGCATGGGAAAGGTGCTGGGAAATTGTAGGTAATACGACAATATTGTGTTCTATTCAGGATTTGTTGTGTGGAGTGAAAGTGAATTAGAACCTAGGGGCATTTTGTGTTTTAAATATGTGTCAGTTGATGTTGAATGCGTCATTTCGTATTATAAAAGTGTGCAATCGTTAAGATCGTGAAATGTCTATTGTCGGCCATTTCAATTGATAACTTGCAGAAAAGCTTTGTTACATACTGCAACTCGAAATTAAAGAATGAACTCAGATGATAGATCTAGTTGCAACTGATTTTATTTGGAGGACTAATAAAAGAACAATTAGTGATAAAACCTCACTGCCAGTATGGTTGATGTCTGCAAGCTGATGTTTGCTTTTTTGCGGTTTTTTTTTTTTTTTTTGCTAGGGGCTTTACGTCGCACCGACACAGGTAGGTCTTATGGCGACGATTTTGCGCATATTAACCTGCAATCAAGTGTCCTTCATAGGTCAAATATAGCCCAGGTAGAAAATGCGGTCACTTTTAGGGCAAGGGTAGGCAATGTATATGCCAAACAAATTGTTTTACTGTTTTTGAGTTGACCGGTTCAAATTATTTACTAGCATATTCGATACAAAGGGGAGGAATTATTTAGGTCATTTTAAGGACATTTTTTTAAGTTTATTAGGTCATAAATGCATTTTAGGACATTTTGGGTAATGTATTGGTCAACAAGATCCTAGTCCCGCCAATGACATACACCTGTCTTCTTTTCTATCCGACGTACCTTGGTCAACTCTGTTTCTTTCCCTATCCCGGTGGTATTAGGCTTTCGAAGTATTCACTCTCCTATATATCATGGCCCTTCTTGTAACTGATAATCTTACTCTTAGGACTTGCAGTATTCCCCCTTCAGTGAATGTAGCGAGAGACTGGTAACCTCTGCGTTTGGCCCTAGCCGTAATTTTCTTCCTAGCTATTTCATATTCCCTGGAGCATGACTTTATTTCATGTTCAGAGCACATATACGTACCCCAGCGCCAAATACAATTATACTATCTACCTCAGACGAGACAGCAATTCTAGTTATTACCCAGGTTTCGCTCACACAAGCTCTGGGATTGATGAGCAAATTAGTTAAGACACTAGCTCTGTGATAAACGAGCAGTACAAACAGGTGTAACTTAATGTTGCCATTGATGCTTTCACGGCCCGTACTTAGGCAGTGTCAAGAAAATAAGGTGAAATTCTTTACGTTTCGCAGAGAACTGTGCTCTGCGTCATCAGAAGAAAATCTCGACTGTCCATGAGAAAGGCTTCTTAAACAATGACTTTTAAATTTAGACGTTATAATAGAAGTGGAAATGGTACGTTCATTCGCCACCAGATGGCTCCCCAGACGTGGCACAGCGCTAGCGTTTGTAGCGGAAGCTGACCGAACCATCAGAATCAGTCTAAGAGGTTCATATAACATGTGCACGTGACATATGACATTGACAGGTGTATGACATTGACACAAGCCTGGAATTAAACACCTGGCGCTGAGGAACGTACGAATTTGGAAAACACCGAGACGAAATAACAACAGTGAAGGGACAGAGAAGGGAACTACCTACGTAAATTCTTAATGGCTGGCAACCAGGTATAACTTAATTGATAGCCAGTGTCCCTGTTGCAATTGTTAGGATTTCTGTGTATTTCCACAGCTTCCCGTATAATCCTGGACCTGTAGTGTCTAGTGTGGGTAAGAGCTCGAGCATCTTGGAACATGACATCATGATCCGACGTCCCCCTGTGGGTGGGGGTGGTAGAATAACACTCACGGTATCCCCTGCCCGTCGTAAGAGGCGACTAAAAGGGGCCCCAGGGGCTCTGAACTTTGGAGCATGGGTTGGCAACCACGGGGCACTTAGCTGAGTCCTGGCATTGCTTCCACTTACTTGTGCCAGGCTCATCACTTTCATCTATCCTATCCGACCTCCCTTGGTCGACTCTTGTTCTTTTCCGTCCCCGACGCTATTAGGTTTACGAGGGCTAGGGAGTCTTTCATTTTCACGCCCTTCGTGGCCCTTGTCTTGCTTTGAACGATACCTTCATTTTTCGAAGTATCGGATCCCTTCCATTTTTTCTCTCTGATTAGTGTTATATAGAGGATGGTTGCCTAGTTGTACTTCCTCTTAAAACAATAATCACCACCACCACCACCACCACCACCACCTCATGATCCGACGATAGAGCGTGCTCAGCTATTGCCGATTTGTCTGGCTGGTTGAGACGAATATTACTTTCATGTTCCTTGATACGGGTACCAGTGGACCGGCATGTTTGACCGATGTATACCTTACCGCAAGTACAGAGAATTTCGTAAACCCCAGGATTTAAAAGTGGGGACAATGTGTTCTTGGTTTTACTCAGACTGTGAGCAATTTTAGTGGCGATGCCAAACGGTTTTTATATTGTGTTTGCGGAGGACCTTGGCAATTCGATCTGTGGTGTTGTGAATGTAAGGCAAGTAGGCAGTTCCCTTCACTTCCTCTTTCTGTAAGCTTTGCTTGGTCGTTTGTCTGGGATGCAGGGTTCTATGAATCTGCAAATCTGCAAAGAAAGAAACCGGACGGCTCCTTAGGACATACCGTCTGTCGTAAGCCTACCCACACAAATCGCTATCTTCATGCAGATTCTCACCACCATCCAGCACAAAAACAAGGCATTCTCACGACACTCGCCAAGAGAGCGAGACGAATTTGTGAGCCATCAAATATCCAGGTGGGGATGGATACGCTCAAAGTTACGTTCAAGGGTAATAGTTACAGCGATATCCCTGACCTGGGGACTGGGTGTTTGTGACGTCCTTAATCTTCCTTTCCTCACACACAGCATTCTACACTACCGCCATTGCAATTACACGCAGGTTCATACAATATGGTGCCAAGTAGGGGCAATGGATCCACATGGGTCGACACCCCGAACAAATAGGCCTAGTACAAAAAAAAAAAAAAAAAAGATAAGGTTCCACCTGGTGTTGGAAGCCCGTGGCACTGTTCTGCCTACTATGTCGTGGCAAAATTATATAACTGTATACATCGTCTGCTATTTAAAAAATGCTTTAGTAGTTGGTTAACCTGATCAAGTCCAACAGCAGCTAGAAGCTACCTCGCAGCGCGGAACTCGCTTTGGCTAGATGCGTATAACAAAGCTTCTGCGCATGCTTCGTATCCCGATACTCAACACGCCTGTGCTTAACCTCATGTCATACCTCCCGCATCCCCTTGCCTACCTTTCAGCACGCCCTTAGAAGAACACAAAATACGAATTAATACCAGTACGTTGAAAATGCCAATTTCAGTTACAATGAATTACAGTAACCAACTTCAAATGTGAACATAAAGATGCATTTTTAAGAATATTAGCCCACTTCCAAAGACAACACTAATACTGACGGCAAAAAATATACCCGAGCTGCTGCGTTACTTTCTGAAGAGGATAATTTGCTGCCAAATGTCATTGTTTCGCACATTTCTGGTCTGGAGGGTTCTTAGCAGATACCCTCGAAAAGTTTTTACTCAACAGGATTATTGATATAAAATAATTAACGCTGATAACGACCGTGATTTCCGCAAAGAAGAACGGTGGTGTTCTCACAGATCAGATCAGTCCCGATGTGACCAGAGTTGGCGAATTTTCTTCTCACTGGATCCAATAACACCGGAAAGTGTGCAAATCAGCAGTCGTGACGTTTTCTTAATGATGCATTTTAATTTAATTTAGTCAGCAGTAAGGCAGACACATCGATCTGATCAACAGGCGGTCTGCTCCAACGTTCACAGCCCATTACGGCGAATTCTTAAAACCACTTTCAACGAAGTTTTGAGGAAGATTTTCAATTTATCATGTACAGCCAACCGTATCATTGAGAAACATTGCATGGTGTACAGTCAATGTTACAAACAGCAATTTATGAAATTAAACAAATGAAAACGAAACAAACCCGGAGCACAACAGCCCATTAAGAGCTGAGTCTGTCAAGATGACTCCCTCTGTGAGTGGAGGCGGTAGAATAACACCCACGGTATCCCCTGCCTGTTGTAAGAGGCGACTAAAAGGGACCCCAGGGACTCGTATTTTGGAAGTGTGGGTTAGCGACCATGGGGCCCTTTTCTGGGTTCATTTATTTGTGCCTGGCTCCTCACTTTCATCTATCGTATCAGGCCTCCCTTGCTCAACTCTTGGGTCTTTTCCGACCCCGGTGTTATTACGTATGAGGTCCTTCATTTTCATTTACACGCCCTAGGTGGCCCTTGTCGTTCTTTGACCAATACTTTCGTTTTCCAAAGTGTTGGATAATAGAGGTTAATAGAGGATGGTTGCGCACATGTACTTCCTCTTAAAACAATAACCACGACCACCCCCTGTCAAGATGACTGCTACCCAGTCAGATGGTCTAGAAATGTTGGGAGTGTCTCATGCTTGGCTTTCACAATCGAATCCGCTCTCTCGTATCAGACAGCTCCTCGGTTGGTCTCACGAGGCTGAATGAACGCTGTTCCCCCTCAGTCCTGAATTGAAATCCGTGGATTTAACGGGAATTGAAGCCGGGTCGTCCGGGTAAGAGTCAGGCACGCTAGGCCTGCGTCACCATGGGGCGCTTTTTTCTCTGTGCACGAATATTGCTCTTGGTCGTTGATATCAAATATGAATCTCTAAACCGGGACTAGTAAAATTAGTCGATCCTTCAGGGCTTGAAACCGAATTATCTCCGTTTCTATGCGAGCTAGAGGAGCTGCCGTCCGAGATCTTAATTTCAACCTAGTTTATGATGGGTGCAGATGTAACGAGGTTACAGGTTGTGTTTGTGATATTCTCAAGTAGAATTTATGTTGGATTTTGTATTGAAGTCTGGCTCTTCACGTACTGTTAGTTTCTTGACTGATTTTGCGTACATAGCTAAAAGGCTTACAGTACATTCTATTTGATTATTTTTATAAAGGTTACGAAAAGAATTCCAGGGGGTTAAAACAGGTAAATTATTGGGATTGGGATATCTTGTGTGTGAAGTACAATTGGACGAATACTTTTGCTACACTACTTGTCGGAACAGACAGCTACAGTAGCCACTATTTTTAAACATGTGTTATTATTTGATTGTTGTATGTTATCACGTTCTCATTCTCTAATAAAAAATAAATATTATAACATGGATTTTCTAAAACAGGTGATTTTTCGTGGATAAACCCTATTCTTATACCTGACAGCTACATAATCTGCACCGGGCGAGTTGGCCGTGCGGTTAAGGGCGCGCAGCTGTGAGCTTGCATCCGGGAGATAGTGGGTTCGAACCCCGCTGTCGGCAGCCTTGAAGATGGTTTTCCGTGGTTTCCCATTTTCACACCAGGCAAATGCTGGGGCTGTACCTAATTAAGGCCACGGCTGCTTCCTTTCCACTCTTAGGCCTTTCCTATCCCATTGTCGCCATAAGACCTATCTGTGTCGGTGCGACGTAAAGAAACTTGCAAAAAAGTATCTGCAGCATCCTGAAGTAAACCTAAGCAAATCAAAACAAAACAAAATCAGCGACATGCATAACCTAAAATGTAATATAGTATCTTCTCGTAGTACGGAAATAGTAGTGACATAGCCAGTTTAAGCCAGGGAAACATAAAAGTTACATATAACTTGAAAGGACTGAATATTATTATGATTACGAGTAACTGGTTCAGTGTATGTAATCAAAGGTGATGCTTCAAAGACGTCCCGAAAAACTGAGTGTTTTTTTTTTAAATTCCGATAATTAAAAAAATAGCTTGGGTACTTAACCTGACACATGTAGCTTTCAATTTCTTATAGACTTTAGGTCTGCAGAAGGCCGCAAGTTCAGCGCTAACAGAAGTTTTGGTACAGTTTCATAAATGAACGTAAAGAGGCAAAGCATATTACACCACTTTTCAGAGAGTAAAGCATACTAGCAAGTGTGGTAGCCTTCACATGGGCTTCAAACATAATTGCTGAAAGCCACAGCAACTACCGTTTACTACCGCTAAATTTGTCCACTAAATCAGAATGACGGTGGGACGATTCAAAACCAGTATGGTCCAAAGGCACCCAGTGTGGTGCAAAGTCACCCCGGTTTACGGCAAGTCTTTTCTGAAAGTCTGCATCAAGTACGGTATACCTGACAATAGACCAACAATTAAACCATCTTCACCACCTTCCATACCGGATCCTACTTTCACTACCTTCATGCCAACAATACTGCTACTCTCGACTCTCTTATCAGAAGATTCATTCATCTTAGTGTCACCTTTTTCACACATAATCGATCTAACCTTAATCTTCTCACATACACTTAAATCAACAAAAACATCCTCGTTTTGATGTATACTCCGCAAACAGTCCTTACTCAATAAACAACCTTCATCACCTTCACGAAAAATTTCACGTTCAATTTCAGAAACTTCCGCCAGAAAATCAATCGCAACAATGCTATTACCATCACTACAATGTCAAATATTGTCATCCGACACATCTTCCTGAATTTGATCACGCCCGCTATTCTCTAAATCTTTGACTGAGCCAGTACTGAATCTGTCTTGGGCTCAAAAGGCCACTGAGCCACTTAGCCCGGCAGTTGCAGGGGTAGTGTAATTTTCAAGGGTACTTAATTGTAAATTCTCCAGAACTGACCCCATACTAACTCAAATTTCCTCATACAATTCACGCATGATATAATGCATAATGTTGGCCATGATATCCTCAGTCCCTAATATAAAACAAAAAGAAACCACTTTCCCCTTTGCGAAAATCAAATGATCATACATATGTCTCCTGGTCATGGCCAGCTATTAAGACATAACGTGCGCGGTTGCTATGGTTACACTTCCGTCACACTTTTTATAGCGTCACTTCACACAGATTTTCGGATGACCCCAAGTCATGAGACATATTTATGTCAATAACGTGACACAATGACGCATTCAAACTTTCAGCAAAGGCCGTCATCTCTCTGTGTGCTTGCGTTTTCCCCCTCGTTTTCTGGATCGCTTAGGGAAGTCACATCGTAATGAATTTTTAACAATACTGCAATCTTTTACAACTTCGTATTTTCTGCATGAAACACCTTTTTGAGAACATATCAGTTATTTTATTAACTGTATCTGTTTGATAATATGTCTTTACTACGTTTAACTTATCCTTCCTACATCTCCATGGATTTCTCCTTACTTGTTTTATTAATGTCTGGTGCAGAACTGACAGGACTGTTGCGTGTTACGACTCATATTCCGCTGTCTTTAAATGATGGTGAGATGATTCCCAGACACCTTTCTCAGTGAATCCTATTTCATTGGCGTGGTTCAGGAGTCGCTCCACTAAATTGTCGATTCTTCTTGTTTATTGAACCGCTTTACGATAGGACTAGGTAGCTGTACCCTTTGAATGTTGGCACTTACAGCCATTTTGAAGGGATGAGATGTGTGCGGGATATCGTCACTGGCTTCTCACCAAGATGGCTCAAGTCCCGTGGCTGTAGTTACGTAAAACTACACGCTCGCTTTGCTCATTGTTTTTCCGCCGGGTGTCACGTCTTAGCGTGCGTTCTTTTGTTACGAGATAGGAGTATGTAGCTAGTAGGGAAAAGAAAGTGTTAACGATATGAAAAATTATATAATCTAGTGTTACTCCACAGGAAGTATGGTTTTCAATGTAAATACCAGAAATTGTAATGAAGTATTAGAGAAGATATGTTGAATTAAAATTGGGGCTCTGCAGTAGAGCTTTCTAAAGATTAAGACACGCTAACAGTATTATTCGAATTGACTGTTCGGGCTATCCGTACGTAACCGGGGTACCGGGGTAGAAGGAAAGAGTCAGTGATATTCCACAACAGAAGCGAAGTTTCGATTTCCGTATCTTGGTAGTAATTGCTTGAGTTCCTGATCTATCTCCGTGGGGTAGAATCACAGACCGTGAAATAACGTCCCTTTGGGGAATAGCAAAATAAGCTTTACTTGGTCCGACATTCAGAGCATATCAGATTATTTAAAATTGTTTTAAATATGAAGTGCTTTATCATTGCAAGTAACATTTCGTGTTTTGCGTTTATAGATGATGATGGTGATGATGATGCTGGTTTTATATATCCACTAACTACTTTCACGGTTTATGGAGACGCTGAAGTGCAGGAATTTTGTTCCGCAGGAGTTTTTTTTTTACGTCTCGATAAATTTACCATCACGAGGCTAGCGCATTAGAGCGGCTTGAAATACCACCGGTCTGAGCTGAGATCGTACCCGCCATCTTGGGCTCAGGAGCCAAGACTTTAAAGTATAGTAACACAGGACAGCTTTGACAATGACATATGAAACTTTTCTCGCTACTTTTCCGTTACATCACTACTTGTCTGCGAGATAGCGGCACCGTTACTCTTCTACGTGTACAGTGACCGCCAGACAAGAGTTCACGACAAACTCAAGCGAGGTGCTCATAGCGAGAAGACGGGATGGACAGGCTGCATTCCCCCAGGACCCTACAGGTCCTACTCGCTGGAGACAATTGCTGTTCTTTTCAATAAGAAGGAATTGGGAAACTGCCTCATTATCATTAGTAAACTTGAAAGAAATGAAATGCAGACAATGCCATAGCAGCTGCAGTCGGCGGATGCAGAGTAGGCTTCCGCCTACAAGTGGCCATAAGTGGTTCGACAGCTCTGCACTCCGACCGACCAACCGAGCAGACCACCTCTGCATTCGAGAGACGGAGATGGGCTTGTCCCCACCGTCGGCTGTCCTGAGAATGGTTTTCCGTAGTTCTCCATTCTTCTGCACTAAGGGAAATGCCGCGACAGTTTCACGGCTGCCAACCCTCTCACATTCTCCATACATCTCCATCACCACCAAAATCTGGCCTGAGAGGCGGCCTTACCGTTTAAGAGGCCCGTCTTCCCCATCAGGGAAAGAATGAAAACAATTTAGTAGTACCAATAGTAGTAGTATCTGATTCCCATTTTCGAAATATTTCACGTATCACTCTCCTAATTTCGTTTTCGTGGGTCTTAGCTTCTTGAGAATTGTTCCCATAGATTTTGTCTTTCAAATTTCTCCACAAATAAAAGTCCACGTACTGAGATCTAGAGAACGACCTGGCTATATTCCCTACTACGTATCCTGTCACCGAACACATTTTTTAATTGCAGCCATGGGATTATCTGCAATGTAGTAGTAGTAGTAGTAGTAGTAGTAGTAGTAGTCTAGACGGTTTACGAAGGCATACCAGAAGTATGGCCCCACATATGTTCAAGACTTTCGCCAGTTAAGACCCTCATTTTATAATACCTTTTCCTGTGCATTTTTTTTTAATGTTCTTCCAGTCAGCTTTCTATATCCGCCTCGCTTGAGTTTGCCGTAAACTCTTGTTTGGTGGTCATTGTTACGGTGTTTTAACATAACATTGCCTTTTCTTGTTTTTTCTCAAAGACCGGCGCTCTACCGTCTGAGATACTCAGCCCAACTTTTGGTTTTTAACATTTTAATGCTGTTTTTGGAGAGAGAACTTCGAGGCATTTTTGGTTGAGCTGAATGATCAAATTGTAGTGCTATTGTCGGAGACGATTTGAGTAATACAGTAAGTACAGTACGCTGGACCATTGCCATAACGCCAGTTGGATATGTTGGTTTTTCATCTGTCACTGAACTTTCTGTGAAGCAGTTTAACTCAGCCCGGTGGGATAGAGTTTTTTGGTAGTTATTAACTGCTTTGGCTGCACTGAGAATATCGGCCTAGAGAGTGGCAGTTGTTTGTCTATGAAGTGGATGGGAGATATAATTTCCCTGTTTCTGTCATCCTTTCATTCTCGCCACTTTTCTTCTGATGAAGGATGATGGGGTGATGCGATTGGTTGATGTGGGCTTAGGCTGTCTGTAATTACATGGCATGTCTGGTTCAACGCAGGATCCATTTTACTAGCAGGTAGTTCCTACCATCTGTCATCAGCACGGTACAGCAGTGGCCACCGGTAAGCCGAAGTTCTCTTTGCTCGGTTGGGCGATCGAAATGCAGAGCTGTAGAGCCAAGGAGCAGATGCATATTCTGCTTTCGAACAGCACAGATCAAGTGCTGTCGTGCTCTGAGTGTGTAGTTTTGCTCCCCATTTCAAACTGTCCTATCCGACCTCCCATGGTCAACTCTTGTTCTTTTACGACTCCGATAGTATTAGAGCACTCGATTTCTTGCGACAAGTTCTTGCTTGCGTTTACTGGACGTATTTTTAAAGGGCAGATTTCAGTACTGTGCCCCCCACCACCACCACCACCAAAAATGGCAGAAGTTTACTGGTTGTCTATTCCAGTGAATATACAGCTTTATTGCATACTAGCTGACGTGCCTGTGCTTCGCTACGGAATTCCACATTGTATACAGAAGTGTATATGAAGTAATCTACACGCTTATCAAATTGCATGGCTCTTTGCCTCACCTGAGAAACACCATAGGAAGGTCGCCATACATCGTTCCTCATGTGAAGTCCGGGCTGTCGGGCTTCCTTGCCTCCTGCCAATCAGAATCGAGTTGGGGAGTATTCATTTTCATTATAACGGCAGGCCTCTTTGCCTATTACTTGTCACAAAACCAAGGTTAGAGCATGGCCAAAACACAACAACATTATTTTATCGAAAACTAGAAGAAAATTCATATAATCTTTTTCCTGGGAAATTTCTGGTACACTTGGTGCGCCCCATTGTTCAATAGGATTAACCGTCTAGACAGTGTAATCATTTTTTTAAGGGTTTTATACTGACTTGCTTCACGTTTCTTTAGCTATATAGCCCACTTAAAAGATACATTGATAGTATGTAGCCTTTTGTATTAACTGAAGGTATCAGCTATAAGCTTACCAGATTTTAGCTCCATCAGTCGAGTAGCTTTTAGTGAAAAAACACACAGACCAGCAAACATTGTAACTTTGAGATTTATTATTGCTGCCATTTTTTCCTTTATTTGCGGTCCTCGAAGGGAGCCTTTCATATTCTGGAATGATAACATAGCCTATGGTACCCGGAATGATATTATCTTTCAAATGGTGAAAGCAATTTCAAAATCGGTCCGGTAGTTTCTGGGTTACCCGTTACATATAAAGAAATTCACAGTCTCCCTTTATAATTATTATAGGCAGATAAATATAGATACGATATATATTATTAGAGTTACACAGAAAATTCATATAAACTTTTTTTCTAGTAAATCGAATTTTAAGTAGATACACTTGCTCTGCTCCAGCGTTTAATAGGACTAACCGTTCAGGCAGCTTATTCACTTCTAAGGGTGCAAACTCACAGTACCGAGCTCGATAGCTGCAGTCGCTTAAGTGCGGCCAGTATCCAGTATTCGGGAGATAGTAGGTTCGAACCCCACTGTTGGCAGCCCTGAAGATGGTTTTCCGTGGTTTCCCGTTTTCACACCAGGCAAATGCTGGGGTTGTACCTTAATTAAGGCCACGGCCGCTTCCTTCGCACTCCTAGCCCTTTCCTGTCCCATCGTCGCAATAAGACCTATCTGTGTCAATGTGACGTAAAGCAGACTCACAGCTGCGCGCCCCTAACCGCACGGCCAACTCGCCCTGTCCTGAAGATACATTATAATAATAATTAGCCTATATGTTAACCAGAGGTTCCAGTTGTATTCTTGCCAAATTTGGGCTGGTCCGTCAAGAAGTGTTTCCGTGAAAGAGACCAGGACAAATAGACAAAGAAGAAAGCATGCTCCAAAACACGCAAAACTTTTTTTTCTCGAAAGCTATTAGAGATGAGAAGAAATTCCTTACAAAATTATTTCTGGCAAATCGAATTTCAAGTACACTTTTGGAGCTTTCCATTGTTCAATATGACTATAACCGTTCAGGCAGCGTGTTCAATTTTAAGGGTCCCAATTATACGTTTTCCTCTGACGTGGTTAACATTTTCTTTCGCTACATAGCTCACTTAAAAGATGGCTTAGTAGTAAGTAGCCCGTGTGTTAACCAAATGTATAGGCTTTGCATATTAACGCTTCGTATGAGTTTATAATGTTTAAACAGAATCTCTCCTTGGGCCTACATACACTCACGCACGTGCCTACTTCGAACACGAGGCCTGTGTTCTCGAACGCCTGAGCTGACGCTGTGACGGTTTCGGTCGGTCATTTCTTCATCCGGTTCGTACAGCGGGGGAGTGTTGTGCCAATATCTCGAAAACGGTTAATTTTAGGCCTTTAAAAAGTGGTTTTGTTCTTCACGTCGTGAGGCTTAAAATGAGGTTTGTCTCATCCTTGTACGACAAATTCGATATTTCGTCTGTATTAGCCTATTCTAATGTGTCAAAGGACCCAAATTATGTTTCTTCCGGAAACCCTTTGTTATTCCGGTATGATACATAGTTTATGACTGCTATCCGGAATCATATTATCTTTCAAATGGCGAAAGAAATTTCAAAATCGGTAGTTTCTGAGATTATCCGTTACATATCAACAAACTCGCAGTGTCTCTTTATATTATTAGTGTAGATTTGTGTACATTAAATATTTTTGTATTGTCTTATTTGTCTTTTTTAAAATAAGTAGACCACAGTTTTGCTCCTAGATCAGGAAATATTTTATACTGTTCGTTAAAACTTCAAAGTAAACTTGCAGTTGTTTTCTTTCAGTAATACGGTTGAGATAGCACGGAAAATGATTTGAGTTAAAGACAAGCAATGGCTGTGGGTAACTCTTTGATGAGCGCAGTTGAGCGATCGATCAGCTTACTGTAGTAGAATTATTACGACCGCGCCCTGTTACTAAATGCTATGAAACTTCTTAAAGTCATGATGAAATCTAATTGTGATAGTAACTGATAGTTAAATACAGAATAAGTATCTTGTTACTGGTTTCTAATTTAATATTCATTCAAACAAAACCATAGAGGGATGTAAGAATTAATTAAACGAAAAGAAAGGATAATAAGAGAAATAGTGGACGATGTGAAAGAACCTCCCGCGCGCTGATTGTATGTACAGGTTTGCTATCCCTAAGTTATTCTCCCCCTATTGTTTCTGAAATATTAAAGCTTACCTCTGTTTTCTTTGTAACTTTCACATTTGCTCATAGCTCGTAGAATTTAAGTGCAGGGATTTTCTCCACGCAGGCAAAAATAGGAGAGTTTGGAACAATGGCCAGTTAAATACGAGTGCGAGGAAGATTCGTTTGAGGAGCGCTTTGTTTGATATGCTCCGTGAAGTACAATGCAAACATAGTTGGAGAGGAATTCATAACTTCCCTTGTAAGCTTATACCCGCTAGCTTTACTGCCGATATATATATTTTTTTCAGGATAGAAAGTTCGAAGTTGCACTGTATCTTGTTAACAGACTGAAACCTGGTGAGTAGTATTGATTGTTCAAGACTTCCCAGACTTTTTTCACTTGACGTAGTACTAGTTCCACGTACCATTAAATGATAATGCGAGGATTTTAACATTCAGAGGTGGACAAATTACTGTTAGTCTATTGTAAAGAGGAAAGAGAATAGTGCTTATTTAAATTATAGTATATATTCATTAGACTTTTACTTTGTATCATCACTATATTTCAGACACACACACACACAAGTTGTTAAACACTTATAAATGCTCAGGCTTTATCAAACTATAACTAAGTTAATGAAGCCTAATGAGATGTACCATTCACAAAACTATCCTTAAAAATGTAACATAATGAAAGGGAGGAAGCCATGTAGGCTACAACTCACCAAAACTGTTGCAGCCAGTCAATACAAAAATGTATGATACAGTGCAGGAAACAAATATTTACATCTAAGTCATACACCATTCTTCTTCAGGATGAAGATCAGGAATGTTGTGAAAACCTGAGAATTACATGTCTTGACAATATTGTCCTAAATCACTGATGACTGAACAATATGTACTTGTTCAATACACTTCTTACTTTCTTTCTGTCTCTTTTTTCCCCTTCCTTACAACATTCATGTCCCATTCTGGAACTGGCGTAACACTTCACAATTAACTTCACTAAGTACATTTCATGGCTCTGTGCAAATTCCTGGTCACTTAAATGGTCCTTTATGCCATAAAACAAGGTTCCATTCACTGACCACAACACCCTACAGAGGATCTTCTAATGAACTTCTTTGCTCCTTAGTACATTCATATTTTTGAGTGCATTTTTAGTCAGTTTACACAACACTATCACACATTTGGAGGGCACGATTAGTACCTTACCTCCAGAGTACATCTTCCCCTTGAATAAGGCAAAGTCTATTCTCAGAGTGTTCAAGCATACTGCACATTTGATAAGGCGTTCCACCTTCCTCACCACAAATCGAGCAATATGTCCCTCTTCTAGCTGTATTCCACTCGTTTTTCTATGAATGTCAATTTTATTGCATCACCTTCATTGTTAAAAATTGTGCCCAAACTAGCCAAATAATTCTTCACCAATTTGAACATGTGGCACATATCTAGAAAAATAAAAACTGGCTCTTTTGTAACCGGGTGTTGAAAAGACCAGAGACACGCAATATGGTCACAGCAGTGGTTACTAAATTTCCCTTAATTTATCCTGACCGGGCGAGTTGGCCGTGCGCGTAGAGGCGCGCGGCTGTGAGCTTGCATCCGGGAGATAGTAGGTTCGAATCCCACTATCGGCAGCCCTGAAGATGGTTTTCCGTGGTTTCCCATTTTCACACCAGGCAAATGCTGGGGCTGCACCTTAATTAAGGCCACGGCCGCTTCCTTCCAACTCCTAGGCCTTTCCTATCCCATCGTCGCCATAAGACCTATCTGTGTCGGTGCGACGTAAAGCCCCTAGCAAAAAAATTTTATCCTGACAAACTATAAAGTAAAACACAACAATAGGAACCTTCCAATGGTCATTGATGGCGTTTACGAGAAATACAAGAGTCTCCTTTGCTTCTGGGAATGAATCATCATCGACATCAATCCCCATGTCCACATAACCACATGTGCTTCTTTTGTAAAGCCAGGAGAGCCATCTACAATGTGGTACAATTTCCTAAGAATGCGTGGATGTGGCAGTCGTAATCCTTACTGGAATAAAAATGTAATGTAAGGGGAAAGCATGGCAACCCTTGAGAATACTGTTGCTGTTTGTTCCCCAGCATTTTCTGAAACAGTTTTTACAGCAGGACCGGAGAAGGAAGCATGTGAAGGTAAAAAGAAAAATATTGTATTTTCCTGGAAGGAGTGTGAGACAACTCGGGGAAACCGCTCTCAGGTTGGACACTCTCAGGACCAGGATTTGAATCTTCTACCTCCTGACATCCGGCTCAGCCGCACAGTCATGGTGCGTGTCGTATGGCTATGCTGTGAGGTCCAGTATCACATTTACGAAAATACGTGCTTTTATATGTTTGTAATATATTACAATTAGGGCCTATATAGAAAAAGCCTCATATCCCGATAATGATTACTTTGAAATCTCCCGCTTATGCCGCCAGCCCGAGCATATTCACCATAAGTGACCAACATCAGCTGATTTGATCTTAGCGCCGTGTTCTGCTGGCAGCGCCCCCTCTGTCTATTTGTATGCTCGAAGCTCTGAGTATCGAACAAGGACCAATTACACAGTTCATGTGACATTGCTCGTCACTGTACAGTTTCAGCGTGCTTGACGTTCGAAAAACGGAAGACTATTTTGAAGTGGTATTTCCATATGGAGAACGTGTGTGTTAATATCAACGAAGGTGGTGACACAAGTTGATCCAGAGCCACTAACACGCCTGACAATCGCACTTACCGCTGTGGGTGGGGGGACTCAGGGGAAGAATACACCCACGGTATCCCCTGCCTGTCGTAAGAGGTGACAAAAGAGGCGACCTAGGGGTGATGGTCGTAGAACCATGAGACTTCTTGTGATTAGTGCCATAGCGCGAAGACCATGGGTCAACGTTACTTGCGATTAGTGCCACCATCTGAGGAACACCATGGGTCTACGTTACCTGGGAGCAGTACCATTGTGTGAGGAACACTACGGGTCTGGGCGTTGCCTCTGATTAGTACCATCGAGTGCATCTCACCGAGGCGGGCGCTCGGCTGCACAGACTAGTGTCTAGCGCAGAGGTGCTCACGCTGGGCATTCCGTCCCGTGGGCGCCCAGAACTGTAAGGCTGCGTGCACACCGAGCGCGCTTCGCATAGTGTGTCGCGTGTAGCGTGAAATGCTATGCATAGCGCAAGGCGTGCTTGCTGTTAACACCGAAAACTCTACGCCGTGCTCTCAGCTTAGTTTGGTGCGAGGCGTTTTAGGGTGGTCACAAACTAATGCCGTTATCCATGTACACCAGAAACAGTTTACTGATGGATAACAGTTACCTAAAATTGAAAATTAGGAAAAAGAATCGAAAGCGGGTTCATGAATTTAATGAAGAACGAATTACTTTCAGAGAATTCCATCGTTTGCACAGAGATGCAAGACTTTATCGCGATAAATTTTATGATTACTTAAGAATGACAAAGAATACCTTTGACCTTCCAAACCCTGCAACTGAAATGTGGCGTCAAGTAGCAGAGAAGTATTGGGAGAAATTTAATTTTCCGAATTATCTAGGAGCACCGTGTAGCAAACACGTGGAAATTAAATTTCCGGCTAAATCACGCTCTTTATATAATAATTATAAATAGTATTTTGCAATATTGTTACAATTAGCATACATAATTAATCATCGTAACAAAAGTGGAGTAAATGTGTGACAAATATAATTAATAAACAGAAATATTTACTTCCAAGCCCACTACTAGCCTGCAGAGTGATAGATATTCTTCATGTTACCACTCTCCATTGGCAAAATTATAAACCGATATGACAGAGTCTGGGAGATTCTATGTCACAAAGTGTCCGGCTACATGACTAAATGGTTACCGTACTGGCCTTTGGTCACAGAGTCCCGGGTTCGATTCCCGGCAGAGTCGGGAATTGTAATCATAATTAGTAAATTGCATTGGCACGGGGGCTGGGTGTATGTTTGTATTTATAATCATTTCATCCTCATCATAATGCAGGTCATCTACGGGCGTCAATTCAAAAGACCTGCACCTGGTAAGCCGAACTTCTCCTCGGACACTTCCTACACTAAAATCCATACCCAATTTCATCCTGTCACAATGTTAAGCCCAGTAAAGTGTGACAGTAGAAGTAATATTACTGTATATATGTTTACTGTAGGAATGCGATACAACTGTTGTAGATACTTAAGTCCACTTATTTTGCAAAACAGTTGCATTTTTATAGTTTTTGTGTCTTGGGTTCCATATTTATTCTCTTTGAAACACTGCATGAATAATTTCTTCTTCCATAGATTCAGAACCAGCTAGGTAACGCTAAGCAATTAACCAACACTCCGCGTTGTCTGGCGCTTCGCTTAGCTGTAAGATAGGCGTTCAGCGCAGCATAGCGCAGACGGTGTGAACACCTGGATTACGAACAAAGCACTGGTTATGCTTAGCCTGACGCTTAGCGTTGAGCAACACGCGACACACTATGCGAAGCACGGTTACTAGACTAGACGGTAGGGGTCACGCGCATGCTCGCTTTGGCTGGTGACGTCATCTGATCCCCACTGCCGGGCTTGCAGTGAAAACGACCCATTGTAATTGTGTGTTTCTATTAATGATTTGCTTGTTTTTATTTAACCACTTGCTAAATATTTTTCAGTTTTGTCAAATAGAATTGCCAGTTGTTATGTGTAGGTAATTATGTTGTAATTTCAGTACTTTTCAGATCATTACAAGTAACACTGTGCTTAACACGAACTATTCCAGTAGCTTTCTCACTCGCCTCGCAAATATTTATGGTTCGGTTTTCGTATTTTCTATCCATCCAGTGATTTTAGAACGATTTTATACGCAGTTTTATTTCTAAAATTAGTTACAAAAATTAAAGAAACATGACCAATCGCGCGGGATGCTTTTTACCGTTGTTTTGGTGGATTGTTAGTGTTAAGTAGTATTTAAAACATCTAATATTATATTTATGTATAAGTTATTATTTATAAATGTGTACTGGCCGGTGGAATGTTGGTAAAAATCCCCTGAAGAAACGTCAACCTCTTCCACCATATTAGGGGTCACAATTTTTTGGTGGGGAAAGAGGTTTCCACAGGCTTAGGCCATATAGAAATGTGGTGCGGAGTAAACCCTCAGTCAGAAAATGCGATCAAATGTTCAATATTTAAAAACACCTAATGAATACTCCTAATTATTATTATGGTAGTAAAACTGTATAGATATTCACATTATATAGGTTCCACACAAAATATTTACACCAGATTTTTACTTGGTTGTTTTACATTACTTCAAAATCAGTCTATCAAACAACTCTTAATTTTTTCACACTACTTCTTTTTTCATTAGGAGTTCGTTTACACCTCTTGCAAGAATTCGTGTGCCTATGTTTGTTTATGTTTTTCATCCTTATGAACGTGCTGGTTCTAACGAAACTGAAAACAACGATATCTTCAAGATCAGGTTGTTTTTCTTTTCTTCCTTTAAAAACCTAAAATCTCCTGGACATTTCTTAATGTAGTTTCCATGGAAGGCACTAATTTCATTTTCCATTTTCTTCTTCTTAATCTGTTTACCCTCGAGGGTTGGTTTTTCCCTCGGACTCAGCGGGGGATCCCACTGTTACCACCCAAAGGGCAGTGTCCTGGAACGTGAGACATTGGGTTGGGGGATACAACTGGGGAGAATGGCCAGTACCTCGCCCAGGCGGCCTCACCTGCTATGCTGAACAGGGGCCTTGTGGTGGGGGATGGGAAGATTGAAAGGGATAGATAAGGAAGAGGGAAGGAATTGGCCGTGGCCTTAAGTTAGGTACCATCCCGGCATTTGCCTGGAGAAGAAGCGGGAAACCACGGAAAACCACTTCCAGGATGACTCAGGTGGGAATAGAGCACACCTCTACTCATTTGACGTACGGAGGCTGAGTGGATCACGTTCCATCCCTCGTACCACTTTTCAAATTTCGAGGCAGAGCCGGGAATCAAACCCGAGACTCCGGGGGTGGCAGCTAATAACACTAACAACTACACCACCGAGGCGGACTGATGTTTACTTTTGTTATCTAATTCCTTTCTCAAGATTGCGTTATTAACATTTTCTGCTTCAATTGGTGCCTGCGATTGTAAAATTTACCATATCTCCTTACGATGATTTCGCTTTTGTGCCCTTATTTCACGATCTTTACAGAACTGACTCGCTAAATCATTACTACTCAGTGGCAAATTTAAATGTAAGGCCGTAAATCACGTCAAATTTTAAAGTTTGACTGTTCTTTGGAAAACGATGCAATTTAATGTTTAAGTCCTTCTGATGTCTATCGTGGTTAGAGCAATCAGCGGCAGCACAACACACCATGGCACAGCACAGCACAGAAAAATTAAACTCTTACACTGTTGAGAAGGTAAACACCATCACTAGACTAATGGTGTTCTGCTTTGTTTAACGAACATGGGGAACGCGTGACGTCAGGAGGCGTGGCTTGCTACTGTGCACCCAACTGATGACCCCTACCGTCTAGTCTAGGAACCGTGATGCGAAGCGCGCTCGGTGTGCACGCGGCCTAAGTGGGCAGGCAGACAGGCGATGAGCGTACGCTGGCTACGGCAGGGGCCGTCAAGGTTGAGCGAAGATCTCCAGCCACTCTCGATCACTGCGGCGACACCCGGGCTTGAAATTGGGGTAGAAAATAATGAAAGAGGGCAGAAATCCACAAAATTTTCATTTACGTTGTCAGAAATAAGTTATTTACGTTCATTGCATTTTATGTATTTTGACCAGATACATAAACAGTTAGGCCTACAACCTCAAATATTTTTTATAATGTGCGTAACGAATTACAGTTTTCACTATTACATTTTAAGAGCTGCTTTAAAAACTCACCAACAATCCAATCATGCTTACTGGGAATAACATCAGTTAGATTATTTATTTGAAGATATACCGCATATCTATCTGATAGGTGTCCAGTCTTTACATTGTTGTTATTGTACTTTAAATCTTGGATAGTAAATATCTATGTCCTCAATCGTGATGAAAGTTCATCTCGCCATTTAGACGCTAGCTATTATCATCGGACGCCTGTTAAATTTTAAATACTGTTTTCAGAAATTCAGTGAACAGAGAAAGTCACACAACACGACAACACTGTGCAAAATCAAGCAGTAAACTTGTTGAATTATGCAATTATTTTACTTTTTGCTTAACGAATAACAGGAATTTTACTTTCAAAAAAATGGAAATACTATCATGTCCATCCAAGGAATTGTAAATCGTAGCTTGTACGATTAAACCCTGTACCTTTGTAACAAAATATTATAATGCCTCAGCTTTGAATGAATGAATAAATATAAGAAAATAAAACTGACTGTTTATATCGAGCGCAGTATATATCAATCTCGAAGGTCAGTGTGTTCTTCTTTTTCCGATTATAGCGCTTTATTTTAAATACTCCACCCCAATCAGCATTTCGCTGAGTAGTGGAGGAGAGCTTTGTAATCACAATTGAACACCATTGCTCCCTCGCTTGCCTGCAAAGTTTGTCCGTTCTCGCGCTTCACTGTGGCGTATGCTTGTTACGTAAGCTGCCCGCATTTACGTCACGCCAGCCCGGCCGCACAGGGCTAGCCTCAACGGGCGCCCAGCTGAGCACCTCTGGTCTACCGCGATGAGGTACCGAGCATTGCAGTGTGTTCAGAATGGGTGTGCGTTACCTATGTGTAGTACCACTATATGAGGAACATCATGGGTCTACGTTGCCTATGATTAGTACCACTATGTGAAGAACATCATGGTTTTGAGCGTTGCCCGTGATTAGTACCAACATGTGAAGAACACCGCGGTTTTGAGCGTTTAGTACCGGTATGTTCGGAACACTATGGGTTCGTGTTGCGTGTGGGCAGTAGTGGCGATTGGAGTGGGGGGGGGGGGATAGGGCGCTGTCGCCCCACCACTTTGTAGAGAAAAAACTTCAATTTTTATGCCATTTCAGTCGCCTGAAACTGGGAATTATTAAAAAAAGTAATTTGTACAAACCGTGTTGTATTTTCAGCTGATTCCTTCCTCTAATTTATTTAATTATGAAGAAAAATACATGGCGGAAATACGCAAAAAATATCGTTCGTCGTGGCTAACCGAATTTTACAGTGCCTCAGCAAGTAGCGAAGACCGGCGGAGCAATGTGTAGCATGTTCTGCGACGAAGGGTAACAGAGGTATATTTTTGCGAAGGTCACCCGCATGCCTTCGATAATGTGGTAGTCTCACTCAGTCAGCGTCTGTTCAGTTCTACCTAGTGTCTGTTACTTAGTGCGTAGTCAAATACTAAATTACTTTTGAATTGTATAATCGCGCCGTACTTCTATTGAATGGTAATTATTGTTCCTTTCGTGAAAGTTGTATTGCATAGTACTATTACCACACTTAAGTTGGTAGACTGTCAACCCTGTATCGAAATTCGCTCAGAGAGCACCATAAACTTGCCATTTTATAGCAGTTTCTTTCAATTTTGATGTCTGTCCCCCACCCTCCTGCAAAATCCCTTGGACCCGGGGACATTTTGCCAATCCATTTTTGTGTCCCCTTACTTCTAATTCCCAGTCACCGCTCCTGCCTGTGGGTGGTACCATAATGTGTGATACACCGAGGATCTACATTGCCTGTGATTAATACCACTGTGTTGGGAACACCACGGATCTAGCCGGCGACCGTGATTATCCTCTACGTGAGGAACACTATGGGTCTGCGTTGCTTGTATTCCCTTATGTGAGGAACACCATGGGTCTACGTTACCTGCGATTAGTACCACTATAGGAGGAACATCATGGTTCTGCTTTACCAATTATTAGTATTATCATGAGGGGCCGGTGACCTGGATTTTGGACCCCTTTGGACAACAAGCATGATCTCAGAAAATAAGGCATTGTGAATTGGATCCAGTGATTGTTTTGGACGTATTGTCATTTTTTCATCATCATTAGTTTTAGATTCTAGTCAGTGGATACATTTTGAAGTTTTAATTCTCGTTTCATTTCGTTGAACCCCGTACCATCAGGGGCCGATGACCTGGCTGCTAGGCCCCTTTAAACAAGAAACATCATCACCATCATCATCATCATCATCATCACCACAATCGCACGCATTCACGATAAGTTTGGAACCGTTGGGTGTGTAAATGATGTGGAAGATGTCGCTCAGCGGCAAGTCCTATGACGTAAGTGTCCTCGGATAATTTACAGTTCACCACATAGGTCGGTCAACTAATGTGCTCGTGAAACGGGAATTAGTCGATCGAGTATACGACGAATTCTGAAGGGAGTGAAATGGAGTTTGTTCACCCTGCGATTGTTGTACGCCATAAATGGAGATTATCCTGATCAACGAATGGAATGTTGTACTCGAGTAGTTTCGAGAAATGGTAGGCCTACGTGAGGATACAAAGTTCGCAGGAACAATTGATGAAGCAGAACGTAAACGGTACAGTCAACCGTTATGATTGTATTCATATTGCTCCGGAGAACACACTCATTTATGTGGACAAATCAGTTAATTTACCGTGGATTAATATCTGTTGCGCTCTGCCAGGCAGAGGATTAATTATTGGACCATCCTTTTGAGGGTATGTTCACTGATCTTACGTACCTCGACATGCTGCGCGCATCCATTTTTATCGGTCATCCGTGCTCGATATGCGGATTAATCCCTGTGAACACTGAGCCACCGTTGAAATTACAAGTGAGTGGATGCTGTTGGTGGACGTTTTGAACACCTAGACTGATTGGAGTAGTCAAACATATCTATAAAATTCTAGTAATACAAATTGTATGCCGAAAATATGTATGATTTCTTAATGCTGAAGTGTGTTTTGGACTCCTCTGAACATTAATAGAATGGTTGGTTTACAATAGATGACGTTTTCAGTTGAAATAGGTAACTGCATTGATAAATCAGACTTTTCAAACTGCATTGTTTGAATTGAAGGCTGAAATTCTGTGACGAGCGGCACACAAGTGCGATTCTTGTACCTTTCTGAAGTTAGATAAAGCAAGCAGTCTGCACTGTAATGAGGGGGCGGGTTAGCGTAATCCCTGGGGCTGAGCTGCTCCGCATAGAGAATAAAATATTCTCGTCTCCTTCCTTTTGCTATGCACCTTGAGTGAGAACTCAGTTGGGACAAGACACGCAGGTCAATTGTGGAATAATTTCCAACTCGCTCTGATTTGCCTTGAATTCACTTTCTACTAGAGAAGTGACTTGATGAGAACCTGAAAGAACAAGTTGGAGCTAACAATTACCTTTCTCTCTCTCATCTTGGAGACGAAAGTAATTTTAAGATTTTCAGGTGAACTCTTTAATACTTAAATTAGTTATCTTCCTTGATTTAAAGGCCTCTAGCAGTAGAACTAACAGAAAGAATGTGTTGATAATTGTTCATGATTTGATGTTCGATCAGTTTATAATGATGATAGCCGGGATTAAGCAAGAATAAAACTTTTAAATACCACAGGTAAACCACGGCCTAACTTCCAAGCAATCACTTATAAACCAACATCCCACTAAAGAACAAATTTAATTCAGTATTGTGCGAATGCTGTTTCTATTGTACTGAATAAATAATTTCGTGTGGCTAGTTCTAGCCGGGTGCCGCCCTTGTAAGGCAAACCCTCCGAGGTGGGTGGGCGGCATCTGCCATGTGCAGGTAACTGCGTGTTATTGTGGTAGAGGATAGTGTTATGTGTGGTGTGTGAGTTGCAGGGATGTTGGGGATAGCACAAACACCCAGTCCCCGAGCCAAGGAATTAACCATTTAAGGTTAAAATCTCCGACCCGGCCGGGAATCGAACGCGGTACCCTCTGGATCAAAGGCCAGCACGCTAACCATTTAGTCATGGAACCGGACATTGTACTGAATGAAACAAGATTATATGGTGATTATACTGAAGTGCATTGCCAGTCAGTCGCAGTCTAGCCTAACCAAGCTACAAGTATGGACGTGCTGAGTGGCGAATGCCGATATGTATTGTGGGAGTTGAGCAATATTGGGCGGCAATTGGGGGATGGCAGTGGAGAATGAAGTGCAAGGAAGATCTGGGAAAGATGGGAGAGGCGGTTTTGGTGACAGCTGTGATAACTGTACTACTGGTTATCGGGGGCGTGGAATTAAACCCCGGCCCGAATGCTAGTGGCAACATCAGCTGGGATGATGTCGAGGTGATTAAGGAGGTGGTGAAGAAGGTAGTTAAAGAAGCCTGCCCATTTGATCAGTTCAGAGAGATGGTAAAAGACCAAGCTAAGGAGTTCGAAAATATGAGGAAATGGATAGAAGAAAAACCGGAAGAATCAATGACCAAGGTAGAAAATAATGAGAAAAAATATTGTGATGCTAAGAGAGAAGGTTAAAAATCTGGAAGAAGAGGTTTTGAAACTGAAGAAAGAAGTAGAAACCAGCAGTCAGGAACGTATGAAGAAAAGTCTATTTATATACGGTTTGCAGGAAGAAGCGAGAGAAGACAAAGTGGACATAATATACAAAGTGGTGCACGTTATTCAGAATAAAATGGAAATTAATTTCAGTGAAGTTGACATACATGACGCGGAAAGGGTAGGTAAAGTGAGAGGGCACAGACCAATCAAAGTGAAGCTGATGTCTACCTTGATGGCGGACATAGTGCTAAGAAACGCGGGTTATTTACAAAGTGAAAAAATCTGGGTTAAAAGAGGCATGGGAAGAGAAGGGAGTGAGAATTTGAACATTTTAAAGAGACATTTAGTGAGAGCCAGATATCAAGGACTGAGGGCGCACATAAGGGGCCAAAATCTGGTTGTATCGAATGGCAGTTGGGTACGAGTTTGGTCAGTGACAAAGCTGCAAGTAATGGATGAGAAGTTCGAGCAAGAAGAAGACAGGGTGACAAGGCAAGATGGAAGGCAGGTCGCAGGTCGAGCAGTGGGAGGAGACGAGATAAGAGCCGAGATCAACGCAGGGGTCAGTGGCCAGTGCAGTGCGGGTTAAAATACGAATATTCAGTATGTGGCGGTAGAGGGTAACTCTTAAGAAACGGTAAGTACAGAGTGCAGTGGACACGTGCATAACAAAGGTGAAGGTTCGGGGGACGAAATGAAAGGAAGAGAAGCTATGAATAAAGGGAGAAGTCTTGAGTTTAAAAGGTCTGTGAGGCAAGAAAAATAAAGGTGCGGAGGACAGGGAGGGCAAAGAGTACCCTGAAATGGTAAGAAAAAGGGAATTGAGCTAGGAGACGAGGCCATAGTAATGAGAAGTAAGAATAAGGGAGGAAATGGAGAAGGAAGACAGAGTAAGCTATAACTTGATTGGAAGATATGGTTTGTAAATATTGAAGGTTTGTTCAGTGAATTAGGTAATAAGGAGGTCAGAAAAGTACTGGAAAACTTTGACATTGTGGCACTCTTAGAGACGTGGTTAGAAATAGGAAAGGAGATAACATGGTGCTCTTAATTAAGGAAGAGATTAGTGATTTAATAGAGGATATTGAGAACGAGCTGGGAGAAGTGGTCTGGCTTAGTTCAACATGGGGAGGGAGAAAGGAAGAGTAAAGAAGGTATGTTTGGCTTTTAGATACTGTCACCCCAAGGGCTCCTTATACGCTAATAATAATTTCCTTGGGGATTTATTACTGGAAACTAGTATCATTAGGAAATTTGAAGAAGATGGAGTGTTGCTATTTGGAGACTGGAATGCTAGGATAGGTTAGCAGTGGCCAATGTTCAGCAAAGAGGATGAGATGAAATTCTGGGGGAGGAAGACGAAGTGAAGATAAAGAAAGGAATAGTTACGGAGCAAAACTTCTAGAATTGTGCGCAGCAGGAAAATTCTACATTCTGAATGGTTGGTGGGACGGGGATAGGGAATGGAAATTGACGTATGTTATAGCTCAGGGAGGAAGCTTTATTGACTTGGTAATTAGCTCGGAAGACATGTTAGAGAGAGAATCAAAGTGATGGAGGTAGGTTTAATCCCATCATGCACCGGTCTGGGTGTTCATAGAAAGAAGTGTGGAAGTGGCAAGGGATGGAGAGATAAAGGGGAGTACCGAGAAGGGTACAAGCTACATCAAATATAAATGGTCAGATAAAGCAAAACGGGAATTGGATGCCATTATAGAAAACGAGCTACAATTAATTAGATGTGGTTGGGAAGTTGCTTTGAGGGAAGCAAATATTGACAGAGCGTTGGAATTAATTGAATACTTCGTTGAAAGGATAGCTCAGATAGACCGTGGCAGGAGAAGTAAGGTGAGAGGGGAGGAATTGAGTCATGAAATCGCTGAAGGAATATCGAAAAACGGAGGGAGTGCGGAAAGAGAGGGTGAAAAGATTTTATGGAGAGATATAGAGGTAACGATATATGAACTTGATAGAGAAATTGCAAAAGAGGAAGTAATTGAGGTGATAGGTAAACTTAAGTGTAGGTCGGAGGGGGGAGGTAATGACATTAACCTGTTTTGGTAAGAAATAGGTAAACATGTGCAAATGATAGAGGGCATAGTAAAGTTATTTAACAGGATTTTCGACGGCGGTAAATTTCCAAAAGAGTGGGGAAACATGGCTTCTTTCTTTCCTTATTCGAATCAGAAGTACACCAGAGTAATATTACGTTTAAAAGAAACAAACTATATACACAGATATATACAAGTAAAAGGTCTTTAACAATATATGTCCTCACACCGATTCGGCCCAAAATTTGGCCACTTCAAGGGCATTTGGATTGGCCAGCACCAAGTCTTCCATTGTGCAGTTTGATGGACACAGGGGGCAGCATAGCAGGGGTTTGGTTGTCTGAAGTTCACCACAGTCACAAAAGGTCGTATCGATGGGGAAGTTCCATTTATGTAGATTCGCTCTGGTTCTACCCACTCCAAATCTAAGTCTGTTTAAGGACCTCCAAGTCAACCAGTCCTCGGTGTGACCGGGAGGCATCACTTCCCGTGGTTCCATCCATTTCAAGAGGCCAGGGGTCTTTTGTTTCCATTTGATAATCCTGACATTGTCCGATGATCCTTCCAGGTGTTCTGAAGATGTTAAAAAGCTTTCCACGACTTCAGTCTTCGTTGGGCAGGTTGGTATCCAAAGAGTGGATGTGAAGGCAATAGATTTGTTTTAAGCCTTTCGTTATTAGCAGCAACCTCTCTCCTGACATCACAAGGAGCAATACCGGCAAGGTAATTGATTTTCTCGAGAGGAGTTGGCTTCAGGACACCAGTAATTATTCTACAAGTTTCATTGAGTGCCATATCAATCTGTTTTGCGTGGGCAGATTTGTACCAAGCTGGACAGGTATATTCACCGGCGGAGTAACATAAGGTTAGTACAGTAGTTCTAACAGTTTGTGGACGTGTGCCCCAAGTAGATCCAACAAGTTTTCTAAGTAGTGTGTTCCTGGAAGAGACCTTTTGTTTTACATTCATACAGTGCACATTGAAGGTGAGACTGCGATCGAGGGTGACGCCCAAGTATTCGGGATGGAAGCAGTGGTCTAGCGTAGCTCCATTCCATGTCACAACGAGTTTTCTGTTGGCTTGTCGATGTCGTAAATGGAATGCACAAACTTGGGTTTTGCTCTGGTTTGGCACAAGTTGATTTTGATCATAGTAATTGCCGAGTTCTTCTAGGGCAGCTTTCAGGGTGCATTCTATTGCTTCAAAACTATCTGACTGGACAGCGAGAGCAAGGTCATCAGCATAGATGAAACTTTTGGTGTCTTGAGGCTGTGGCTGATCATTTTTGTATATATTAAATAAAAAAGGTGCCAGTAAACTTCCTTGAGGCAAGCCGTTCTTTTGAGTTCGCCAACGACTTCGCCGACCCTGAAATTTAACAAAGAATCGGCGGTTATGAAGAAGTGTAGCTACCAGTCGTGTTAATTCAAGATCTTTAGTAAGATTGTGAAGCTTTTTTAACAGGAGTCTATGGTTTACCGTGTCATACGCCGCTGTGAGATCAACAAATGCTACGCCTGTGACTTTTAGTACTACATGGCAACAGGACTTATATGCCCAATCTATAAAAATGGTAACAAAAATCGCCCGAGTAATTATAGAGGGATAACTTTACTGGACTCATTAAGCAGGATTCACACAGGGGCACTAGCAAATAAACTGAGGGACTGGGCAGAAGAGAATTCGGTGTTGTCAATTTTTCAGGGTGGTTTCATGAATGGTAGAAGAACGTCAGATAATATAATGACAGTGAAGATGATCCTAGAAAAATACCTGAGCAGGGAAAGAGGTAAAGCGTTCTATACAGTGAGTAGAAGAGCATTAATAGAAAAATTAGGAAGGTTGGGGTATCAAGAAAGATTATACGAGCGATTGAGGCGATATATCAGAATGTTTCTTGTTGCTTTAAACTGGAGGAAAATATAATAAGTAGTCCGATAGATTGTAAGATGGGATTAAAACAGAGATGCAAATTATCCCCGATTCTATTTCTATTATTCATAAACGATATATTGCAAGGGCATGGAGGAAATAACTGGGCCGCGCCGGTGGTTACGAGTTAGAGATCCCAGGACTGATTTTGCAAATGACGCGATTCTACTGACCTTAACGGGGCGAGGGCGATGCAGAGATATTTGAAAGTGGTCTCTGAATATGCTTGGAAGTGGTGTCTTAAAACTAAAAGAAATAAATCAAAGGTGATGGTAATAGATGAAGAAAGAAGGAAATGAATTGGGTGGTTTAGGGGGAGAGGATTGAACAAGTAGGTAAGTTAGAATATCGAGGATTGATTATAAACAGGAGAGGTGGATGGGACTATCAAATAAAGAGAGCAAAATGAAAGGGGAGGCGGCCCTCTCAGTTGTTAAAGTTCTAGAATCAAAGTTCCCAGGGATAAATTATAAAATATTAAGGTTAGTGTTATGGACATTAGTGTTAAGTAGAGTACTGTATGGGGCTGAATTATGGGGTCTTGAGGAAGAAAGATATGTAGTAAATCAAATTATTTTTAAGTTTAGCAAGGCGGTAATGTGACTACCGCAGTGTACAGTGAACGCCGGGGCGGTATTAATTTGTGGGGAGTATACAGAAATGGAATACGTTCAGAGAGTACATAATTATTGGATGCGTTTAAAAAGAGGGGAGGGGGTGAAGTGCTGCAAAGCGGCTTACAAACAAGAGCGGAAAAATGTGTATGCTGAGTGCTGATTAGCCAAAATTAAAACGTATGTGGAGAGGGTGGGGATGGGTTACATTTGGCAAGCGGTCTGGAATAGAAGGGGTAGCAGAAGTCAGAGAGCGATTATAACGTGAATTAAGGATATTCAAAGGGAAAGACAGGTAGAATAAAGCAGGAATAGAGCGTTCCTTATTTTATTTAGTAAGGTAATACAAGTTGCAGGGATAAATATTAGGAACGTGGATAGAACGATGAGAGGGGTGTCTATTGTGGTGGCTTATGGGATTGTACAAAATAAGGGCTGGATTAAGAAAAAATTCAATGTATAGTATGCGGGAAAATGATTGATGGCATACCCTTGGTAGGTCAATGTAAAGAAACGGAAAATGTAAGGGGGAAGCATTTGAGTGCCAGTAATCAAGAGATACTAAAGCAAGGGGATGAACAAAAATTTTAGTGTGGGTGATTAAAGAATGGAACATGGAGGGAACTTCAATCTATATTTGTGTGCGGTCAAAAATGATGTTAAATAAATTAAAAGTGGACACATACATTTATAAAGTATATGTTAAAAAGATAAAAAACGGCTGTGTGGGCTCACAAGTGGACATGAATTTAAATGGTAAAGTAGAACAATGCAAGTAGTATTGTGGAGACAGCAAGTTGTAATGCAAGAGCAATGGGAGCACACACTCAGTGGCTGACGAAATGTTACGAGTGAATCAGCAAGTCTTAGTATAGTGGGTCAGGTCTAGAGTGAATATGGTATGTATGTAATACTCGGCCTGCTGACTCAATCAAACTCAATCAGGCCAGAGGAGGCAGGTTTGTTAGTCTCTTTGGGGGTGCTGTGTTGTCAATTCTATTCGTGAGCATCCTCACGATCCCAGGGTTATCTCAAGTTGCTAGGAGAAGAGACAGGATGCTAGACTTTCTTTTAGTAGTGATAGACGATATTGGAAATGTATATGTATAATGGAAATATATGAATAGTATGAGGAAGTTTGAAGAAGTGAGATGGTAGAGTGTAGGACGTAGCTGAAAGAGGGAGGGATAGGTCTGCCCTATTCCAGGAAAGTATTGCCAGAGCGTTTGTATGTGTAGAGTAGATGGTGGGACGTGAGCTGTCAATGCAGCAGTGAAAAGAGCCGAGACATCTGTCGAGGCAGGAGAATTGAGTTGCTGCAGACCACGTGCAGAGCTGGTTATCCGCTCACATGTGGCCTGTCGCATAATAGAAAGGTGAGGAATTAGGATATTCAGCTCTAAGGGTATGTGGGGTCATGGTCTTGGCTCCGCGAGACAGGGCTGTGCGTGTCATCCCAGGGAGGGTGGCTTATTCCTCACCGGGGTGGGATGACACGCCCGGTCAGATTTTGAATATAATTAGTGTAGATGTAGGAGTGGCATCTTGCATGTGGACTGGCTGTCCGCCCATGTGAGAGCCCACGTAGGAGATTCAATATGATTTTGTTCGTTGTAATCTGTTAAGATATGGTTCGCGTCTTGCATGTTGAAGCTGGCTATCCGCCCATGTGTGTGAGGCCACATAGTAGATTTAGTCTGATTTTATTTGTAAATGTTAATTTTTGCGGTTATTTTGAAATTAGAATAGGGGTACATTGTAACTGGGCGAAAGCCTGTTATGTTCAATAAATTGCCATATGCCATTGTCAGTGTGTTTTCCAGTAATGATAGCGAAAATGGATGGAAATATTAATTTGCTGCACAAATACCGAAACTGCCGCAACTGTGGTAAAGGACAATAGGACCACACTGACGAGGGAACGGTACGAAGTCGGACGGCGAATTTCGATTTGATTTTTACATATTCGTGAAGGTCTCTTTAAGCTGAAACAGGTAGTGGAAGTCTAATTTTTCGCTGGTCCTTTTTAAGGGGTCATTTGGGAGTCCAAAGTTGGCGGTGCGCGCAATGAATTGTACAGTACATGCCGGCACACGTCAGCGTTCACAGCCAGCGGCTGTCTTGCCTCGCCTTCCCTCCCCACTCCTTCGGTTCTCCTCTGTCCCCCACCACATACGGCTGCCTACAGTTGTGTACACGGGATTGCGGGTGAAGACTGACGTTAGTTGGGACATTTTGTTTACAAAGATGAATTCAGTATGGAATAAGTAAACAATAAAAATAGTTTACAAATCACTACTTAACATACAAATAATACATAATCAAATATCATCCGCATCATCATGACATTCAAAGTGTTCTAGAAATGACTTTTTCTAACACAGTCTGGCATTGGTTCATTGTTCATGGCATGATAGTGAAAATGTAACACAAAATGTGAACAACAAAACACAAGACAACAATGTGCGCACCTTATAAACGAAAAATTGGTACAATCATTTCTGTTTTATCAGTCAAATAATGAAAATTCGTTTGCGAGACAGTATGAAATTGTGGTCTAAACATTTAGTTATCGGAAGAGTCCAAGATCACACGGCTGGCAAAGATACGTAGTTCCTTTCGGTATGTATTCAATGTGTACATGTTTGTTCGTCAGGGATTCAAGTTGTCATTTTTGCCCTGGCCACTGAATGAATCTATGTGAAGAAATTTCTTCCGTCTTCCTGTAATTGCGGATGGAAAACGTTTTGGAACCAGTCACGCACATGCCCTTTCCCCATTTTCCCGGAAGATGAACAATCAATTACGACATATGTAAAGGCATCCATGTAGGCTTTGATACTTTATGGTAGTCTAGGTCCAAACTTTCCATTAATTTCTTGGAAAACGATCAAGAACAAATGTCCCATTTCTCCGGCTTTAGAAATGTGATATTGCACTGTATGGGAGTGCGTAAAACTATTTCGGCAAACAACCGTAGCAAGAACGTATTTTACACCACGAAAATCATAACTTCTCTGTGTTGCCATTTCGTACACAAATCGGGACTGGTCCGAATTCCAGATATTGGCATCCGGGATCTCTTTCTTTCCTTGCAATCATTAATGAATGTTACAAACGTTTTCACTTCGTGTCGTACTTCTTCGTCTGTTTTAAACGTTTTACTGACTAGTTTGGTTACTTTTCGGAACCGAATTTTCAAACGCCTTTTAAGGTTTGTCAAGTATGAGTCGCTTTGGAGAGAGTGTTTGGGGAAATACAATTCTCTACCCTCACCAATCCAACGCTCACTGTCCGATTTTGTGTCATATAAATAACTCGTCCTTGCCTTGGTGAACTCTTCTTTCACATAAGCTCGAACCATTGCATATTTCCTAATTTCTCCATTGTGTTCAACGTGGTTGACGATTCCATAAATTTGTCTCCGAGTCTTCTTATACTTCCGTATAGTGTACATAGGTCCTCGTTCCTTTATTTTTTGATACATGTCCAACAATGATTCGGAATCATAATCTTCCACTGCCTTACAGGATCTTCCTTGGCCATCACAAGACATGTTATCTTCGTTAAACTCATCTCCGTGTTTGCGGTTTTTTGGTGATGTTGTCCCCTCTTCAACGCCATCTTCGTCTTCTGAATCAATGAAAACGGCTTCTTCCACCTGAATAAATTCGCATTTTCCCTCCAAAATTTCATCAAACTTTGTCTTTATTTGTGTATACAATACATGATTTGCTGTTCATCAGAAAGCACTGTAGCTTCCTGAATATTAACTCCGTAGGTATTAATAAGAGCTGCAATAATGTTGCAAGCGGCCGTAACAAAGTAAAGAATCCAATGCGATATCCTGTATGTGGAATAGCCATCAGTCGTGGAGAACTTGACCGAATAGAATAGGACTCGCCGTCCCATATACACAACTGTAGGCAGCTGTATGTGGTGTGGACAGAGGAGAACCGTAGGAGTGGTGTGGAGAGGGAAGGCGAGGCAGGGCAGCCGCTGGCTGTGAGCGCTGACGCGTGCCAGTATGTACAGTACAATTCATTGCGCGCACCGCCAACTGTGGACTCCCAAATGGCCCCTTAAAAAAGACCAGCGAAAAATTAGACTTTCACTACCTGTTTCAGCTTAAAGAGACCTTCATGAATATGTAAAAATCAAATCGAAATTCGCCGTCCGACTTCGTACCGTTCCCTCGTGAGTGAGAATGAATAACATCTCCGGTTATGTATTCTCCTATTACAACATGCGTTCATTTGTGTGTACAGATGTTACATAAATGTAAAGCCTCATAACTTGAATTAATGAACATATACGTATTACTAATACTTTGAACCAATAAATGAAAGATATTTTAGTGGAAAAAATAGAATAAATTGGAAACATAGAGTTCATAAACAGAAATACATTTAGAAATGAAAAGGCTGCAACGTGTGTTCAAAATGAGCCCGTGTCAGGCAGTAACGTAATTACTATATGTATAGGTCTACGAGCAGTAATACTAGCTGGTGTGTACCCGTCTGTTAGTTTGTAATTGAAATGGCAGGACCTTCGCGAATAACCTACAGACTTAATCTATGTTCTTCATTTTTTTTTTCTCCCAGAGATCAACTAAAGCATGCCGTTCTCTGGGTTGTGGCGGTCTTATGTAATGTTCTTTTACCTTTTCCAAAGACCTTTTCAGGGAATGCCTTTCGCCATATAACGCCAAACGTCCTTCTGTATCAGAACCAGACACAATGGACCTGTTTAGAACATACCGTTCGCGATCAAACGTCAAGCGTCGTTCGCTTTCAGAACCATATACACGGCCAAACGTCACTCAGTCGATCAATCAGGGCTAATCAATCAATCAATCAATCAATCAATCAAGGACATTGTTCTGCATTTAGGGCTGTCGCCCATGTGGCAGACTCCCTAACAGCTCTTTACCTAGTTCGTTCTAAAATGATTTCAAAGAAACTGGAATTTATCAATCATCTCCCTTGATACATCAATCATTCCAACCCCTAATTCTTCTTCCTATAAACGAATATTTTACCAAGGTCAGATTTGGTAGATCTACTAGGAGCATGGTATTCACGAGCCTGAAGTAAGTGTCGGTCTTGGCCGGATTATGAGTCTGAAGATTTTCTCTGAGCGCGATATTCACGATCACAATGAAGACGTACTGTAGTTGGTACCGTTGTAATATTTCTCTGCTCTTACGACAAACTTGCCTAACGCACTGTGAACGAAGCCTTTCTTTATCTCTGACTGACTTTCAGACGCTTTGATAAGTCTGGATTTTTTCGCGTTTACTGGTAAGTTGAAAAGTTGTCCTCGTGGCCTTTTTTCTCAAAAAGAATGAAGAATATTATCGTAATAAGAATAACGAAATGAAACTGCTTAGGCTATCAACATTATGTCTTGTTTCAAACAAACCAAATCAACCCGAAGATAAACGAAAGACGCTTGACTTTCGATCGCGAACGGTATGCCACAAACAGGTTTACCGTGTCTGGTTCTGATACAGAAGGGCGTTTGACGGTATATCGCGAAAGGCATGCTCTGACCAGGTCCTCTTTTGCGAACATGGCAGCCATCCCAGATCGTGGGACAGCCGTTCTGCAATCGCTTCCTAAAGTGGCCTTTGCTGAAAGCTTTGAGAAGTTGTATGAACGTTCCCAAATTTGTGTTGCAGTGGACATCGATTATTTTGAAGGGCAATTAAGGTCTGTTTTGGTTGTTTTCTGATTGCATTCACCGAACTTTTTATACACACTCCACGTACGTACTGAACACGACCTAATAAGCTGGAAGTCATTTCAAGTATAATTTATGTTGTTCATGTGTATTGTAATTTGTTTTTTGTTCCTTAGTGCGGAGAGCTGAAGTGTTTTCTGAGATTAGTCATGTTTGTCCAAACACAGAACTGTGAGCATTAGGATGTCTCCGTAACTGGGATATTGAACACTCCGGCTGCCAAGGTGTGGCACTAATTAGAGGGAGGGACTAATTACTGTACCAGTCCGCGAACTTTGGTCTTGAGGAAGAAATGATCCTACTCACTGTTTGAACATCAAGGTGTCATCTGTATCATTAGCAACTATATCACACGGCTGTCGAATGACGTAGCTAAACTACGGGCTGATTATAATAGTGTAGCTCCTGAGGTGGTTCAGTAGAGAATACACAGTATATACTGTACTCTGTGAACATTTTGAAACATTTTGCTATTTTTAGTGAAATTAATAGGCCCTATATATTTTCAATGTTACAAAACACAGTGGAGTATCCAGAGAGAGGAAATTAACGCGATTAATCCTAATTCTTCGAATATTTGAAGTTCTCTCTTTTAATTGAGCGTAAGGCAATACCTAATAAATATTATTAACTGAATATCTTTGTTAGTTTCTCCTATTCTGAGTACCGGATAACACCTGCAACAGGGAACTATGATAGCCTAACAATGATAATAGCAATAACAATAATAAATAATCATAATAATAATACATCGGTTTTCCAAAAACGTGTCTTTGCTGCTGAAAGTATAAACACGAATTTTGTAGCTGTTCGTTGACCATATATCTGCTATATTCTGTATATGTTGAACAACAAACATGTATTTCTTGTTTAGACTAGCTGCCGAGTAATTACAGTCAAAGTATACGCTGACCCTTGGTACCAACCCTGAAGAAAAATAAAGCATTAATGGCCCCCTGTTTGAGTGACGTAGCAGCCAGCTTACAGTCGGGATGTGCCAGAATTCGGCCTGCAGGAGTTATTTTACATGCCAGTACATGTATGGACACGAGTGCGTATTTGAGCACCTTCAAATTCCACCGAAATGAACTGGAATCAAGCCGGCCGTTCTATCATCCGAACCACACGGCCGGGCAGTAATGCATAGACTGAATTGATAAAGGTAATGTATTACCGCTGAAGAAGAACGTATAAACCGTTTTTATTTCTCAGAGAAGAATTCCTTGTGCCTTGTGTTTTCCGAAACGACCACATTTCTGTCTGGTAGCAGATAGGAAGATGCAGCTACGTTTCCAGTACGAAGAACTGTGGGGAATTCACTTCACAGCAGATGTTGGAAATGACTTCCATCTTCCTGCAGATACAGCCGTACCCGCCGCTCCGTGCTTCTGGCAGTTCGCTGCAACATTTGCTCGTCTATTCCATTTGTTTCAGTCATGATGTTGGTCTTCAATTCTTCAATTGTTCGTGATCGATTTCGATACACTTTATCCTAGAGATATCCCCCACAGGAAATAATATCTTGTTGTTAAGTTCGGTGATCTTGGCGGCCATACATTCTTAGAAATTGCTTTGTCCTCTTTGCCCTCAAAGAAGGTGCTGATCAGAGTGAGATATTCAGTTGTTGACGTGTGACAAATATTGTCATCTTGCTGAAAATAACCCTGGGTTAGCTCAGTGTCTTCTAACTGCTTGACAAATGGCAGGAAAATGTCCTTGTTCCA
This sequence comes from Anabrus simplex, assembly GCF_040414725.1. Taxonomy (NCBI): domain Eukaryota; kingdom Metazoa; phylum Arthropoda; class Insecta; order Orthoptera; family Tettigoniidae; genus Anabrus; species Anabrus simplex. The sequence goes on along the minus strand of NC_090265.1, from coordinate 351,455,747 downwards.
GTCTGTGTTCGTGGTCTCCGAGAAGAAGAATGAATCCACTATTCGGTTTGTCGAAAGTGCATACAACTCCGACCTTCTGTGGGTGCAGGAGTCTTTCATGACTACCGTGTGCTTTACGTGTAGCTAAATGTGGGTATTTTGAGAATTCATCGTTCAGTAAAATCCAAGGACCATGTGCCGTAACGGACTCGTTTTATCCTTATTTGGCTCCTGCAACTCATGAATGGAAGTCATGGCCGCAGTTTCTTTACCTTGCGTACTCTCGGCCGAACGCCCTTTGCGTGACTGCGATGGACTTCGTAATCCCATATTTTTTCGCAAAACACGCGCTGAGGCAATTCGTACTGCACCTTGAACGAATGTATGGTAAACCAACAAGCAGGCCACCAACAAGGTAAATTGAGGAAACAATTGACTCCTAACAATGAATAATGTGCCTATTGGATGGCTGATGTAGGCAAGTGAATCTCCCAGAGTTTCTTCATATTATAAAGCAATCACATCTTCGTATCTGCTATCAGACTGAAATGGGGTCGTTTTGAAAACTACCCGGTTTATATAAATCACCCTGTATTTAAGATCCTGTAGATAGTGAATGGCATTTTGTTTTTTAAACATAATTCAATGTGGAGAATTTATGGAAGAGATATTTATGTTTTTGTTTCTATATGGCCGAAGCCGTGTGTTTCGAGAACTTTTCCTTTCATACATGGTTACATAGGGCTAATATCTGAGGGTATCTGGGAATCTTCGACCACTGCGTCTTGTATTCATATCTCAGCGACTGTGTATGAAGTCTATGTTGGCCAAAGCGGAGGTGTGGCAGATTTGTTCCAGGATCTCCCGTAAATAATCATAATCATTCTTCATTTCTCCAGACGTGCGTGTTGGGGCCGCTATACAGATTTTTCAAATTTCTAGGCTAACTCTGATACTGTGTAGCGAAGCAACACTGTGATGCAATGCCGCTGGAATGTAACCTCTGAATGGTGCTTGAGTGGTGGTTGAAAAGCTGCATGGCCGTAATGGACGTTCTACCTGTTAGTGACACATGCATAGGTACTGCAGGCCACTGCTGAGGTTTGTTGCTGTTGAATATCGGTTCTGCGTGCTGTGGAACATTTTGTTGCTTCAACAAACATTTCATTTCCGTCGAATGTTTTTATTTGTATGTTATGATATTGAGAACGGTCTGATAAACATTAACCATTGTGTATCTTATTGAATAGGTATTCGTGTTTCCCAGAGTAGCCAATTAAAACTTGCGTTTCGCTTGTTCTGCTGCTCTACCACTGACATCTGCTGGCATTTCTATAATTCACCTGTCAGTCATTCGTTCATTGGTATGTTGTTAAATCCTAAGGTGTAAATTTAGGTCAAATGTAGTTCAACAAACTGATATATTTCTCTGTAAAACCAAACCAAACCCCATGGCACTACAGCCCTTGAAGGGCCTTGGCCTACCAAGCGACCGCTGCTCAGCCCGAAGGCCTGCAGATTGCGAGGTGTCGTGTGGTCAGCACGACGATTCACCTCGGCCATTATTCTTGGCTTTCGAGACCGGGGCCGCCATCTCACCGTCAGATAGCTCCTCGATTCTAATCACGTAGGCTGAGTGGACCTCGAACCAGCCCTCAGGTCCAGGTAAAAATCTCTGTCCTGGTCGGGAATCGAACCCGCGGCCTCCGGGTAAGGGGCAGGCACGCTACCCCTACACCACGGGGCCGGCATTTCTCTGTAAAGCATTAATAAGTAATCGGATTCAGGACACGAACCTAATTAGTGTTCTTTAAAACAAAGTTAAAATTGAAAACAAACAGAAGTGACCACGTTATTTCTCAGTTTGATTCCTGGTGAATAGAACATTATTTTTGAAACCGATTCACTTCCGTTTTGTTTGTATTCCACGTAAAACTGGTTGCGTTTGTATGGTCATGTTGGCAATATAACTAAAGAGTTGCTTATCTTCTGCTGTGTGGTTCATATTCTTCCTCGGTGTAAATCAGTGGTTCCCAAACTCAACCCCGTCCTCTAACTTTGTGAGCTCTGCAAGTTCTATGCCCTCCCACCCTGCACTATTGTCACAAATATTTCTTTCTCAGAAACACATTTGAGAATAATGTGGAATAAATAAGAGATTTGAATATTCACTGCAGTACGGAAAGTACAGTCGAACTTCGACATTTCGAAGTGTTTGCGGAGGCTAAAAATATTTCAAGTGATGAGAAATTCGAGGTACTCTATATAAAAACGCGCATGCTACTTCGCCTAAACAAAACAAAAACAACCGGGCGAGTTGGCCGTGCGGTTAGGGGCGCGCAGCTGTGAGCTTGCATCCGGGAGATAGTGGGTTCGAACCCCACTGCCGGCAGCCCTGAAAGTGGTTTTCCGTGGTTTCCCATTTTTACACCATACAAATGCTTGGGCTGTACCTTAATTAAGGCCACGACCGCTTCCTTGCCACTCCCAGCCCTTTCCTGTCCCATCGTTGCCATAAGACGTATCTGTGTCGGTGCGACGTACAGCCTGTTGTAAAAAATATAGAAAGATAATCAGCTCTACCGTTATTTATTATATAATTTTTCTCACCTATTCCACGTTTTTGTACATCTTCGCTGTTAATATTCTTATTTTTCTACCGCTTTTCCCACGCCTGTGGGGTCGCGGGTGCGAACTGCATCGCGCATACGGGGATTTAGCCTTGTTTTACGGCCGGATGTCCTTCCTGACGTAGTTGTACTTCCTCTTAAAACAATAATCACCACCACCACCTGTCCTTCCTGACGCCAACCCTTATGGAGGGATGTAATCACTATTGCGTGTTACTGTGGTTGTTGGTAGTATGGTGTGCTGTCTGAATATGAAGAGGAGTGTGTTGAGACATATACAAACACTCAGTCCCCGAGCCAAAAGAATTAATCAGTAGCAATTAAAGTCCCCGACCCGGCCGGAATTCGAACCCTGGACCCTCTGAACCGAAGGGCAGTACGCTGACCATTCCGCCAACGAGTCGAACCTTCAGTGTTAATATTATTTCAGTATTAATATTATATTAATACTTTTAGTATAATTTCTTCTCTCCCGTATTTTTCTACTTTAATTAACTTCTGCTTTCCAATTTCTTCATGGGGCTGACGTTATTGTGAGCAGAGCTTGAGTAATCCAGCAGTTCTAGAACTTCCCGTACTGTAAACAGCTTGCTCAGGGTTGTGACGGAGCCTAAAATTTAATAATAATGGTTTTATGTCCCACTAACTGCTTTTACGGGTTTCGAAGACGGTGAGGTACCGGAAGTTTGTCCCACAGGAGTTTCTACTTGTCGATAAATCTACTGATACGAGGGTGCGATCGTATTCAGATACTACTGATTCCATTGGGGTGGTTCATCACATATTTGGAGTATTTAGTGGAATATAGTGGTGTGCGTCCCTTCAAAATGAAGACTTGTTATGGACTAAATTTTCGCTTGTGTTAGTGTTATTCAGCAACTAATGGATTTTAGAATGGGTGAAATTACCTCGGTAAAAGCCTACAACTCATCACCAACAACAACAATACGAGGGTGCACCTTAAAATACCACTGGGCTGAGCCGGGATTGAACCTGTAACTTAAGCTCAGGAGGCTAACACTCGACCGCCTGTGCTATTCAGTCCTGCAGAGTGCGGTTTTAAGCTGATATATAGTGTGTGGTTTTGTATCCGTCTCTTGGCACAGGCCAGAGCAAAGTGTAGCTTCCACCGAAGTCCCAGTCTCATCCATGGCTGTGACAATATGGAAGCTGCTGGGGTATGGGTGGTGCTGAATACTGACATTTGGGGCACAACTAGTGTCTGGGTGTTATGAAAGGTGTTGCTCATAGGATCCGTCGTGCTGTATTGGCACCTTCTGGTCCAGTGAAGAAAGCAATGGCAAACTACCTCACTCCTCATCTTGCCTAGTACGACTCATTTGGGCTCTGCCGTTGGTTTTTGTGGTTTCCCTATATCTACATAGCCTTTGGTGGTGCTATTTGAGGATCCAACCAGATAGTATATGGCTGCTCAAAGCTGCGTAGTGCAGTACTGTTAAGATGCTATCGCATGCGGCTAGTTAGACAATACACAAAAACAAAACAAACCCCGTGGCGCATGGCACTAATCCAAGCGACCGTTGCTCAACCTTATGTGGTAGTGGTGTGTAGTCACCGTGATGAATCGACCGTTATTTATGGCATTCTGTCTCACCATCAATAGCTCCTCGCTTGTTCTCACGTAGGCTGAACCCAACCGCCTCTCCACATCGTCTGCAAGAACTTAGAGGATGGATTCAAGCTCAGGAAACAATCGGAAGTAAGTTGCTTAGTTCACTCATTACATATTTTGATACTTATAGTCTTCGGAGGGAAATTCTGCAGGACCAGTAACGTTTCATCAAGGAGAGTTAGTTAGGTTGAGGTTAAGTTAACACCTCCCTTCATCTGCGTGTAACTGTTAAGTCGAGGCTAAAGGCTAAATGGCAATTTTAAAGCATGCGTTGGATGTTGAGCTGCTTTATTTTGATATATGTTAAATGGTATTCCTAACAGAAATAGGCCTATAAGAAGGAATGATTTTCAACGTCTATCTGGGGAAAAATTTGTGATGAGGTGTAGACTGCCAAAAACCGTTGTCAGTAAGGTCTTCGATGGAATTCGATAGAGGTTGTAATACACCAACAGACAGAAATACGTCTTGTATTGTTTGCAGTCAGATTTTACGCCACAGGGTCGTTTTATATAGTGGTTGGAGACGACTTGGGGTATCAAGAGTTATTATCAACAGAATGGTCTCCTCTACTACTACTACTACTACTACTACTACTACTACTACTACTACTACTACTACATGTTTTCATTCGTCCCCTGAAGGGGGAGGCGGGCCTCCTGGACGGTGACGCTGTTTCTCAGGCCAGGCAGGAGATTTGTATCGGAGAAGGAGATGTGTGAAGACGGTGAGAGGGTTGGCGACCGTGGCCTATACTAGGAACTGTCCCGGCTTTCGCTTTAGTGCAGGGGAATGAGGAACCATTCTCAGGACAGCCGACGGTGGGGATCATCCCTCTCCGTGTCCCGAATGCAAAGGCGTAGAGCCACCCCTCCTCTGCTCGGTTGGCCGGTCGGAGTCCAGAGCTGTCGGACCACGGACTAGCTGTGGCCACTTTCGGCCCGTGACCCACGCTGAATCCGCTGACGAATGGTCTCTAAAGTGTCTGCAGCTATAGCATTAATATTTGAAGTTGCTTGGTAGTTCGCACTGTTACGTGGCTAATGCTATAAAATTCCCCGGTAATTTTTCCCACGTGACCTCTTTTTCTTTTAATTTTACACCATCAGTCTTCTTGCATTCTGTAACGCTTTGATACGTAGTGAATAACTGAGTGAGTAATGTTTTACCAAAGTAGAAAAATTTGTGCCTCTGTTTCTCTTTCGAGTCTCTTCCATTTCCTGATCACTGCTGTCAGGTCTATTACGGAGATGTAAACAGAAATAAAAGAACCGCGCACGAAATGTATTACAACCTCTAATTTTCAGGCACAGTCTCTTTGGTGCGGTAGTAGTGTTAATCTTCTGCCGAAACGCGTGACTCGAAGTGAAACCTTACCCTAACTTAATGAAACCGGTCCTAAGACTCCTAAGTTGATCTATAGATGTGGTATCGTCAAAATTGCCAGCTTAAATCTAGTACTATGGCTTTTCCGTCGACGATGTGTCTGCTGCCTGCTGCCTGCTGCCTGGAAACCCCATTTGATCCAGCCGTGTAGCCTCGCGTACTTTACTTTTCGTGCGACGATACGTTAAAATCATACTGTATCTGCTCCCTCCAGAAATGAATATCCTGCTATGGTTCAACGCTGTACATGACACACACAAGTGATCGCTGATAGTTCTAATACCGTCGGGACCGGAAAAAAACAAGAGTTAACCTAGGGAGGTCGGATAGGAGAGATGAAAGTGAGGAGCTGGCACAGGTCGCCAAATTACACCCCCAAGTTAAAAGCCCCTGTGGCCCCTTCTTTCGCCTCTTATGACAGGCAAGGGATACTGTGGGTGTTATTCTACTGTCCCCACCCACAAGGGGAATCTTTCGTTATGGCCTGCGTAGTTTTATTTGAGAATATCGCAAAGAAGAATTCTGAACTCCTTATTTCTAAGTGTGAAGTCTTAAAGAGCTTGTTGTCTGCTGCCGGGTATTATTAGATCTTTCTATTGCGAAAACCCTGTTTCAAAGTTTGCAAGTTTCGCTTCTTTGACATTTCTTTCATGTAGGGTAATGAACTGTAACAAGAAGTAAAATGTGTTTAAGGAGCGCTTTCAAGCTCAGATTCCTTCAGTAAACTTGAGTGTGCTCGGAATTAAAGAGCGTAAGCTCGAAGCTGTCTGAATAAACCGTCCGCCAAGTAGGCTTAGTGATCATTCAAGTTAATAGATTGTCGAGTGTTCTGATAGAATTCCGTACTTTTACCTCCTGCAATTTTAATAATAACCAAGCCATGTAGTGCATTCGGTCAATCTTCGACCTATTCCCAGCGTAACGGGTTCGGTCTTTAAATTCCTCTGTTCAGTGTTGTTGACTCCTCTTGGTAAAAATTCAGGTACTCTGGCTTTTATTGATACCGCTTATTATTACAACGAACGTCAAATAATAATAATAATAATAATAATAATAATAATAATAATAATAATAATAATAATAATAATAATAATAATAATAATAATAATCAACTTGCCGGTTTTTCCCAATCACCTGGGGTCGACTATTGTCTGTTTCTGTGGTGGTTTCTTTTGTAATGTGTTGTAGGTAAATCAAGATTTATATTAAGATGAACGCAAAAACTCAAACCCCGAGTTACAAGAAGTAACCAGCCGCGGTTAAAATCCCCAGCCTGACTGGGAATCGAATTCACAAATAGGCTATATACGAGAATCAGAGTTACAGTTATTCTTCGGTAACTGCCTAGAGGTCAGCGTAGGTATAGGGGAATTTCACGTACAGAGCGCAATCTGTATATAAAAATCCCTATTTTGTCCGTCATTCCGGTTAGAATACTTCGTATGTGGTGCAACATTTTTCTATGACCTTGTAGGCTTTATTGTTGGAATTTACATACCGTTATCTCACAGAACCTTCAGTTACTGGGAACGTATGTATACCTGGGCTTTCCGGATCCCAGTGTTAGATTATGCTGCAGTCGCTTTATGGCAACGAGTGTAGAGCCCAGAATTTGCGAGTTAAAGTGGAGAAAGCAACTGTATGCATTTTAATTTACCAAGTATATGTTTTCAATGCCTGCATTGTTCTTAAATGTACTGGGAATATATCTTGAAAAAATCGTTTCGTACGATCTCAACCGCAATATCACCGATAGTCCTATGCAAAGTAGGGCCTACGTGGAAAAATTCGCAACGGTACAAGTGCCTTCTTCAATTTCTCCAGGTAGCATGCCTTACTTATACGTAGATTTGCATAAAAAGTTGATTCTTCACACGGCAGGCTGACTCGTGCTAAATGAGTCTTCTGTAATGTCTCCGTAACATTAATTACAGGGAGATATTGAGAACTAAATAGTGCAAGAAAACAAAACTAATAAATCTGTGATCATAGTCAGATAATAGAACATATATTTTCTGCACGAGCTCAGTGGTCAAAATGCGTCCAGTATACAAGTCACGGAATAACGTCATAAAACGGCTTCAATCCCTTGAGTTTTGCAGGTCATTCCGGCGTTTGCCGCATCCAAGTTCGGCCACACTGCAAATTAAAAATGAAAAGCTCGTCGCGAAGGATGACTTAATACGAGTATCTATCTGCCCAACGTCGTACGTACAGAACAGACTTGCGCTGGATGCCTTTCTTTTTGAAAGAACACACTTGTAGTTACTTTCATTAGGGCTATGGATACGCAACCCTATGAGCTTTATTACGTGTATGTTCTCTGATCGCCTGTGTTTCCATAGTCAGTCGGTGTATATAACTGTAATCATCTCGAGATGAATATTGAGACTCTGTATCAGAACAAGAAATGTGGTAAAAATGAAGAACACTAAATCACTGTGGCCAGTATAAGATCTTGTATTGGAAGCTCGGCCCTCAGCTCACTTATCTCCAAAGGCTGCCAATGAAGATGTTCACTTTTATGGACTTAACATAAACAAGTATCTTTCGGAGGACTTATCATAAGGGGGTAAGTCAGACTGCAGTTTAGCAGTTAGAAATATAAAATGTATAACTTCATCTCCGAAAACGTACTAACGTCTGGATCGAAAGACGAACTGGGCATTGTATCTCGTGATTTTCGATTGAGATATTGTGTTTTCATACGCCAAACCGAAAAATAAATATTAATTGACTTCTCTGAAAGATAGTACTAATTCACTAAACAGTTCAAGTATGATGATGATCATTGCATTGTGCCGGTAACATTTACCTGGTACCAGTTTCATTCTCTGAAATGTTCCCGTTTTCTCGATATATCTTTGGAAGGCAACAGAAGTCAGGATGCACGGAGTTTGGACTCATGCAGTAGACATAATTTTGGCCAATACAAGAAAATCATTTCTCTGAAACAAACGTATTTTTCTTTTAAATATTACAGAAGTCTTGGTCATGAGAGGATAATTTGAATTGTTACGAGTAAAACAACGCCTGTTTTATTGCTCTAATTTAGTTCCGGATGCCCCAGTAAATACACACACACACACACACACACACACACAGTACATAGTCTTCTGTCCCGTACACCATCTTCAGTCCGGCTACTCGCTGGGCACTCCCACAGAACAACCACAACCCCTCGTCCAGATTTCGGTAGGGCACTAGCAACAGCCAACATCTCTGTCGCTCTCAGCCTGGCCACCGAACATCAACACACTAAGTCTCACACTGACTCCACCACCGAGTCCAACACTGCCCGACAGACCACGCGTCTCAATGGATACGCGGGCGGAAGCCTGGATCCTTGAGCAGTTGTAGCCCTTCGCCCTTGTGTGCCTTGAGTGCTGCTTTCGACAATAATGAATTACTGGGGTGCATTGATGTGTGTGCGCGGTTAGCCTCCCATTTTATAGCTCGAGTGATCTGTACCAGAATATTCGCGACGTGACAAGAGACGAAACATTCTCGTTGCGTCTCCGAGAAACTCACAGGTAAACCAGACGACAATCGATCGATCAATCAATCAATCAATCAATCAATCAATCAATCGATCGATCAATCAGTCAATACTTATCTCCATTTAGGGCAGTCGCCCAAGTGGCAGATACCCTATCTGTTCTTTTCCTAGCCTTTTCTTAAATGATTTCAAAGAAATTGAAAATGTATTGAACATCTCACTTGGTAAGTTATTCCAGTCCCTATCTCTCCTTCCTATAAACGAATATTTGCCCCAAATTGTCCTTTTGAATTCCAAATTTATCTTCATATTGTGATCTTTCCTACTTATAAAGACACCACTCAAACGTATTCGTCTACTAATGTCATTCCACGCCATCTCTCCGCTGACAGCTCGGAACATACCACTTAGTCGAGCAGCTCGTTTATTTCTCCTAAGTCTTCTCAGCCCAAACTTCGCAACATTTTTATAACGCTATTCTTTTGTCGGAAATCACCCAGAACAAATCGAGCTGATTTTTCTCTGGATTATTTCCAGTTCTTGAATCAAGTATTCCTGGTGAGGGTCCCATACACTCTGAACCATACTCTAGTTGGGGTCTTACCAGAGACTTATATGCCCTCTCCTTTACATCCTTACTACAACCCCGAAATACCCTCATAACCATGTGCAGAGATCTGTACCGTTTATTTACAATCCAATGTATGTGATTATCCCTATGAAGATCTTTCCTTATATTAACACCTAGATACCTACAATGGACCCCTAGAGATCCAGTTTATCATCATACCATTGCCTGCTGTCCATCTCACAACGTTATCGACGTTATTTTGCAGTTGCTCACAATCTTGTAACTTATTTATTACTCTATACAGAATAACATCATCTGCAAAAAGCCTTATCCATGATTCCACTTCTTTACTCATATCATTGATATATATATATATATATATATATATATATATATATATATAAGAAAACATATAGGTCCAATAATACTGCCTGGAGGAATTACGCTCTTAATTATTATAGGGTCAGATAAAGATTCACCTACTCTAATTCTCTGAGATCTGTTTTCTAGTAATATAGCAACCCATTCAGTCACTCTTTTATCTAGTCCAATTGCACTCATTTATGTCAGTAGTCTCCCGTGATCCACCCTATCAAATGCTTTAGACAGATCAATCGCGATACAGTCCATTTGACCTCCTGAATCCAAGATTTCTGCTATATCTTGCTGGAATTCTACAAGTTGAGCTTCAGTGGAATAACCTTTCCCAAACCCGAACTGCCGTCTATCGAACCAGTTATTAATTCGAAATCATGTCTAATGTAATCAGAAAGAATGCCTTCCCAAAGCTTACATGCAACGCATATCGAACTTACTGGCCTGTAATTTTCAGCTTTATGTCTTATCACCCTTTCCTTTATACACAGGGGCTACTATAGCAAGTCTCCATTCATTTGGTGTAGCTCCTTCATGCAAAGAATAATCACATAAGTACTTCAGATATGATACTATATCCCAGCCCATTGTCAGAAATCTTATCAATTCCATCCGCTTTTCTGGTTTTCATCTTTTGTATCTTATTATAAATGTCATTGTTATCTGTAAATGTTAATACTACTTTAGCATTAGTCACCTCCTCTATCTGGTTATTATCCTTGCAACCAACAATCTTTACATTCTGCTGACTGAATACTTCTGCCTTTTGAAGATCCTCACATACACACTCGCCTTATTAATTAATGATTCCTGGAATCTCCTTCTTGGAACCTGTTTCTGACTTAAAGTACCTTTACATACCCTTCCATTTTTTACTAAAATTTGTATGTCTGCCAATTATGCTCGGCATCATGTTATCCTTAGCTCACTTCTTTGCTAGATTCAATTTCCTAGTAAGTTCTTTCAGTTTCTCTCTACTTCCACAGCCATTTCAAACTCTATTATTTCTTTCGAATCTGCACCTCCTTCTTAGTCTCTTTATTTCTCTATTATAATAGGGTGGGTCTTTACCATTCCTTACCACCCTTAAAGGTACAAACCTATTTTCACATTCCTCAACAGTTGCTTTAAATCCATCCTAAGAGTCTGTTTACATTTTTTTTATTATTACTTTTTTTTCTATTTGCTTTACGTCGCACCGACACAGATATGTCTTATGGCGACGATGGGAGAGGAAAGGTCTAGGAAGTGGAAGGAAGCGGCCGTGGCCTTAATTAAGGTACAGCCCCGGCATTTGCCTGGTGTGAAAATGGGAAACCACGGGAAACCATCTTCAGGGCTGCCGACAGTGGGGCTCGAACCCAGTATCTCCCGATTACTGGTTACTGGCCGCACTTAAGCGACTGCAGCTATCCACCGATCATAGTTACTTTTTAACTCCGTCATGCCTGCTTTAGCAGCCATATGGTACTGCCTAATAGTCCTACTTTTAAGACCTTCCTTTCTATCACATTTATTTTAATTGCAACAAAAACAGCTTCATGATCACTAATACCATCCATTACTTCAGTTTCTCTGTAGATCTCATCTGGTTTTACCAGCACCACTTCCAGGATATTTTTCCCTCTAGTTGGTTCCATCACTTTCTGAATCAGCTGTCCTTCCCATATTAGCTCATTTGCCATTTGTTGGTCATGCTTCCTGTCGTTCGCATTTTCTACCCAATTGGCATGTTGTAAATTCAGATCTTCCGCTACAATCACATTCCTTTCCATGTCGTTTCCCACATAGCTGATTATCTTATCAAATATATCTGAATCCGTGTTAGCACTGCCGTTTCCCGGTCTGTACACTTCAAAGACATAAGGTTGCCTATTATCTTCAGACATGAGCCTTACACCTAGAATTTCATGTTTGTCGGCTTTAACTTTTTCGTAGTTTACAAATTCTTCTTTCACCAGAATGAATACTCCCCCTCCCACCATTCCTATCGTATCTCTACGATACACACTAGTGTTGGCTACTGAATGCACGATTCGAAGCAGTGTATCGATTCATTCAAGTGTCCGCGTGAAGCGATTCACAGGAACGGCGAGCTCACGGCACACGATTCAGCTTACTCCCAGTGGAGAGTGCTGGCGGTGAGCCGAGCTTCCGCTGCAGCGAGACAGTGAATCATGGCACATCGAAAGAATCGTGCGCACAGCACGGCTCAGTGAGACACAAGATACACATGGCTCCTTATCGGTACAATGGACATTGGCGGAGAGCCGAGCTTCCGCTGCAGCGAGTCATACAGTGAGCCATGGCACACCGAAAGAATCGTGAACAAGCACGGCTCAGTGAGGCACAAGATACACATGGCTCCTTATCGGTACAATGGACATTGGCGGAGAGCCGAGCTTCCGCTGCATCGAGACATACAGTGAGCCATGGCACACCGAAAGAATCGTATGCAGTCGCGGATCATTGAGACACACACACACACACACGGTTCATTGCATGCACTGTCCTCTTCGTACAGGGAGGTTTAAATAATAAGTTTGATTTATTTGCAGTGTTAGAAAGGTACCGGTAGTCTAAACATAATTCTAAAGTAGCTAGTAAGTAGGTAGGCTGGTAGGTTATACTATTTATTAGTTTAATGAATCTTAGTATTATATTCATTTAATAGTGCATGGATGCATGCATATTTTGAGATTTGATAGTGCATGGAAATTCGGGCTCTAAAATAACTTAGTTGACATTTGACAATTAATTAAACTCGACTCTAGCCTGCCGTATGACTATGATTCATGCTCATGACCACACAAAAGTACCTGTTTTATATTGGGAAGAACGACTCAGTATTCTCTCAGTTCGTATGTCACATCGTTGCACAAGACTTCAATCATAGGTGGGCAGTAAGTGAGCCGACTGACGCAATAACTTAACCAACAGTATGTTGAATCAGAAAACCAGTGGGCTACTGTACATCTCGGATAGCCTATACGAAATATGACGATTTAAAAAATCCTTTGCTGATAGAAAAATACATATTTTCAAAAATGATTGAGCGAGTTGGTCGTGCGGTTAGTATCGCGTAGCTATGCGCTTGCATTCGGGGGATGGTGGGTTCGAATCCCACCGTCGGCAGCCGTTAAGATGGTTTTCCGTAGTTCCCCATTTTTACACCAGGAAATCCTGGGACTGTACCTTAATTCAGGCCATGGCTGCTACCTTCCTAATCCTAACCTTTCCCATCCTGAGTCGCCGGAAACCTTCGATGTATTAGAGTGACTAGCATTTTTTCTAAGAAAGGAGTTCATAGTATGAAGACCAGATGGCAGCTGCGAGCACTGAATGCTGTTGCTGCTGTCTTACCAGCACATACTACACAGATGCAGTAGGAGCGGTGACTAATGTGCCGTGAATCGGATCACTGTATCGATTCAGTAACATGAACGGAAGCAAATGAATCGAATGTCCCAGCACTAATACACACTCCAGCTCAGTGAGAAAATAAAGAACAATACACGGAATGGCCAGCTCCGCCCCACAGAGTGGAGATCTCCGGTCGTCTGATTCACTAGCCCCTTCCAAAAAGTACCGATAGGGGCTACCGCAGGGTGGCACGTAATAGCATTTTCCTTCTAAAGAAGAGATAACAACTAAAACTTGTACCAATTTCAGCTGTTGAAACATAGGGATTTTATGTATATATTAGAAGATTGCGCTCTGTATGTGAAATTGTTTCGTATTTGTGTTCGTGGAAATATTTTTACTGGCACTGCTGATATTCACGTAAACATTTGTTTGTACTTGCTTAAGCAGCGTAAAGGTGGTGAAGGTTTGAGTTAAGATGAATGGAACGATTCGCATACGTTTGTTGTGGGCAGAAAATAAAATGATCCTGATTACATTTATGTGAGAAAACTGTCTTCTGCAGTATGTGTTTCAGTAAATAGAGAGATGGATGGATGATCTGCCTAGTCAATACAATGTGTTAAAAATTTATATTTACATTTCACATTTACATTATATCTACAGTAGTACATGTTTCGATAATATGCATATTCTCTTCTTCATCTAATTAGGCAAAATTCCTGTATTACCGTTACAATAAGACCTAATAAAAACGGAGGCCCACGCTAAAAAAAAGCTAAAACTGTGACATGTGACATACATATTGTCCATTCCATCTTGTCATCTCACTATAAACACAGTAGAATGAAGTCTGTGTCGATAAAATGTTGAACAACATGCTTCTTTTCTGATGTTCAGCTTGATCCACAGAATGGCAGAATGGAGTTTAGGCATGAAAAATTACCGTAACAATTTACATACAACTATAGTCGTGCAACCATGTAGGCTTATGTCTATCCCTTAGTCTTGTTTCTTATCGGGGATGAGGTGGATGAATTTACAAGGCATGTTTTACGGCCGCATGCCCTACATGACGCCAACCTCTAATGGAGGTGGAATGAATGAAGGTGAATGAAATTGGGTAAGGAGATGGAAGGAATCAGTTGTGGCCTGTGAATAAGAATTGTCCCGGCATTTGCCTGGAAGTGAAAATAGGAAATGGGTGCGTACCCACGCGTCTCCCGAATGCAGAGCTTTTGCTCCATAGTCGTTGCGCGTTAAGACGTGGCCTATACTAGGAACTGTTCCGAAAAAAGTCGCCTTAGCGCAAAAGAATGGAAAACCACGAAAAACCATTCCCAGGACAGCCGACAGTTGGAACCAGCCGTGAGGTCCAGCCGTGTCCCGTCTCCCGAACGCAGAGCTGTTCGACCACGGATCTCGGTATAGGCCATGCAACCACATTTCCATTAACTTAGGCATACATTCTATTTTCTTCTTAGAGATTAGATGTATACAGTGACAGCTAGTAACATACCATAATGTAGATCCACATGCACCTTAAGATAAGATCACATATGTGTTACTTTCTGTGAAATGAGATAATGGCGTATGACTTTTAGTGCCGGGAGTGTCCGAGGACATGTTCGGCTCGCCAGGCGCAGGTCTTTTGATGTGCGGTACGTAGGCGACCTGCGCGTCGTGATGAGCATGAAATGATGATGAAGACGACACATACACATACGGCAACCCCCTCACCTTCTCCGACCATCTCCTCCACTGTAACAAATCTCCTGGCCTGAGAGACGGCGATACCGTCTAAGAGGCCCGCCTCCCCCTTCAGGGGAGGAATGAAAACATTTTAGTAATAGTTCAGATAAGGTGTGAAAAGTAACAACTCTATCCATTCAAAAATAACTTAGCCTACTGTACATATGTTATTTGCTGCAATTTGAAACTCATTCTTATGTTTCTTTAATTTTTGGAAATCTGTAGAAAGACTTTGTCGCACTTTGCTGTCTGTAATTACGACAACCGTATATAGCGCAAATACTGCCTCTGCGGCTGTGAGCTTGCATATGGGAGATAGTGGGTTCGAATAACACTGTCGGCAGCCCTGAAGATGTTTTCCGTGGTTTTCCATTTTCACACTAGGTAAATGCTGGGGCTGTACCTTAATTAAGGCCATGGCCGCTTCCTTCCAACTCCTAGGCCTTTCCTATCCTATCGTCGCCATAAGACCTATCTGTGTCGGTGCGACGTAAAGCCAATAGGAAAAAAAAATTTATCACACTTGACATTTTATTTCTTAGCTGTTGATGCCCGGTTGTTAATATGCATTTCGACCCTTCAGAGTGAGTCGCAGTCGCCGTATCGTGATTCCACGCCTGCTTTCCCCTATTATCTTTGTAACTTATTTGGTGCACATGTCGAAGTTCGTCGTTGCCACTGGGAGATGCGGCGCGCTCTCAGGGAACCATTGTCGTAGAGGACTGTAACATTGTTTACAAATAATCAGTTGACTCAAGGATTTATTACACCGAGTTGACATATCTGTAAGTAATGCTTTAATCACTCTCCACACGCAGCTTCACTATTTGCTCTCGTGCTTTCTACTGTCGTTCGGCAATAAGGACTCAGCGCCAGCCCGCATCACCACTGCGCCCTTGATGAAATTTAAGGAAAGGAAAGGGCTTCTGTTACCTCTCTAAGTGCGTTTAGTGCCCCCGAATTTATCGCCTGTGTTGTCAATATTTATGCAGGTAACTGTAACCAGCAGACTGGTGCTGGTTAACAGTTTTTGAATGGAACGCAAATCTTGTTCAGTGAATTGAAGAATAATGTACTGTCCGCACACTTTATCTTGATGCATTTGTGTACGGGGTTGAGGAGTAAGGAGGGAGCTGTCCCGGTATCGATAGTGCTGCCTGGTGCTGCTAACTGAATGAAAATGAAATCTGAATTGAATCGAGAATATGATCGATCGATATGAAATTTCTAAACCGTTATCATCTTAAGCCAACAACTATGTCACATACACATTATATAACATTATAAAACATATCTCTCGATGCGAATCTTGTTCCTAGCATGAATTCTAAACTTTGGCTTTGATGTGTAAACAACAACAGTACGAGTACGTAAAGTGTACGCCAGATGTCGCACAACGATGCTTAAGCGATTCATAGTTTGTGTTTCAAAGGTTGCCAGTACGAATCTCGAAGATCGCCGAGGTCGACCGATTCAGCACTAGGATGTAAATGCACCAAGATAAAGTGTGCGGACAGTACTTATCAGGTTATATTGAACGGAATTTATACTGGACGACGTACAGTGTTTTGGATTAGTAGACACTTGGTGTTTTATTAGTAGTGATATACACTTCAGGAAGATACAAAAGCGAAGGCTACTTAGATTTTTATCCAATATATTGTATGCAAGGATAATGACTTAAGAAGATATTGAGAGGAAATTGGTCTGGTTGAAAGAGGTGTTTGTTTGCTTGTCGAGAAAATATAATAATAAGGGGTGTTGAATTTTAGCGTTTTTAAATCAGAAATATGTCTTTTTGATTTGTTGATTTAGCGTTTTTTAATTTCTATGCATTTGAAATTTTGCATTTTGAAGCTTTTTGAAGAAAAACATAGAATTTCATTTTCATTTTCAAATAAGTTATGTATTGTTTCTTGATAGACGAATATTAACGTTAAATTGAAATCGCAAGTCCACCGCCTAAGCCACTCAGCCCGGCGTATAAGATATAATCAAATTGTACGTTTATTTTAAATTGATGTAGGTTAAGGAAGAACGTAAAAACAAATTATCATTGAGGTAAAAACAGAATGAAATGTCGTATGGCTTTTAGTGCCGGGATATCCCAGGACGGGTTCGGCTCGCCAGGTGTAGGCCTTTCTATTTGACATCCGTAGGCGACCTGCGCGCCGTGATGAGGATGAAATGACGATGAAGACAACACATACACCCAGCCCTGTGCCATCGGAATTAACCAATTAAGGTTAAAATCCCCGACCGGGTCGGGCATCGAACCCGGGACCCTCTGAACCGAAGGCCAGTACGCTGACTGTTCAACCAACGAGTCGGACTAAAAACAGAATGATAAAAAGGAAACAGTGCTAACTTAAATGAAGTCATGTTCATGAATCAGTGACACTATTGAAGGAAATTATGGAACATTCCTGATCATTTTTTCCTTCTATCACTTACCGGTACGGTACTCTATGATTCATTTTATGTTCTTAAATATGTTTTAGCATCTACACTGATGAATGTTGTGATTATTATTATTATTATTATTATTATTATTATTATTATTATTTTGTTAGTGGTTTTACGTGGCACCGACACAGGTAGGTCTTATGGTGACGATGGCATAGGAAAGGCCTAGGAGTTGGAAGGAAGCGGCCGTGGTCTTAATTAAGGTACAGCCCCAGCATTTGCCTGGTGTGAAAATGGGAAACCACGGGAAACCACCTTCAGGGCTGCCGACAGTGGGGTTCGAACCCACTATGTCCCGGATGCAAGCTCACAGCTGAATATAATTTTAAAACGTTGATATGTTAACTGATAAACATATGCATAAAACATTAAAAATGAAGTATGCTATTATTATAAAATTATTCTGGAGCAGAATTTTCTTTCATTACATAAACCCAACCGACATTTGAAGTCGTCGTCCTGTATTCAAACCAAGGTCTTGCAACGTCTTCGGGCACGAGTAACCTATGGTAGTGTGAGCTATCGTTACAATTAACGTTTAGGATAGGGAAGAGTAGCTCTCACCTTCGATTTCCTAGGTGATCTATCCTTGACACATTATTATTATTTCTTGTCAGAATTAGCTAACATGTGTCGAATATTCCTTTAAAATAACTAAGGACATTTTCCAGGTAATCTTTCCTGAACGAACGGTTGGCCATGGGTTTTGAGTTTCATAGCTGTGAGCTTGCAGTCGAGAGATGGTGAGTTCAAACCGCACGGTGTGCAGCCCTGAAGATTTTCCCTCATTTCCTATTTTCACACCAGGCAAATGCGGGAACTCTATTTTACTTAAAGCCTCCGCCTCTTTCTTCCCAGTCCTAGCCGTGTCCTATCCCATCATCGCCAAAATACCTGAGTCGGTGCGACAATTTAAAAAAAATTCGAAAACTAATTTCTTTCCTGGCTTTTTTCCCCAGTTAGGCTATCTAGGGTCGGCACTAATGTGGATTAAACCTATTTTTACGGCTGGATACCCATCCTTACGCCAGTTTTCCAGCAAATGATTGATTCAATCTCCCCCACCCCCACCCTCGCCCACTTTATTCTGCTGAGAGAGTAATAAATGCGATATAATAATCATCGTTGTAATGACAGGACGTGGACAACTTCACTCATCAGTCTTATTATCGCATGACCTACATATTCCTACATTCACTGAACCATTCCAGATTAGTCTGTTAGTAAGCGCCACTTCCCGATCAGGTCTAGCCTCATCAGCAGCAAGTATGGATTGCTAGTTTTTGACTTTGCACTGAAAGATAATAATAATAATAATAATAATAATAATAATAATAATAATAATTTCGTGTGGCTATTTCTAGCTGGGTTCAGCCCTTGTATGGCAGACCCTCCGATGAGGGTGGGCGACATTTGCCACGTGCAGGTAACTGTGTGTTATTGTGGTGAGGATAGTGTTGTGTGTGGTGTGTGAGTTGCAGGGATGTTGAGGACAGCACAAACATCCAGCCCTCGAGCCAAAGGAATTAATCATTTAAGGTTAAAATCTCCAACTGGCCGGTAATCGAACCCGGGGCCCTCTGAACCGCTGACTATTCAGCCAAGGAGCCGGACCACTGATAGATGTAAAGTGGTATTAAACAAATATTTCCCTCGTACGACATTCTGTCACATCTGGTTGATCATTACAATTTGTTATGGAACTCTGTATCTCCCTGGACAAAAACTGTTGTAATTAGAGAGATTATATTTTTTAAATATCTCTGTTTTATTGGATGGTTTCACAAATCAGATGTCAGTTCCCATGCAAATTAGCAAGTAGAGATAATCGCTTTTATTTTGTCGTCCTCAAACATTTGTTCAGCAATTACATTGACTAATAGCTTTGAAATGAAGTTGAAATGTCACAGTCCGCGCCATTTTTCTCTGCTCTCTAGTTTTAATTGTGAATTATTGCTCTCGCTTTTAAGTGATACAAATGTCACACGTGACTGGAAGATTTAACGAGGTCGTCTTCCAGGTAACTCTGCGGGGAAAGCTGAGAAATTGTAGCTGTCTCAAAATTTTTTGAGAGCTCTTCTGCGACACTGGACGTATATTCACGTCACTGAGGTGACAGGGTGAGAGGGATGAGTCCGCACAAAGGAAATTGGAACTTCTAGCGACCGGCCTATAGCTATTGCGTGAGAAAGGTTTTTTTAACTAAACAACTCGTATAAAATCAGGCCGCATTATTCGAACCTTAGTGTAACGAAATCGTGTGCTCGGATTGGACCTTTAGAGCTCTGAAACTGAAGGTCCGATCCGAACTGTTGTGGTACCCTTTAATTGGAGATATAGTATATAAGAGAAAATCAGTCAGTGGGCTCCAGTTAAATAGTCTGGGGTGAGGGGCGGGTTGAGGGAGGGCTAGAAAGTGACTGTTTTGAGGTATATGATTTGGTTTGTGGGTAATGGCTCGGTAACTAAAATGCATACGAAAGTGGGTAAGATGTCAAAGGACAGAACATTTAACGCCTTACATTCGCATAACAAATGGGTCTGAATCCCAAACAGGCCCAAAGTTTTTTTTTCCTCTTGGAACTGCGATTGGACGATGTAAATATTAATTCTGTACCCTCATGAGGGGCGCCATTAAGAATAATAATAGTTACAGAAGGCGGTGGTTTCCTGTGATTTCACTGGGAGAAGATATTCACTGTGTTCTGCGGTGCTGTGGTTCTGTATGTGATGGCTGGTTGTCGTCGTGGTGCACTGATGTGTTTTGCATATCTGATAGTGTTGTCTACAAATTCTCTATTTCAATTACGCAAATTCTTCCATAGTACTTGGGTGAATTTGGATCCTTAATTGCCGTCATCTTGTTAATTTTTTATTGTTTAGCATTGATTGTACATCTTCAGTTTATTCCTCTTATATTACGTTTACTTCAAATTAGTTTTAGCATTACAGTTCTAAATCGCTGGCTCCACGGTGTAGGGGTAGTTGGCCTGCGTCTTACCTGGAGGCCCCGGGTTCGATTCCCGGCCAGGTCAGGGTTTTTTACCTGTATTTGAGGTTTGGTTTGAGGTTCACTCAGCCCACGTGATTACAATTGAGGAGTTATCTGACGGTGGGATGGCGTCCTCGGTCTAGGAAGCCAGGAATAATGGCCGAGAGTATTCGTCGTGCTGACCACACGGCATCTCATAATCTGCAGGCCTTCGGGCTGAGAAGCGGTCGCTTGGTAGGCCATGGCCCTTCGGGGCTGTTGCGCCATGGGGTTTGTGGGGTGGGGGGTTACATTTATAAACCAGTTGTTATTTCGATTCGTTTATCACACATACATTCTTAATTTCATTACACTAACATTAAAGCAGACTGACCCTTGCTTTGTCATCGTTGACTTAATTTAACCTAAAAATGGGAAAATAACTCTCACTTTCTACAGGAAATTCTCGAACTCTCATAGAATGCAAGTTATGTCAAAAACTTTACCACGAGAGGTATACATATTCACATTAGTCGTTGTCGCAATGAAGACCCTAATGATACACAAAATTGTCCTGGCAGTGTAACTTCCTAAAACCTAAACAATTTTCCTCAATCACTGAAGAAATGTGAGTTATGCGGAGGGCTTATCAAAAGTATCAATCGCCACCTGGTTCGATCTCACCCTGAAGCTCATCGGAACAACATTTGTCAAATACATCAAACGTCATCTTCGACCAAATCCCGGCAATACTGATTCTGCAGCTCCAACTATAAACCGTCCATGTCAAAATAGCTGAGATCTCCCACATGACATCAACAATGAATGTAAGGAATGGGAAAGTATTTTTGAAGGACCTGTCTCCTTGGATTCACCTGAAGATCAAGAGTTTGATAAGGCAGTGAATGACAATTGCGTATTTCTCAAGGAAGCTGTGAATTGTTGTAAAGGGCTACAGCACCCATCAGTAAAATATTATAAAAAGAGGCAGGCCTGGAAAGAATAATCCTGATGGACTAACTTAGAGACGATTTAAAAATCCTAAACAAGGAAGTAAAAACAAATGCCTAACGACAAAGGAATAGATATGAATTTGAACTCGCGCAGTGTCAATATCATTATAATCCAAGGAATGTGGTGAGGAAAATTCTCTCTTCCCCGTCCTTAGTAGATTGTAAACGGAGTGTTACGACTGTTTCTGAATATTATAGCAGTCTGTTTGGTTTTAGCAGTGTACACTTCGTTGATAAATACGATGAGATGTGCGAGAACAATAATCTCGAAAATGAACAAGCTCTCATAACTGGAGATGACATTTTTAATGCATGTCGGGGAATTCGAATAGACTCCGCCCCTAGGAAAGATGGAGTATGGCAAAAGGTAATTAAAGACCTCAATGCATACAAAACCATTTCTTTCATTGCAACTTACATGTTTCGTTGTGGATACGTCCCATCGTGTTTCAGGCATGGTAGAACAATATTAAGTCGTAAAGGTGGAGATCCAGACAATGTCCAGAACTGGCGACCTAGAACAATATATTCCATATTACGGAGAATTGTTGAAAGAGTGATAGATAAAATGCTCAGGAAAAATGTTGTACTCAGTCCTAATCAGAATGGTTTGAATTTTGTTCGTGAACTTGTATTAATTCATCTATTGTAGACGGGTGCATGAAAGACTCAAAACTTGGAAGGATTGCTGCATTGTATTCCTAGACGTGTCTACAGCGTTTGATAATGTATCCCATGACCATATAGAACGAACTCTAAGCACCATTCCTGTTTCACCAAAACTTCGAACGCTAATTATTAATCTCCTTAAGGAAAATTCAACCAGCATAAAAATTAATGGAACAAATGGAACAAGTCAAATCCCTGTCAAGAAAGGTGTAGCTCAAGGTGCTCCCCTCCCTCCTATACTATTCATTTTAGCAGTTGATTATGTTCTGGGAGAATTGAGTGAAAGAGAAATAGCCGAGGAATATCAGTACACCTTAATACCGGGTGTGGAAAATCTGACGGCGCTTGCTTTTGCTGATGATTTGGCGCTACTCTGACAAAGCAGCAGCTGAACATCTTTCAGATCTAGTAACAACTTTTTTTTAGCCAAGATCAGACTTCAAATAAATACTACGAAAAGTTAGGCCATATCGATGCGTAAAGGTGAGCTGATCACCTCTGCTCTCACATCTCTGGATGGAAATACAATTGAGTGCATTTCAGCGGATGAAACAATACGGTACCTTGGGGTAACATATCAAGACGAAATTAAATTTAATCCTTCTGCAGTAATAAATCAGCTCACAAGTAATTTGAACCAGTTGGTTAGTTCACCCCTTCTCATTCCGGGTCGGAAGCTAAATATAATCAACCAATATATTTGGCCACAACTTATCTACCCATTCCAGTGTGCACCTCTGAAAAATCTGACAATGAAATTTCTTGGTGACATTGATAAAATTATAAGGAATTCCGTTAAATAAATTATTGGTTTACCTACTGACGGCCCAGATGCAATGTTTTTCGCACCACGCTGTCTTAGAGGACTCGGAATTTTCAAAGCTCAATGGGAGGCTTTCATTCAGCATATAAATATTTGCAAAAGGCTGATACGTGTGAGAAGCCACTAGAGAGCTCCATCCTGAAATCGCCCATTGCCTTGAACATCTGCCGCTTAGCAAGGAACAAGATGAAAATCTCGAAAATCCTCCCCCCAAGCTCGTCCGAAGAGTACTCCGCGAAGATTCCTTTAGAAGTTGGTGCATATTACCATCCCACTGGAAGAAAGGAAACGCTTGGATCAGTCATAAGAGAGGTATGTCATGCGGACAATGTACAGAAGCAATTAAAATGAACTGTAATGTCATCCCAGTTCGATCCCTCCCTGAAAGGAGTCTTAATTCATGCCGTTGCAGAAGATGTGACGAGTTCAAAACCTTACCTCATGTCTTAGGGTTCTGTCGTAAAGGAGAGCTGACGAGGATCCATAGGCACAATACAGTTCGCCAATTGACTGCTGGAAACCTCCGTAAACAACAACATTTGGAGATCCATGAAGAAGTAGGATGTCTGTTCACAAATGGTTCCACAAGATGAGCTGATGTTGTCATCGACCGGGCGTAAGGTACTGGTATGGTGATTTGATTCCACTGTAAGATTGGAGGAAAATGAACAGCAGCCTCGATTAGTGTGTGATGAGATAAAAGCCATATATGGACCATGCCTTGAGGATCTCGGAAAAAAGTACGAAATTACAAAAAGGGAGGTCATTGGCCTTATGATTGGCACTAGAGTGACAATTCCTAAAGAGACGCTGGACTTCTTAAGAATAAACAAAATCCCGGACACTATTATCCAGACCATAGCGGACTTATTGACGGTTGTAACACACCACTTGTAGTCCCCAACTTGAAGAACCATGTATTGGATTTTCTTTCTCAAATAAAATCTGAGAGAGACAATCTGCCGGATGGTGGCAATAGTAATCTTGAGTTCTGACTCAAGCCCTGCATAATCCGAACATCATATAAAATCAATATTATTCGTATGAACTATTAGGAGGCTGGTCTTTTGATTTCTTAACTGGGGCGGCTATCAGGTGGATTATCTCTCTCTCCGAGCCGAAGATGGTGGTGTCACAACGGTAACCCTACGACTTTGAGACAAAGTTATGTGGGGTCGAAAAATATGAGAATTTCCTCATTTGCCTCATATCGACTTCTGAAGGTAAATGTCGACCCATATCCTGTGTATCGTTAAATAAACAATCTTACGTCCGACGTAATTATACCATTGTGGTAGACTTACGACAGTTAGGGCAGAAGTTACATGGTGTGCCAAATAAAGAAAATCATCAAATATTTTGAATCATTGCCTACATTGAAACATTTGATATCATTGGAAAGAGGAATTCGAATAAAACTGAACTGCATCATCACACTTCATCTCAGACTTCTTATAACCGCACGGAGTCATACGAATTAACATGAGCGCACGCACCATGGAGTACGGTTCGCGCTTGCTAGGGTACATACACAGTTCAAAAAGATTTAGGGGAACATATTTTGTAACGTCTGTTAAATGAACGTTAATTTGGTAGATGGGGTTCCAATGGTCGTACAGCATACCTTGAGACCTTAGCTACTCAGGTTTGTCAAATCGAAGTTATACTCCATCTGTAGGCGTAGCCATGCATTAAACTCGCAGGTGACCTCTCAAAACAAAGTGATTAGCGGTGCGTCCGTGTATCGTTGTGAAGTTCACAGACTACTGCGGCCATTTGAGCAGGTTGTACGTAAACCAGCACATCCCATGAGACATCTTAACAAGGTTCAATTCGCAAGGGCCGTCACTTTTCGTCGTGTTGCTGTGGATCTCAATGTCTCGCCGTCAGTTATTCAAAGCTTGTGGAATCATAACATTGAGACTGGCCAATTCACAAGGAGGGTTGAGCAAGGTCGTGGACGCATGACAACCCCACAGGATGACCGATATCTGACCATCTATGCGTTGCGGCGTCGTTCAGTAACTGCCACAGAACTGCAACAAGACCTCAGGAGGGTCACTGGAATCACGGTATCTGACCAGACAGTAAGGAACAGCTTAAGAGAAGTCCTTACGATCCAGACGTCCTGTTCGAGTGTCCCGTTTAACGCAGCAACATCGCGCATCTCGCCTTCTGTTTGCCCGTACTCACGTCAACTGGCAACTTCGCCAATTGAGACCTGTGTTGTTCACAGACGAGTCCAGATTTCC
The DNA here is from genome assembly GCF_040414725.1 of Anabrus simplex. Classification (NCBI taxonomy): domain Eukaryota; kingdom Metazoa; phylum Arthropoda; class Insecta; order Orthoptera; family Tettigoniidae; genus Anabrus; species Anabrus simplex. The sequence goes on along the minus strand of NC_090265.1, from coordinate 351,430,365 downwards.
CCTGACACAGCGTGATGGACGTCAACGTGTATGGAGATGCCGCAGTGAGCAGTATATGCCAAATGTTTTCCAGGAAGGCGACCGGTTCAGACAAGATTCTGTGATGATGTGGGTGGCATCAGTATTGATGGCCGTACGGATCTTGTCGTCGCCCATGGTAATCTTACCGCTGAGGGGTACATAGAGCAGATACTGCTACAGCATGTGTTGGTTGCTGCATACGGTGTTAGCCTCGAATTCGTACTCATGTACCACAGTGCCAGGGGTCATGTAGCGCACATCACCAGAGTATTGCGAGAACTGGACATTCAAGAGATGAAATGGCCAGCAGTGAGTCCCCGACCTTAATCCCATCGAGCATGTGTTGGATAGGCTTGACAGGAATGTTCGTGGGCGTCCTGTTCCACCACAGACTCTCCAAGACCTAGGACAGGTTCTCATTGAAGAATGGGACCTGATACTGCAAAGTGACTTTCGTCGACTTATACGGAGCATGGCACTAGGCGCGAAACTGTGATAAATGCTCCTGGAGGACATACACTATACTGAAGCTTTCCAACTATGATAAAAATCGACCCTGGAGGACTGTTATCACTTTGTTTTCGCCCCTATGTAGACATTTCCGTTTATGTTCCAAAAATGAGCCTGAATTCATCGATGTTCTTTTGTATACTTCAACGCTAAAGAATAAAGATTTAGTTGGTGATATACTTGGGTATGATGTATTGTTTTATGGAGCATGGCATACGTTCAAAAACATGTTCCCCTAATTTTTTGAACTGTGTAATTTACCATCTGTGTCACTAGACGAACCTGATAAGTTAGTTCACAATATATAACAACAACATAATAGCCGTAGCTATAAAATTATTTTTGTCAGTGGGCACTTCTGAATAAAGTTGGGTTAACTAAAGTATCTTCCATTTCAGCCGAAATTTGAATTTGCTTTTCTTTTTTAAACGAAAATTCAGCGGGACAGTTCCTCACCTCTTCGTATTTATGTTCAATCGTAATGTTTTGTTATTTGGTGTAGGAACGAATTATTGAGATTTTCAATATTGATCGAGCACTATCATTTTCAAGTTTCCTGAATGGAGATTCTAGGAGGTATGTCTCATTGCTGTCAGGGCAACCGGTGCTAGTAGCCTTGCTTGTAAGGCTTACCAGTTTTGTCGACACTCTCCAGGCTGTAGGAAAATAGTTGTGCCAACTCGCATTTTATTGAGGATAGTAAAACGATGTTGTTCTTTGAATGGTCCGTGGTTGAACAGGGCATATACTGTTGTAGGACTCGGCAGAGGATGGTTATCATTACGACAACTACCAGAGACCTTAGACGTGAGGAGAACGGCTCTATGAAACTCAGGGCAGTTGCATTGTATGATACTCGTTACATACCGAACAGCCAACATACAGAACTCCTTTACTGGCACCATCACTCAGTTGTCATCACGTCATTGTCTAGAGCGCCTGCAATGGTATCGAGAACAGGTTCGCTTATAAGTGGAAAGGCAAAATATGCTGTCTAGGAAGAACACCACTTGAGTGAAGAGTTGATGAACGAAATTTTTTCATCATGCATATAACTACCCTTCATGGAAACTTGTCCTAGCATAATTGTAGAGAGTACATAATACTGAAGTGTTGATGTGTGAAGATAGGACTTTAAAGTTTACAGTGCATGTTAGTCAACATCCAGCCTTTTTTGATCATATTCGTGCGTGAATTATATAATGTACGTTTCCATAACAACAATAATATCCGTACACATCATCGTCGTGTAACGTAATAGCCTGTGTAAAAATGAATATTCCCTAACTTCTCGAGTCAGCCAACCTTTCCGATTGTGGAATGTTATTCGCTTGGTCGGCGGATCTACTACGAGGAAATACTGACGGCAACACTTCACAAATTATGACACCTGGTCAAAGAGCATGGCTAAACATTTTAATAACGGTATATTCAATAACGCTATGATGGCTTACCTGTTAGAGTATATGTCTGTATTGCAGTAAAGAGTAGACATGATAACGATGTGAACATGGGAGGGTATGGATGGCCATCATCCTTGCTATCGTTTCTGTGCACGTGTGGGCTGTGCATTAAGAAGGGGAAATACTCACTGTATATCTTCAAGCATGCCTTTGCTGGCGGGACCTAGTGTTTACAGTGCACTATGTCTTCTGGTATGGGCTAGAGCAATTTTGTTACTTTCATTGATCTGTCTCTGTCTTATCCTTGGCTTTGACAAAATTAAAGTGACTGATGTATGAGCGATGCTAGTAATGCCATTCCTTACGCAGCCAGTTCCTGCTATGAATGGTGTGAAACTGTTGCTCATAGGGTCGGTTCGTGCATCCATTTCAGTGGACTTGGCAGACTGATAAAAATAGCAACTTCTGGCTCGGTGAGGAAAGCAACAGGAAACTACCTCACTCCTCATTTCCCTAGTACGCCACGTGATGCCTAGGCCATCTATGACAACTCATGGGGGAACTGTTGAGGATCTAACCAGCCTTCGGGCTGATGACTAAACATACATACATACATACATACATACATACATACATACACACATATCTTCAAGCTTGGGAAGAAATTACAGTATAATCTCGTAAATAATGTTACGTGCCAGCCCTCTGTCTTTAAACCCTTTTTGTATTTCCTGGAAGGAACTAGTGTGTCAGCTGGGAGCTCCCAGGCGGAGGAGATAGCTACAGTCTGTCCCCTCTATTGTTCTCTTCGTCAGGTTTCCCCGTGCACCTTCTGAGTGGAGTACTGTGTGTGTGTGCTGCCTTGGAGTACTGAGTGGAGGACTGAATATACCGATGTGGAGTCAATATGTGGAACAATTGGTGTGGGTAGAGTTTGGAGCTGTGTCAAGTGTCGCTGTTGTGAGGAATATTGTAGTGCTGGTTAGCACTATTGAGCTGTTGCTGACCGCGGCTTGGTTGTCAGTGTTAAATAGTTCACTGTGTGGAGCAGCCACGTTGTCTGTGAGGTAATTGAATTGACCGTGTTGACTGTGTAAGTTACCGGAATCATCTGGAGTCGAACCAAGGAACAATCGTCGTATGTTGTGATAGTCGACAGCCCTATGTTCGAACCTGTCTGCGTGCGGCTGCTGTGCGAAGTGACTGAGCGTTGGAAGCCAAGTGAAGGCGAGGCCTGTCAATCAGGATTGCCGCCGTCCAGGTAATACGAACGAAGTGGACTACCTACTGTTAGGAGGACAGAGAATTTTTAAATAGACAATAATTAGTGGAGTGTGTTCATTCGTGGTTGAATATAAATATGTGTCTATGTATATATCGTCGTAACGCCTGCGAAAAGCGCGATGTGATAATAATTTTAGAGAAATACTGATCCGCAGCACATATGTTATGAAGAGTAAGAATTAGTTGACAGTATTGAACCTCAGATGACAGAACCTTACCGGCCAAAGTTCTAAGCTATTACATAGCGGTTTTTGCAGGCGCAACGACGATGTGTGTGTGTGTGTGTGTGTGTGTGTGTGTGTGTGTGTGTGTACTAATTGGCTCATCCTGCGTTAAATTAGATCGATAAAACGGACAGTAGTGTATTTTATTCACAAAAGTAGCATTGTTATTCCCTTACTGACGTGAATTATCTTTCTAGCTGAATACTATTATTAGAGACGATGTTATACTAAAGTGAGAAAATCTGCCCTTAGTAGTCAAAGTAGGGGATAAATGGGAGTGATTTAGACTAATTTGTTTTAAATATACTGTTTCAAATTGAGCTACTAATACTCGTATGGAAGCCCCCGGCGATATGTTAAATACTGAAGTATTTAGTCTAAAACTTCTCCGTATCCAGTTCATGTAATTCCTGCAACTTGATGGAAGCTGAGGAGACTGCTCTAAATATATTAATAAATCACATCTGCGGACTGAGAGCCTTAGTTCTTCTGCAAATAAATGTAGATTGTTTGGGATAGTATGTTTAAAAATGAGAATTACTGTATATTTACTGCTCAGGTAAGATTACAGAAAGGACAATAACTTGTGACATGCTAAGGTTGCGAAATTGTAATGAACTTAAAATTATTTGCAGATAAAGAAATAGTGAGTTTAAAAATAATTAAAGCTCTATTCACGTTTCGACTCATTAGACGTAGGCAGACACTAATGAGGCAGCCTTGCGGCCAAGGTTACTGCACTCTCGACTACTATAGTTCGTCTTCGTGGTGGTTTATTCAAGGAGTGGAAATAGTAGGCAACTCCCATTACGTGACGAATTTTCTATCTCTATTCTGCTAAAATTATAGCTGTATTGCCGCTGTGGTGTGTTAAAAGAGCGAAATAATATGCAAAAAAATAGAGTTAATAGTTTACACCACTTTCTTTACCCTGTGACATAGCTCGTAGCTCAGATTTGAATGGTGTGAGTGCTTTTTGTTATAGGCACCCTCTTCCAGTCCAGCTCGAGTCCCAGTATCTTCAAACTAACATCTGCCATTGTACGTATTATATTTTAGCCATTTTGGATTATATTGCTGCTAACAAGACCGTTTCACTTAACTAATTAAATGGGGGGATGACCCAATTATTACAATGAATGACAACACTCCACTAATTTTATTGCTTACTAGCTGATGTACCCGTGCTTCGCTACGGGATTCTCAGGAAGACTGACTTTGTGGTTTTCCTAACTGAAGTCAGCAACAGAGAGAGAGTCATCTCCGTACAGGCAATGAAGGCCCTTGGAGGTGTGGAAGGTATCCACTATCCGTAACCTTGGCAATTGATGCGGTAGAGTGGTTAGCTCTACTCCCGGCCTTCTTTGCCCCCCACCCATAAATTAACCTGGTACTCATTTTTTGTGTAGGCTGAGTGAACCTCAGGACCATGTGCTCCTCTGGAAGTGGAAATCTAGTTTCTCAAATTTTACGACTTCCTGACGGGGATTCGAACCCACGTCCTTCCGGGCGAACCGAGTACGCCTTTACCGACACGGCCAGGTAAGATAGGTCATTGCAAAAACGTCAGTAGAAATGTAGCGACTAAAAGCAATGTTATCATATAAAATACTCGATCAAATTAAAAAATTGCACATTTTCTCACCTTTAACGAACCTTTAACGAACCTTTAACGAACAGTACTACGGTGCTGATCTAACAGTCCAAAGTTCCAGAGCTGGAATGAGCAGGCCGTAGACAGCTGTGAACACTCCTTTGCCATTATTCCGTTAAATATGCACACTGCTCAATCCAATCAGTGCCTCACAGTAGGGATTGAATAGCTCGAATACTATGATGAACCAGTGTGTTACGTACCAGTAGTATCAGGAAATTTATGAACCAGAAGAATGGCATCCTAGAGAAGATAGTTATCTAACTTCCCAGCTATTTACCGCCAATATTCTGGTAGGCTGTTACACTCGGTACGACCGGGCGAGTTGGCCGTGTGGTTAGGGACGCGCAGCTGTGACCTTGCATTCAGGAGATAGTGGATTCGAACTCCACTGTCGGCAGCCCTGAAAATGGTATTCCGTGGTTTCCCATTTTCACATCAGACAAATGTTGTGGCTGTGCCTTAATTAAGGCCAAGACCGCTTCCTTCACACTCCTAGCCCTTTCCTATCCCATCGTCGCCGTAAGACCCATCTGTTTCGGTGCGACGTACAGCAAATTTAAAAAAACTCCGTACGCAGCAGTAATCCTATCTGTCGGATATGAGTGGCAACAGAAGACACAAAGCACATCACAACAAACAATGGTCAATGTAATATTATTGTTGATCAACTTTATGAGCTTTCTCTATTGTAGTCCTTCACATTTAGTTTTCTTTCAAGTCTGCGTAGGGCGTCTTATAAAATTATTTATAGCGTAGACTGTAGTTCCTCATTCTCCGACTTTACATACCGATTTTTATTAAGTTTGGTTTACCTATTTCCTCGTAACTCGGCGCTGATATGGACTTGGTAACAAAAATCCACATTCCTAAATATCTCTGTGATCATAGCCTGGACAGTAACAATGTATAAGACATAACTAAACGAAAAATGTAATACTACATAACTTTAGTTACGTAGTATTTATCGATACGACCACTAATAACATAAATATTTGTGAATAAAATTGTAGGCCTTCCCCTAAACTACTATTTCACTCAGCGTGAATAAAATTATTTATGGCCTAGGTTTTAGCGAACTATTCTCCGACTTTGTACACCGATTTTAATTATGATAATAACAATATCTGAGACTTAAATTTTAGGCCTTCCCCTAAACTACCGTTTTTCTCAGAGTGAATACAATTACTTATAGCCTAGATTGTAGGGACTTGTTCCCTGACTTTGCCTACTGATTTTAATTAATATACGACCACTAATAACATAAATATTTGAGATTTAAATTTTAGGCCTTCCCCTAAACTACCGTTTTTCTCAGAATGAATACAATTATTTATGGTCTAGATTGTAGGGACTTGTTCCGTGATTTTTATACTGATTTTAATTAAGATACGACCATAAATAACACAAATATTTGAGAATTAAATTTTAGGCCTTCCGCTAAACTACCATTTCACTCAGCGTGAATAAAAATATTTATTGCCTAGATTGTAGCGACGTATTTCGCGACTTTACATACCGATTTTCGTTCGATTCTCTCCAGCCGTTTTCTCGTGATGCGTGTACATACATACAGATAGACAGACAGACAGACAGACAGACAGACAGACAGACAGAAATTACGGAAAAGTAAAAATTGCATTTCCTTGTTACTATGGACGTGACCGATACAGAAATACCATTCTTTTCAAATTCTGAGCAATGTACAGACAAAACTCTTATTTTATATATATAGATTTACGAAAGTATCTCGCCTTCACAGCGTGTCTTCGGCTGGAGATCTTTACTCGGAACAGGCTGATTGACAGGTTTCAACTTTCACCTCGCTGTACGAGTACTCCAGTCACTTTACACAGCAGTTCCGCGTAGTCAGGTTCGAACACCCGAACGTTGGCTTTATAACACAGGTCGACTGTAGACGCGGTTCGACTCCAGATAAAACCGGTAACTCGCACAATCAACATACGTGACCGCTACACACACTGAACTCTCAAATTACGAATCGTAACTGACCATTCAACACTCCACACAACACTACAAGATAACACCACCTCTGAGACGAGCCTGTTATATACCTGGTGATTAACTTCTTGTGCTGCCAGAATACGGTATTCTTGTTTCGCCTTCTTACCAGTTTCTACCAACTTAGCTTCTTCTGTGGGACTTAAGAAAACACAGCCAGTATCCAGCTCTACAGATACTCTTTGCGAAGAGCATTTTACCAAATCTCCAACATGCCAGGAAACTCTTGTAAAGAAGTCGACAGTGTTGTGAGATGAACAGCGAATAATTGTATGATGGTGAAAGGGGTTAAAAGTCAATTTGTGGGTTTCACCAAGAGGAAAAGTTCTCTCACTTTTAAGTACTATGTTTATGGGAGTGAATGTACCTCATGGGGATCATTCTAATAAGTACCGAGGTGTTAATACAGAATGAGCTACATAAAGTGGAACTAGTCTCGCAGCCCGGCAGCGCAGCCTGTTCACGGAAGATGCGTGCGTGACGAGAAGTCCGCAGTAAATACATTGTCGCGTAAGCTATTTCAAACAAACAGACAACACAAAAATTAAAAGTGCTGACATATATCGCGCCAGGAGATGTTGAAACTGCCTCCCTTCGTTGTTCAAGCATTTCTGGCACCTGCTTAGGAAGTTGTTCATTACCCTTCAGTAATTTTGTACCCGTTCGAACAGAATCATTTCCATTTCCTGAGCAAGTCGTCGAAGTGATTTTGTACGTTACATTTCCAGAGCTTTACTAATGTTACCTACAGTTTCTTGTGTGAGTACTGTATGCGGTTTATTACGTTTCTTATCAAGAAGACTTTACATCGTTCGTTATTTATTTAGTAGTCTATGAATCGAAGTCCAGCCTGGAACTTGAACATCAGGAATCTTCTCTTGAAATAATCTCCTTATGGCCCTCGAACATTCTGCACGGACGTATGAATCGTAAGTGAATATACTTTGGGGAACAGAATACCGATACCCGACTTGAGTCACCTGAGTCATTTCACTGAATTGACACACTGTGTACTAATGTCACCAACGAAACACGTCCCACGTTTGCAAATGTTCAACAAAGACTGAAACCTGGCGCGGTAGTGCGGTTTTGAGTACATCCGGCACTGTATTTCGTCACTGGCCGACTCACTCACTCAGGAATTTCCGCGCACAAGATAGAGCGGTTCCGCTTTACTCTGCTCACCCGGTATAGTGACTTCGTTGCGGTAATCACATAAACAGGATTATAAATATAAAGGTTACCGATCTCTTGATATGGTTATGAGGATATTTGTTGTTGCCTGTTGTTTAAAGGGGCCTAACATCTAAGGTCATCGGTCCCATGAGGGTATTTAGATTATGGTTCAAGTGTATGGGACGCCACCACATTCGTTTATTCATAAAGTAGAAAAAGATTCAAAGGAAAGCAGCGTGATTTGTTCTGGGTGATTTCCGACACAAAAAAGTAGAGTTACGAAAATGTGCAAACTTTGGACTGGGAAGAACTGAGAGTAAGGCGACAAGCTGCTCGACTGAGTAGTATGTTCCGAGCTGTCCACTGAGAGCCGGGCTGAATGGTTGGATTTCTGAGCCCAAGTTGGCAGGTTCTATCCTGGTTCAGCCCGTTTGTATTTGAAGGTGTTCAAATACGTCAGCCTCGTGTTGGTAGTTTACCCGGGATAAAATTCCGGCACCTAGGCTTCTCCAGAAACCGCCATAATTGGTTAGCATTGTTTAGTTTTAATGGAGAGTTGGCTTGGAATGATAGTAGACTAATGAAGTGGCATTTTTAAAAGTAGGAGAGATCACAATATGAAGATAAAGTTAGAATTCAAGAGGACAAACTGGGGCAAATATTTGTTTATAGGAGTAGTTAAGGAATGGAATAATTTACCAAGTAAGATATTCCATACATTTCCAGCTTCTTTAAAATTAAAGAAAAGTCTAGGTAAACAACTGATAGGAAATCTTCTACCTGGGCGACTGGTCTAAATGCAGATCATTGGTGAGTGATTGATTGATTGATTGATTGATTGATTGATTGATTGATTGATTTTTCTTCATTATAGACAATTATGTCTTTCAACGAGTTGTCTGCAAGCTTCCATGAATTAACTACTAGTAAGCGCTTCCACAATTCTCTGTTTGCAACTAGCTCTGTAGCCTTCGTTTAGTTCTACACATCTTATCATTAAATCATTAAAACTGAGTCGAACCATCATCGGCGTGGTCTTCTTCACCCATCTCATGCTCTCCATGGTCGCGTTCATTATTCTCTTATGTAAGCTATCATCCTGAAATGAATTCACTATCAAAACCAGTTATTCCCACCTCTTCATCCATGAAGTTTATGACTAACTTAGCATTTATCCGAATAACCTGCTGCCATTGTTCCAGTATGCTTGAACCAGCAATCATTCCCGCTGCTTGCATGTCTGTTACTTCCAATTTATGCGTAGGATATCCTGAGTCCGTCTACCTTTCCCTGACGCACAGTAAAGTCGATTCGAGGAGATGCCAATTGCAACCTGCGGCAACAGTGTTTTTCTCTTCACTTTGCCCCATGTATGGGCAACAAATTTAATGCAACCTATTGGTGGCCTCGTAGTCCTAATTCTTACCAAGGTCCAGGTTGGACTGATAAAAATATAGGTATCACCATGGCGCTGTACTTCCTCATACTTCACCTCAAGTTGTAGTACTAATTTAATATGATGTTGCCCGTGCAATATTTCCACTTACATGTTGCTAATTAACTATGCGAAATCGGGGATGGATATACCAATCAAACGCGGTGGTTGCATGTCCATATTAAGTCGATATCTCAGGGTAAAAACATCTATATATATTCAACAATACTATATACCTTCGCAAGTTCCGTTGAAGAGGGTGTATAGTTCAATGTGTTACTCATTTACTCCGAAATCCTACCGTAGAATTAATATAAGCCTTTAAATATCATGACTCCGAAATATCAGCCTAAATGTATCCTTACAACTAATCTTCCTATCTCTACCTTTGAAAATAAACGCTAGAATAAACTTAAAACTAATTTATTAGCATGCCAATATTATAATTAACAAAATAATGATCATCTTTGGTAATAGAGGAAAGTAAATCAAAAAAATCACATATTATTTTTCTTGACAACTAAAATTGACGAATTGACATAATTAAAATTGGGCAGGTATCTTTAATTCATCTGGGCAATTATTATTTTGTTGCGTGACCACACTTCATCATTTTATTTCAATATGGGGACAACTAGGATTTACTCTTTATTAAAGGAGGGAGTGGTCTTTCTTTCCTTTAGGTCTATTTGCACTACTCTTTGGAATTGGTTTGGGAATTTGCGTATTGACTTGTTTATGGCATGAGATAAGTAACTCTTTCCAATGATGGCTTCAAAATGCCATTTTAAGTATCTAAAAGAAATTAATCCTAACCATAAATATAAATTCCAACATCCTATATATATTAAAAATGTGTGCCAAAAATAAAATTAAATATCTTCATTTACGAATGCCATCGCCATGTTCTTCAACCGTCATGACCTGTCAGAATCGTACCGACCGATTAATTATTATGTGTATTTTCAATTAAAATTACTCCTTCAACTGCCTACTAATTTTACCATTTTCAGGTTAACGCGTGCTCCACTGCTATATATTCATTATATGAGACGAATATATTACTAGGCGACTATATCTCTATTCTACATACACTTCAAATACGTGTAAATTACGATCCATCTATCTCCATATTCCATATAAGTTCGACCAATAGACCATTTAATCTCACTGCTTCACTTAATATATTCACGTATCTAGGCCTTAATTTCACTGCTTGCCTCATTTTCAATCGCAACATAACTGTAGCTAAGAATAAATTCGCACCTATTTCCATCAATCATTTACTTACACAATACCTATTCAACATCTCAAATCTCCAACAACATATTATCATTTATGCATTTAATTACTGCGATTCCTCCGCATACAACAATATCTCTACTCAGATTCCACGTAATGTCTACCACGTCGCAGTAAAAACATTCCTTTTACTTAAATATCTACTCAAAACACCGCAAGCTGCTACTGTTTATTTCAACTCATCGTAAATGTAGACGATATTGGCCTAGTTATTCAATCTGGTCATTGGGTAGCCTAGGTTTATTATTATTATACTGCACTTCACTATCTTAGCCTTGCCTAGTTTAATATATGACGTTCTCGTAAGCATATAGGTTCAAAAACATCAATTCTCTTCCCGATACTGCTCACATTAACCTCATATCAAACTTATGAGCACGGCAGTATATTACTACACATAAATAATACGTATCTGTGGTTATTTTCTCCGGCATATGCCTTAGAATTCACACAATGGCACAAACAGGTCATATCTTTGGCACTTCAGCATTCCTACAATTATACTACACCAAATGAAATACTTTATAGTTAAATTTACTAGAACGTTACTTATCTCTGGCCATGTTATGTCCGACTCTGCTTTCTTCTTGCTCGTCACGGCTTCTCGGAACGCTTAGCCTTGCACTGGATCACGTCATGCTGGATCTCTAGGTCTTCAGGCTTGAGCTTACGATGATCTGGTCAGCCTCCCTCCATCGCTTTAGGCTAGCTCCATTTCGTGTCCAATTTCCATGCAACGAAAAGACAATATTAAATTGATAGAATACATCTTAATTTTCAGTATATAAAGCTTTTCCAAGTACTTTCTCTAATTGTATATATATTTCTTTTCCTCTAAAGATACTGCTCAGATTCAATTTTATTTTCATAAACTGGCTCTTCCTTGGTCTTTTTTATGTTGTCTGAATAATGTTCTTTAAATCTTATCAATGGGCAATACGTATAATTTGATGAAAATTTGGCCGTTTATTAAGTCAGTGTAGGCCTTATTTACGAATGCCGTATCCCAACACCTCTTCTTCCGTACAGTATTTGAAATCTTTTATGCGTGTTTCCCTGCCGTTTTTATGTATTTTCCAGTGGTTTGCTTCTGGATTCTTCCTTCGTATGGCTCCTATTATGGTTATATTGATTATGTCAGCTAATCTTCTGGTCAAGTAATCGCAATTCACAGTCCGTTTACGACGAAAACTCTTCTTGCCAAAGTAGATAATAATAGACCGTTTTTCAATTTTTTTTACGTATAATGGTTCATTTCTCATAGAGTTTCCTTTCCATCTCGCCAGGCACTGCCTCCTAATTGCGGTTAACTTGTCACAAAAAGTTATTCCGTGCATTCTTAACGCTTGAAGCTGATCTGCGCCATTTTTCTTCCGATGTATATTCATGTAAACTGACGTCAATCGTAACGTAATGGTACATTTTCTCCTCCCACTTATTTTTTAAATATGTTGGTCACAATATATTTATACTATGCTTCCATTCGTATAATAAATGGACCTTTACGTTACTCAACTTCCTTCTCCGTACTTCATTTCATAACTGTTGACTTTGCAATTACTCTATGTATTTCTTTTTAAACAGTCTCCTCTTCTCCATCTGTTTGACATTCTGAATTAATGCATCCTTCCTTTCCGCATATCTCCGGTATATCATTTAAGGATTGTTCCTGATTTTCCCGGTAATAATACTTGATATTTGCTGCGTTATGGATCCAACTTATAATTTTGTTATCCGTTTTCTTTCCTCTATTACCATTTCCCTCATGATCTAATTCAAAATTGTCGTTTTTCTTTTCTCAGGAACGTCTAACCCTGTATTGAAATTCTGTGCATTCGGGTTAAGATGACGTTTCCCTGCTTCCGAATTTTTATATTGTTGGAGCTCTAAACTCTCTGCGCCCTCGATATCTCCAACAATCTCCTTGTCTTTAATCGCTTGCTTTCATTTTTCTTGATTTCTCAAGTCTTCTTTCTGCTCCTGGGCATATCTTCTATTTCCGAACTCCCTTTCTCTGAAGTTCCGTCCACCTCTTCCTCCGTAATAATTCCTTCTTCGGATCATATTTCTGTTTCTTGTATATCTGTTACTTTGCCTGTCATATGGCACATATCTTCCATCCATCTGATATGTCCGTCGATATTCTTGATCTCTTTGACGTTGGTATCCTCTCACCTCTTTTCTTTCATCCATCTCCTGGTTCCTAGCCACGTCTCTTTGTCCTCTTCGTTTGTTAATTTCGTAATTCTCATGGGCTATTAAATTGATTGACTCTTCATTTCCCATACTACGTATTAACCTACTCGTGGGATGAGAAGTCGTCATGTCAATTTGTCTCAGCCTATCTTCCATTTCAATTGCCGTTTGAACGTTCGAGGTCGCCAATAATCTTTGTATTTCAGGTGGAAGTTGGCTTTGAATAGTTTTAATAGCTTCCAATTCACTGGGTGCATAATCCAAATCCTGAAAACGTTGAAATTGGAAAGCAAAATAGTCACTATATCTTGTCTGACCAGCAACAGCAAATTTTCGTGAATACAATTCCATTCTAAGCTGCTGTTGTACTTCCGGACTCCAATATTTCCTTAAAAATGCCGTTTTAAAATCCTCATATTCGTGGAAACTGTACTTAAATGCCTGGTACCAAATACTTGGGTTAGCATCTAAATGTTTTTCAATTACTTTGAGTCGTTTCTCGTTTGGAACGTTATTATCCCGAAAATAATCCTCCATCTCCCTCAAAAATCGTTTTGGGGATAAACTTGCAGTATTATTAAAATGTTTTGGCTTATCCTCGATGGTTTTAATTATATTTATTATTGCTGGACTTCCCTTATTACCATTTCCGTTCCCCATCGAACTTCCATTAATACCTTGGCTTGAATCCGTAGTCCTTGCTGGCGTTGTTTCCCTATCACAAGCCTGAATTTCTACTGTTCTCATGACATTAGGCCTTGTTGTTCGGTTCTCTATTCTCATTTCCTGAATTTCCTTACGAATCGTATGTAATTCTCTCTCCGTTCTGCTGATTCTGTTGTCAGTTTCATTTTTATTCCGTTCAGCTTCTTCTTGTATTATTTTAATTTTATCTGACACCTGCTCTCTTGCCAGAATGATATTTACTTCCACTGATTTATTCGTTGTTTCGATTGCTTCATTCAATTTGTTAATTCTTTCTGTGGAATTTATCCTCAAACTCTCCAAATTATCCGTTATACTCTTCATCTCTTCCATTTTCAACTTTTGAATAACATTTCTGCTTTCTGCCAATTCTTCCATAACTTTATTTATCTCTTGATTTATCTCTTGATTCTTATTTTCCATAATCCCTGTCATATCCTTACGTAAAACGTCAATATCCACTTTAATTTGTGTCATTTCACTTCCGACTTTTTCCATTTCCATCCTTACAGCTTCTTTCACTTCCTTCATTGTTTCCTGCTGTTTTTCTTCTTGCCTGTTAATGAATTCTTGAAGTTTTCCTTCAATCATTTGCTTTTGTTTCTCATCCTGTCCGTTGATTATTTTCTGAAATTCCTCATTTTTCTCATTCATCCTTTCCAAGAGCTTTCCTTCCAGTCTGTTAATGTTTTCTTCATTCTGCTTCCTATTTTCTTCATTCTGCTTCCTATTTTCTTCATTCTGTTTCCTAATTTCTTCAGCCATCTGGTTCCTATTTTCTTCATTCTGCTTCCTAATTTCTTCATTCTGTTTCCTAATTTCTTCAGTCATCTGGTTCCTATTTTCTTCATTCTGCTTCCTAATTTCTTCATTTTGTTTCCTAATTTCTTCAGCCATCTGGTTCCTATTTTCTTCATTCTGCTTCCTAATTTCTTCATTTTGTTTCCTAATTTCTTCAGCCATCTGTTGTTGTCTCTCCTCCTGATTTTTAATCATCTCCTGGAGCAGCTTCTCACTTTGCTTCCTATTTTCTTCATTCGCCTGTTGTTGTTTCTCCTCCTGATTTTTAATCATGTCCTGGAGCAGCTTCTCACTTTGCTTCCTATTTTCTTCAGCTATCTGTCTAAACACTTCAAGAATCCCTAATTGCTCTTCCTTGGTTTTCTGTATTACTTCATCTCTCTTCCTGTTCTCCTCCTCAATTTCTTTCTTATAATCCTCAAATTGTGATTTTAATTGAGCTAAGTTCGACATTTTTTTGATATTCCACTTAAAATGCTCTATAATTCCAGTTATGTTATATATAACCCTAATTCTCTATTTATCCCTCAACTTCAACCAACCAATCATCAAATATCAACATAAAATAGTCTATCAGACTTATAACTATATCTATTATTATAAATACTTCAAAGTTTACTTTGTACTTTCTTGTTTAACTGGGAAAGACTAACCCGGACCATCGTAACTCAGCCATGACAACCTATACAAGTCATACGCAAATCCAAACCTTGACCTATATGCCCAATTTTAATTATATTTATGTCGTATCCACCTAATCATATATATAAAATCAATAATATGAAACTTGCGTTATAAAACTCTTCCCTCATCATCACTCATGCATCAAATTCCTTAAAGTAACCTAAATATATATACAGTAGACTTTCTCCTTCCACGAGATTGTCAAATATTGCGAGACTCCGCATCAAATTTCTTGCTACCTTCTTCTTCTCCATCCAAAAATATAAATTTCTCCATTAGTTAAGCCCTCTCTTCCTTAATCTTCATGGCTATCAATCCATTCTGCGTCGCATGCCATACCTAAGTTCATAAACTATCAGGCATCGTCTCCTTCTTCGAATAAATTTCATGACTGTGGTCCAAGATTTAATTCAACCACCCCGGTATCTTTCTCTTGAAACCATTCTCATTCCTCAATTCGTCCTTCTTTTCAGACTTGCTCGACGCTACGGCATCATATGATATATGTCCAAGCCTAACATCCATATCTCATCCTCAAGATTCACTCCATAATCAAGTTATCAAATTTCTGTATATCCAGAATCTAATTATTCATCCGACCTCTTCAAACTTGCCTCACGTTCGGGCCGCCATATTTAATGCAACCTGCGGCAACAGTGTTTTTCTCTTCACTTTGCCCCATGTATGGGCAACAAATTTAATGCAACCTATTGGTGGCCTCGTAGTCCTAATTCTTACCAAGGTCCAGGTTGGACTGATAAAAATATAGGTATCACCATGGCGCTGTACTTCCTCATACTTCACCTCAAGTTGTAGTACTAATTTAATATGATGTTGCCCGTGCAATATTTCCACTTACATGTTGCTAATTAACTATGCGAAATCGGGGATGGATATACCAATCAAACGCGGTGGTTGCATGTCCATATTAAGTCGATATCTCAGGGTAAAAACATCTATATATATTCAACAATACTATATACCTTCGCAAGTTCCGTTGAAGAGGGTGTATAGTTCAATGTGTTACTCATTTACTCCGAAATCCTACCGTAGAATTAATATAAGCCTTTAAATATCATGACTCCGAAATATCAGCCTAAATGTATCCTTACAACTAATCTTCCTATCTCTACCTTTGAAAATAAACGCTAGAATAAACTTAAAACTAATTTATTAGCATGCCAATATTATAATTAACAAAATAATGATCATCTTTGGTAATAGAGGAAAGTAAATCAAAAAAATCACATATTATTTTTCTTGACAACTAAAATTGACGAATTGACATAATTAAAATTGGGCAGGTATCTTTAATTCATCTGGGCAATTATTATTTTGTTGCGTGACCACACTTCATCATTTTATTTCAATATGGGGACAACTAGGATTTACTCTTTATTAAAGGAGGGAGTGGTCTTTCTTTCCTTTAGGTCTATTTGCACTACTCTTTGGAATTGGTTTGGGAATTTGCGTATTGACTTGTTTATGGCATGAGATAAGTAACTCTTTCCAATGATGGCTTCAAAATGCCATTTTAAGTATCTAAAAGAAATTAATCCTAACCATAAATATAAATTCCAACATCCTATATATATTAAAAATGTGTGCCAAAAATAAAATTAAATATCTTCATTTACGAATGCCATCGCCATGTTCTTCAACCGTCATGACCTGTCAGAATCGTACCGACCGATTAATTATTATGTGTATTTTCAATTAAAATTACTCCTTCAACTGCCTACTAATTTTACCATTTTCAGGTTAACGCGTGCTCCACTGCTATATATTCATTATATGAGACGAATATATTACTAGGCGACTATATCTCTATTCTACATACACTTCAAATACGTGTAAATTACGATCCATCTATCTCCATATTCCATATAAGTTCGACCAATAGACCATTTAATCTCACTGCTTCACTTAATATATTCACGTATCTAGGCCTTAATTTCACTGCTTGCCTCATTTTCAATCGCAACATAACTGTAGCTAAGAATAAATTCGCACCTATTTCCATCAATCATTTACTTACACAATACCTATTCAACATCTCAAATCTCCAACAACATATTATCATTTATGCATTTAATTACTGCGATTCCTCCGCATACAACAATATCTCTACTCAGATTCCACGTAATGTCTACCACGTCGCAGTAAAAACATTCCTTTTACTTAAATATCTACTCAAAACACCGCAAGCTGCTACTGTTTATTTCAACTCATCGTAAATGTAGACGATATTGGCCTAGTTATTCAATCTGGTCATTGGGTAGCCTAGGTTTATTATTATTATACTGCACTTCACTATCTTAGCCTTGCCTAGTTTAATATATGACGTTCTCGTAAGCATATAGGTTCAAAAACATCAATTCTCTTCCCGATACTGCTCACATTAACCTCATATCAAACTTATGAGCACGGCAGTATATTACTACACATAAATAATACGTATCTGTGGTTATTTTCTCCGGCATATGCCTTAGAATTCACACAATGGCACAAACAGGTCATATCTTTGGCACTTCAGCATTCCTACAATTATACTACACCAAATGAAATACTTTATAGTTAAATTTACTAGAACGTTACTTATCTCTGGCCATGTTATGTCCGACTCTGCTTTCTTCTTGCTCGTCACGGCTTCTCGGAACGCTTAGCCTTGCACTGGATCACGTCATGCTGGATCTCTAGGTCTTCAGGCTTGAGCTTACGATGATCTGGTCAGCCTCCCTCCATCGCTTTAGGCTAGCTCCATTTCGTGTCCAATTTCCATGCAACGAAAAGACAATATTAAATTGATAGAATACATCTTAATTTTCAGTATATAAAGCTTTTCCAAGTACTTTCTCTAATTGTATATATATTTCTTTTCCTCTAAAGATACTGCTCAGATTCAATTTTATTTTCATAAACTGGCTCTTCCTTGGTCTTTTTTATGTTGTCTGAATAATGTTCTTTAAATCTTATCAATGGGCAATACGTATAATTTGATGAAAATTTGGCCGTTTATTAAGTCAGTGTAGGCCTTATTTACGAATGCCGTATCCCAACACCTCTTCTTCCGTACAGTATTTGAAATCTTTTATGCGTGTTTCCCTGCCGTTTTTATGTATTTTCCAGTGGTTTGCTTCTGGATTCTTCCTTCGTATGGCTCCTATTATGGTTATATTGATTATGTCAGCTAATCTTCTGGTCAAGTAATCGCAATTCACAGTCCGTTTACGACGAAAACTCTTCTTGCCAAAGTAGATAATAATAGACCGTTTTTCAATTTTTTTTACGTATAATGGTTCATTTCTCATAGAGTTTCCTTTCCATCTCGCCAGGCACTGCCTCCTAATTGCGGTTAACTTGTCACAAAAAGTTATTCCGTGCATTCTTAACGCTTGAAGCTGATCTGCGCCATTTTTCTTCCGATGTATATTCATGTAAACTGACGTCAATCGTAACGTAATGGTACACAATGAAAAGATAGTTTCTTCCGAATGCTGACTTCTTTCTTACAGAATGTCGTTTATCTCGCCTGAGAAATCAATTCATTCGCTTTGATTCAGTTTGTGTTCATTTGTCTAGGGGCTGCCTGGCCGAGGCGGTAAATGCGTGCTCGGTTCGCCCGGAAGGACGTGGGTTCGAATCCCCGTCAGGAAGTCGTAAAATTTAAGAAACGATATTTCCACTTCCGGAGGTGCATATGGCCCTGAGGTTCACTCAGCCTACACCAAAAATGAATACCAGGTTAATTCCTGGGAGCAAAGGCGGACGGGCGTAGAGCTAACCACTCTACCCCATCACGTGCCGCGGTTAACAATGGTCTTCATGGCCTGTACGGAGGTGACTTTGTCTTTTTTTGTTCATTTGTCTGTAGTTTTAATTTAATTTTTAATTGTAATTTAATTTTAATTCATAATATTAATTTATTTATTTGCAGGTAAGAACATTTTGGTCTTAAGGGGTTCTTCTGGAGAGCAGCAAGCTTTAAGTGGCATAAATTACCTTATTTCGCGCTTGACTGTTTGTGCTGTCGTTCAATCATGACTTTTTGCGAGTTTTTATGGAGTTTCGTTATAGGATTGATAAATTTGAGCGCACCCAGCAATATATAGGATCGCGGCTATAAGTGTTGCTACACAAAACAATTTCGCTTGCTGTAATTGATAGCATTAAAAGCGATGCGCGCAGGTCGTGTCTTTGCAAAAGGGCAGAGGTTATAGAGCTGCAGCGAGTGAGCCCAGAGGTATGTAGTGATGACGTCAGAGAGACAAAGGGACGCTTATACATTATTTATGGCTGACATGTTAGTATTGTCTGGGTATAAACGTATGCAAGACGTTTAGTAAAACAAACATGACGCGTCTTATCGTTATGGCTTTGTTTTGTTCAGACAAAGACAAGGAAGGTACGCTCTATTTACCAGCCTAACAAAGCTTTAGTGTGCTGTATATTCTGCTTCCTCTGACTAATTCATGAATATACCCCGGTTTTATTTTCTCTGTAAATTACTCATATTCGTGTTGTAGCATTAATCTTTGAATGCTAGGTCGTGAAGCAATCAGGGCATAGTGTTGGTACGCTAGTGAGTTCAACGAGGGAGAAAATCGTTTGAAGCAATATATAGGCTGAGGCAAGTGGCTCAGATGGTACAAGCACTGGCCTTCTGAGCTCAGATTGGAAGGTTCGGTCCTTGCTCAGTCCGATGGTATTTGAAGGTACTCAGATTTGCCGTTTTCGTGTTGGATGACTTATCGGTGCGTAAGAGAACTCCTGCGGAACAACATTCCGGCACCTCGTCATCTCCGAAAATAATGTAATATATGTAGCAAATTTAATCATTAAAAATATTCGAAATAAAAATACAGGTTTAGGTCTGTTTAAAGAGAAGTATAATGGAGGAAGTACAAGGACGACGACGACGACCGTAGCGAAATACGGGCACCCAGCTAGGAAACTGTTTTTAAAGCCCCTGTCACGTATGCGGCTACTTATATTTCTTTGATATTTTGAGGCTCATTACGATATTTATTTCGCCTATATATTTCTTGCGGATGTTTTGATACAGTTTTCTGCCAATTTCAAGTTCGGATATTTTGAGACTCGGTTAGTTTGAGACTGCGCCATGAAGTTCATACACAACAATTTGATCTCAAAGACGGGCTTTTCAGTCATTGCTTTACGTACAAAAAATTACTAAGAAGTTTCAAACATTCCTCAAAAATTCGCAAAGATTCTCAAAGCTGTGCATAGGGGCGTAACGTTAGGGCCTGGAGGGCCTGCAGTGCAGGCAGGCCCGGTCTTTTAAGGGGCCTCGCAGGGCGGTTTTGTAGAATTAGTAGATTTTTAAAAAAAATTGTTAGTTGACAAATTGCCACTTGATTGCACCTATCTGTAGTTGTATTGTACCGAGTGTAACACAGGATAGCTGTAAGCAGTCTCTCGCAACACCGCGACATGCTGCTCACAAAAGACCAGCACCAAGTTATTGAAAAATAATTACATCAATGAAGACTGATACCAAAATATCCTATTTCAGTTAGAAAATGATGTTTGGTTGATGTGTAGAGCACCTGAGATAATATAATGCACAAATTTAGCCGACCATTTAACTTTTGTGACACATTTATTGGACAACGATGTGTAATGCCAATAAGAAGTTGGGTGTAGTTGTTTTGCGATCGTCCTAATACACATCTTCATTTGCATACAATACGTCACACTACAAAGCACCACAGAAATACGGAATAGTGAATGCATGTCTCCACATAGGGTTGGCGTCATAAAAAGTGGCATCCGGTCGTAAAACTGGGCTAAATAATTCAAGTGCCGCCCCCAGGTAATTGTGAAATTGCTAAAAAGAAAAACAAGATGATGATCAAGATCGTTGCATTCAGTTGTGAAGTATAGTTACTACCAACAAACGTTTGTTAGATTAGGAACCGATCATTTTACGAAAGGAGGTACGAGGGCTGATCAAAAAAGACTGACACAGATTTTTTTTCACAGATCTTTATTACTCCATTTCAATATAAACATGATATTTGTCAAAGCAGCCCCCTCCTACTTCAGTGCACTTTTTATACCGTCTCTGCCGTTCCTTGAACATATGCTACAGACCATTCTGTGTCAGGTCCTTGAGAATCGCCTCACCTTTCTTGAGCACTGCTTTAGAGTTCTCAAATCGAATGTCCCGAAGATTTGCCTTTTTAAAAAAAATGCTATATGTTCGGGTCGTCGACCCGTGTGGATGTTTTGCCCCTACTGGCACCTGAGTGTAATTGGAATGGCGGTAGTGTTGAATGTTGTGTGTGAGGAAAAGAAGATTAAGGACGTCACAAAAACCTAGTTCCCGAGCCAGGGATATTAATCATTAGAATTAAAACCCCTGAATCGGCCGGGAATCGAACCCGGCGCCGCCGGGTGACAGGCAGACGCGTTGCCCCCTACACGGCGGGACCGGACAAGCTTTGCCTTTAGTGATGGGAATAAAAAAAGTCACAAGGTGCAAGATCAGGGCTATAAGGTGGATGCAGTACACAGGTAATGTTGAATCGAGCCAGAAACTGCATGACTTGATTAGCGATGTGAGGCCCTGCATTGTTATGATGAAGTCGCCACCCAGTCCGAGAAAGCTCTGGTCGTTTCTTTGCAATGTGCTTCCTCAGTGTAGCCAGTACTGACGTGTAGTATGCTGCTGTAACAGGAGTGCTCCTCTCGCGTCACCTCCATTGTCTGGTATGCGAAACGCACGTAGGGTCTACACGATGGAGTATTACTACCAACCATCCGATACGAGAGTGCTGCCACCTACGGGCATTATACATAAAAGCCCGCTCTTTTCAAATATTTATGTTACGGATAGGAAACTATCACGGAAGCTATAGGAAAAATCAGTCTGTCATTGTTGATCAGCCTGCGTATGTTCCTGACTTCACAAAGATCAAGTCAATTGGAGCAGCCCTATCGAGAAACTACATTGCGACCTTTTGAGAGGCTGACAGTTGAGATGCGATGTATTAGTTCATAGTATTCTCGATGGCCAGTTCTGCTTTGACTCAGTACCATCATGGGTTGACATTTGAGGAGTGTCTGTTCGAAAGGTGCTATTTCCACGTTGTGGGAAAAGCTCAAGAAACGTAAAAAATAAAATATAAAAAAAAGACACATGGAACATACCCATGATTGAGTATGGTAGGTCCCAGCGTTTAAGGAATTATATGTTCCTGGTTTGGATTGCTCATGACAGTCGATAATATTCAACTACTTTAGTGCGCTTGGACGAAGTACTGAATTTTTTTTAAAAAAATGTGGATATAGCACCTTTTGAACAGATACTCCTTATTTGGACATTTCATTGTCCACGTTCGTTAGACCGTGGATCCGTATAAGGTGTAGTTCGCTGGACTGCCATCTATTCTCTATTGATCTAATTAAAGTGTCTGAGAGCTGCTGTCCTCACAAATCGCCAGCCACTTGTATTGGACGTCTTCCACTCCTGGCTGTCATTAGCTCCCTTTTGTGGCCGCTCGCTGCTTGTTTTTGTCCACTGCTAACTATATCGTGTGCAGTGTACGAGCTTCGTGAATGATATGATTAATGACAAAGGCGATCTAATTTTCTGTCGCGCAGAATGGAAATAAACCATCTTTTGTCCTATATTGTCCCTTAGAGTTTGCCATTATACTTCATTTCATACCATGTCGAGTTTCGTATGTTTACAATCTTCGGAAAGTAAAACTTTACAGTGTTACCGCATGGAACTTCTACCGATATAAAATCATGCGATCAGAAACCTTTTTTCAGTGTGTGTGACATTTGGATAGTTACCAAACGATTGCACTGCATCATGTGCGCGAGTCAGTACATCTGTTCATTGATTCTTGAATGATATCAATTATCAATTATCGACTGTTTAAATGGTGGGCCCTGAACTGACCTTAATGTGTTCAATTTAGTACAGTCTTCAGCATATCCTAGTTATTTCTGGAATCGCTGGAGCCACCCTGGCTCATTTTGGTTTTCACCGTGGGTTTAAAACCGGACGCTCTTCGGACTCTGCGTGATTTTTGAAATTAAACTCTCAACCCAGCATGGACCGCGATTCGAATCTCAACCTTCTGGGTCGTAAGCCAGCAGCTATGCAACTGAGCTAATCATGCCCCCCACCCCTTCCGTCCAAGGAGTTTATCTTAATATTATTTAAAAATAAATTAGACACAGTATGAAATCGAATAGTATACGTTACTCGGGCGAAAGGGTTTAACGTATTCGTTTTGAGACATCTTAATTTGTACGCAAAACCCCACCTTCGCCCTTGCATTGTAAATAATAATTATTCCATACCATGGCGAATTTTACTTCTTTTCACATCCAAAAGGTGTTCGGATAATGAAACGTACAGTAGCTACTTTCCGTACACGTTTATTTAAAATTCGTTTCTGGTTGGTTGAGATCCGGTTTGCTTACCAACAGCTTCTCTGATTGGTTCATATTTTCTCTCGTGTATTGGCTCTGTTCCCTCTATGTTTTTCATTTGTTCATCTACTGTTATATCGATTGTGTTGGTCACAGCCGCCTCAATCATGCATGATAATGATTAGTTTGCCCAACTCGTTCCGAAATTCCGTCCTCGTACTTCACTCGTAAGGCAGAGCACCACTTTCCGTTGCTGTTGCGTAAATAACTATTCTGACCTGCTAGGCAGTGGAGAATAAAGGTCTACATGTTGTTGTTGTTGTTGTTGGTTTTTGTTTTGTTTTGTTTTTTTGCTGGTTGTTTAACGTCGCACTAACACATGAAGGTTTTCGACGACGCAGTACCGGGAAAGGGCTAAGATTGGGAAGGGAACGTCCATAGCCTTAATTAAGGTACTGCAACCTTGCTTACCGATAGCCTCTGGCTCTTAATAATAATCTCAGGGTTCAGGGCTCTTCAGACACTTGCTGACATAAATCGGCGGGCAGCATAAGGAAATCCAATTAATACTTGAAAAAATTAAGAAGTGGGCTAAAATGGATTTATTACAAAAGAAAATATTTACGTTTCATAGATGTGAAGCATCGAATAATTTTAAAAGTTTGTTAATTTAACAAAACAGCTGACAAAACTTTGACGCAAATAAAAAATGTGAAGACTTCAGGAATGATTTTATTGATAGTTAAGTTAAACGTTAATTGCCATTCCAGAATATAATTCGATAACAAAAACAATGAAAAGAGAAAAACCTAGAAATTGCTATCGGATTTCAATAACACCGTTGGTCGATTCACTTGATCCGTGAAGATTCAGTTTCCGTAACCGGACTCCGCACTTTTCTTTAACTAAAGTTATCCACCGATCACAAATACCACGTAGCCGTCGAATGGACCCTTAATTGAATCGAAACAACCTCAGGTTATATTTGAACCCATTAATTATACACACACAAAAACATTTAATTCACATGTTGTCTTGCTCCTTGGCAAGGCATTGAGCGTCAAAATTCACTGTTATCAAATCCCTAATATCTCTCTAAAAATACATGATCGCACTATGTTTTGTTACAACCATACACCCAGTAATAAAGTTACTTTATTAATTAATTAATTAATTAATTATTTAAAATTATATAGAAGATTGTTCCACTGAACTGCAATATTTATAAAGTGTAATCAAAAGCTTGAGTTTATATTTGAGTTAACACACAAATAACTGTCAGGTTATGTCAGTATAGATTAAAATACTTTAAATTGAATAAACCAATAAGCACGGATTTCTAAAAATTAATCTTATCGCTTCACTGAATAATAATTTAATCCGACCGTCTATGAACGGTACCATAAACTGAACTGTAGAGTAACGTCAATGGACGGTATTGTAATAATCATCACCATGCTATCAATAGCAACTAACGTGAACAAATGGTCTTCATCCGAATGTAGAAAACTCATTGCAATAATTATGGCCACTATTGTGCCAAGGAACACGGATAAACGTCTCATTCATGTAGAAAACGATTTGTTATTTATTTCAGTAATCACAACCGTCATCTTGACCATTGAATAAATGTGCTACTCAAAACTATGACCAGTGCTATCATACACCATCATCATTTTTGATTACAAACATTTAACTTTAGTGATCAATACAATTTAGGTGACGCACTATCATCGCAGACTGAACTGGTCTCTGATGATAATCCACAAATATTAATTGTCACTAGAATAAAATAATTACAAGTCCTCACAGACTGAGCTAACCATCTAACTTGGATAATGAACATTAAAAATAAACCGGACACTGATCATTGCAGACTGAACTAACCATCTAGCCTAATTCATGCATGTTGGAAATAAACCGTACACTGATCATTGCAGACTGAACTGTCCATATAACTGAATTCATGAATGTTGGAAATAATGGACACTGATCATTGCAGACTGAACTATCTAATTCGTGAAAGTTGGAAATGAAGTGGACACTGATTATTGCAGACTGAACTAACCATCTAGCCTAATTCATGAATGTTGGAAATAAACCGTACACTGATCATTGCAGACTGAACTGACCATCTAACTGAATGCATGTATGTTGAAAATAAACTGGACAGTGAATTGGTGTACGGCGGTTAGTGCCGGGAGATCGCAGGACGGGTTCGGCTCGCCAGGGCAGGTCTTTTGATTTGGCCCCCGTAGGCGACCTGCGCGTCGTGATGAGGATGAAATAATGCTGAAGACAACACATACACCCAGCCCTTGTGCCAGGGAAATTAACCAATGATAGTTAAAGGTCCCGACCCTGCCGGGAATCGAACCCGGGACCCCTGTGACCAAAGGCCAGCACGCTAGCGATTTAGCCATAGAACTGGACAATGCTCATTTCAGACTGAATTAACAATCTAAGTGATTTCATTAATGTTATAAATAATCCATACACTGATCATTGCAGACTGTACTGTCCATCTTCCTGAATTCACGAATGTTAAAAATAAATTATCTTCGACATATGCGGACTTTATAACTAGTGATCTCTCTCTCTCCCTTATTGGATGTATGCATACGTTATTACAAGGAAAACATGGAATATAATGACATGACGTAATCATTCTGCACCGTACGTCCTTTTAACCTTAAAATTATTTACATTACTCACAACTATCCGTTTGGTCCACCAACCAGCTAATAAAAATAAGTATGAGTCTAGTCGCAATCATTACGTCTTTAACAGATCACTACTGTTAAAGCAACCCCCTGATAATCACTGAGACAACCAGACCTGAGGCCATCTAAAAACTTAAACCAAAATCCCAATTGTGGGTGCGTGACAGACGAGTTCCATCATTTACTCGTACCATTCGATAAATTTTCCACAACACACATTGACATTTTACTGCCACACCAACTAACTTGTGTCAAGATTTCGCCGTAATGAACTCTTCCCTCTGTTAAAAACAATTCATACAGTATACAAAGTATCATCTCATCATTTACGAGGTTTACATAATATTATTACTTCTTCGACCCTCTCAAGTCTTCCAGACAGTCGTCTGATAACGGGCTCGCAGTATTCTAAAAATATCTCACCCTTCCGCCTTGTTGTTTGTCAATCATCCCGTACCACCTGTCGTTTTTACCTGCTGTGAATCCACATGGAGCAAGCCAGATTATAATATACTCATTTCAGTTGAATTTATCTCTCATAATATCTAGCCTTCTGAGATCACATGATCCCGAAATCCAACAATTCTCGAACCCTGGACATTGCACATACCTCTCATGGCATTCTCTTTTTCGCTGTTTGCTTTACGTCGCACCGACACAGATAGGTCTTATGGCGACGATGGGATAGGAAAGGCCTGGGAGTGGGAAGGAAGCGGCCGTGGTCTTAATTAAGGTACAGCCCCAGCATTTGCCTGGTGTGAAAATGCGAAACCGCGGAAAACGATCTTCAGAGCTGCCGACAGTGGGGTTCGAACCCAATATCTTCCAGATGCAAGCTCACAGTTGCGCGACTCTAACCGCACGGCCAACGCGCCCGGTCTACGGCATTCTAACACCTCAGGGCATTTCCATCCCGGAATCCAACTAAACTAATTTAATTTGACATTGTCTCGGTTGGTTCGTCCTTTCTCATCAAGGCTATTTGATGTCTACATGATCTCAAATTAGTTCCTTGTACAATATTGTATGGCCTTAATCTCATTTTTTAATATTTCATTTTAATATCGTGACTTATTGCATGGATTAATCATTGTACTGAAATTACGTAACTATTGAAACAAACCTACAACAAATATCAAACTCTAAATGATGGGAAAATCACACCGATCTTGACTTAATTTATACATTATGATATCTTTACCCGATACTCACAACCTAAAATTTTCCAACACGCAGCTGTATTTTACATTATATTTTGACACGGGATCTTGACACACAAATTCTTTAACGTTAGACTGGTCTAAAACGTATCTTTTCCCGATACCTTCTTTAATCCGATTTAACATAATCGTCTTAATTTTGGGATTTCAACATAAAATGTATGGTGCGCAAACTTCTCGTAACATCTCTGTGTCACACAACACTTAATATTTGAACCAACGCAAAGAAAAACATCAAACTATCGACCTTATTTACACATAACATAACGATGCAGAAATACACTTTAAAGAATACAGATCATGTCATGCACCTGGATTTCTGCTGAACATGCTATGTTCTCAGACATTACAATTCGCCGACTGCCCAATTAAGGCTTAACACACCATGTTGATACAAACTATACACACTTCACACACTTCTTCTCGGAAATTCTTAATTAACATTATTTATTTTCTTGGTACTACACACTTAACAAATATATGTGAATCTTCATGTTTATCAGACAGGTTTTTTCCTTGACACAACTAATAGCGTACACAGGATGTTCGTTTTTTCTTGGATTTCGTTAAGATTATGGATGGGTTTGGATTTTTGATCGAAGTTTATATAAAAATTGTCTAAAATGTTTAATACATTTCCGTTTTGTTTATACTGTACTAGCTGTACTACACGGCGTAGCCCGGTTGATTTAGGATTTTTACTTTTAAGATTAGTATCACTAGTTAGTTATGTTAAAGTGAAGTTTTAAAGAATTCCTTTCTGGGATATGGATTTTTACCATCTATTATATAGTTTTAGAGTTACTTAGATGTGTTTGTTTTCAGGTTTTAAATGATTTCATTTTCGAGTAAAATCTTGTCCTTGTAAAAGCTTGAATTGATTTGGAAGTATTTGATCCTTTCAAAAAGATAATAAGTGATAACTTCATGTATTTATCTTTCACGGTATAGATATGATCTACACGATTTCAACTGTCAATGAGACTCTCGCCAATCAGCCTTGAGACCCCAAACGCAGTGGATTCAACACTAATCTCGGTCATTTTAGACTATTTACTACAAAACCCCTTATAGTGTCCCGTCCCAAAGGAGGCTGAACGTCGACTTAAACGATATTCAGAGGGTCACAACAATGAATTCGACATTAATATAGGTTATTTTCTATTATTTTTAAATAATGTAAAATGCCATGCCCTCCCATTCCCCACCCCTAGCGGGGATTGGTGTTTCATCTCCATAGATTTTTTTTCGAAATGGTAAGTCATATATGCCAACGGCCGTAGCCGTGTTGAAACACCGGATCCCGTGAGATCTCCGAAGTTAAGCAACATTGGACGTGGTCAGGAGTTGGATGGGTTTGCCTCGCGCTGTTGGTGGGAGGGGGGGTGGGGGTGGGAAGGAACTGGCCACCCTACCGCACGTAAACTCCGGCTCAGGAACACCTCTGCCGAGGTTCGGACCTGCCTTTGGGCAGAATAACCCTTACCTTACCTACAAGTCATCTATGTACCAAGTTTTGTTGAGAGATATTTTGGAATATACCCACAGACACCAATATATCACGGTTATTTTTACATTCATTTTCACTCCTTCTCAACATCCATACCAATTGCGGTGAAGTATGACTTATCCATCCAGACTGTCACAGTTCAATTCAGCGAACTCGTAAACATTAATATCAGTCATTTTAGTTTGTTTTTATATTTCACCATCTCCACGAGGAGTGCTACTGGTGTTTTACCCAAGAGTATTTTTTCAGATAGTAAGTCATATGTGTACCAATTTTGTATGAGGGCTATGTTGGAAGAAACACACACACACACACACACACACACACACACACACACACACACCGACGTCCGGAGTATCAATATTCGCCTCACTGTTCCACAATATTTTCGATAGGCATGCTATTTCTACCGTACGTCCTCGCAGTTTGTATTATGATAGTAAGTCCAGAAAAATATGGATTCAACACTAATATCGATGGTTTTTAGTTATAATTATATTTCGTCCCCTTCCCTAGGGCTTCTAGGGGTGTCTTTCCCCGCAGTATTTTTTTACAGATAGCAGATAATATTTGTACCAAGTTTAATTGACACCTATGCTGGAACATACATACAAACACCCAAAATATCGGTCATTTTGCACATTTTATTTTCTTCACCCCTTCTTACAACCCTGCTGATTGGGGCTCAAGTTGGATTTAAACGACATCCGGAGTGTCACTATTCATTTCAGCGATCTCGAAAAGTATGGATTCGACACTATTTTCGATTAATTTTATGTATCACTCCCCCACCCCAAAGGGTGCTGAACTCACTTCAATAGGGAACACTACGAAAACCTTATCTCTTAATGCTGAACATGGATGGACTTTTACAGAATCCGGAGTGTCACTAAACATCTCAGCGACCCCGAAAACTATAGATTTATCACTATTTCCGATTATTTTTATATCTCACCCTCCCCTCGTATCTCACCCCAAACGGTGATGGAATTTAAAAAATTCCGGAGTGTCACTATTTATCTCAGCGACACCGAAAACTATGGATTCGATACTATTTCCGATTATATATATATATATATATATATATTCATCCTCCTATATACAGCAAATATTATCCTCGTCATGACGCGCAGGTCGCCTACCGGCCCAAATCAAAAAACCTGCAGCTGGCGAGCCGGACATGTCCTCGGACACTACCGGTACTAAAAGCCATACGCCATTTCATTTACCGGACTATCATGATTTAGCGTTAGTTGCTGTCGCCTAGCGACAATCTGCCCATCAAGTCGATCCAATCTTGGTGCGGCTTTGCAATTTAATAAAATTACATAAAATTACTCATAATAATAAAACCACCTTACCGTTTTCGTTCAAACCACTTCATAATCCCTTTCAGATGTAATAAGAAGAAATTGTGAACATTTCAGCGAAATCGGTCCAGTAGTTTTTGAGTCTATTAACGTCAAATATACCAACATCCAATTTTATATGTATAGATGTAGGATATCTAGATCTTTATCTGTGATAGAGAATGTGTGATTGTGGTCTTTCATGTTTTTACTCATAGCGGAAAATCTTCTGTATATAGCTGCATTAACATGTTCTTTGTAGCGAATTTGAAAATTCCTTCCAGCCTGTCTGATATAACTGGTGTCGCACTGGTTACACGTCATCTTTTATACCGCTGACTGCAAATGTTGATCGGATTTATTCAGTGTGTTTGTATTATAGAAAAGTTTAGAAGTAGTGTTGTTAGTTCTAAAACGACGTTAAGGTTCTGGTTTTTAATGTTTGACATTTGATATAGGTCATTGCTGTTGAAAGTGAAGGTGACAAAATCAGTATTCTCTTTCTTTTGTTTTTTAAGTGTGGTGGTGGTGGTGAGACAGTCCATTTACCAAATGGAAACGTGTATTCTTTTGGATTTTTCTTAGATATTTTAAGTCAATAAGAACCGGAATGAAGTTCATTACTTGTAACTTCCACACAGTCACAACCAAGTACCACACACTGTCGATTGCGCAGTATCGTATTACTGGGGAAGAGTAGACCTTGGGCGTACCGCCATGTTGAAGGCGCTCCTTAGCTCGCTGAAGAGACCGTGCTGCGGTATACATGTATTCACTTACCGTCTTACTAATAAACGGTGTATAACTTTTATACAAGGTTTATACACCGTTTACGCGAAATTCGTTACTAATAAACCGTGTATAAGCCTCCTGTGTATACATCTGTTATAGTTATTCACTGAATTGCTTATACAGTCCAGGACCCTAGTATAAGCGTTGTATAGCAGCGTGTAGCGGAAAAAAAGAAACGAGCGAGCAGTTTATTTTCGTGGTATTTATTGTCGACAGTAATATAATCGTTGTAAAATATTCGACTTATCCATTTAACATTGAACACACGTTGAAAGAATGACGATAACGTTGATGATCTTCACGATATTTTAAACATAGAAGACATACGGTACCGTACACGATTCAGAGGTTATGGAAGCTAGACATCTTCGTAAAGTAAAACACTTTAAAGAGACGGAATGACAATGAATAACTATAAAAGAAATGATGGTTGGGCGTATTTTAGTGTAAAAATATGTTACAGCTTAATAGACCTTTGATATTGCGAGTTTTTTATACACTATCTGCCCCTACAAAGATCTTTCTTAATTGAGTACCTACCGTATACAAGGGGACATATTCCTCGAGATAAAAAGTGGCATAACTTGAAAACCATACGTAATATGATTTCCATACTTTGTAGTTGAATACGTAGAAATGTGATGTATAAATGCCTAATAGAAACTTTTTTGATCTAACCTTTCGTTTAGCTACAAAACAGGTTTTCCTTTCTCCTGAAAAGTAAGGATTTTGGAATGTGTACCCTTTTCAACTCGCCGATTCAATTGCAATTGCTTACGTTTTCCGAACTACCCCAGTTAGGAGCTTTTGATATTTTCTTAAGCTTTTCCATTTCTTTTTTTAGCGTCCATTACACAAGCAAGCTGAAGAAATGTTGATATCAAGTCAATTTCCAGCTGTCTCACGGAATGACAATGAATAACTATAAAAGAAATTATGGTTGGGCGTATGTTTGTGTAATAAGGTGTTACTGCTTAATAGACTTTAAATTGCGAGTTTATTATACATTATCTGCCTCTACGAAGATCTTAGATCTTTCTCAAAGTTGAGTATAAAAAGGGACATATTCCTTGACATAAAAAATGGTATAACTTGAAAACCGTACGTAATATGATTTCCATACTTTGTAGTTGAATACGTAGAAATGTGATGTATAAATGCCTAATAGAAACTTTTTTGATCTAACCTTTCGTTTAGCTACAAAACAGGTTTTCCTTTCTCCTGAAAAGTAAGGATTTTGGAATGTGTACCCTTTTCAACCCGCCGATTGAATTACAATTGCTTACGTTTTCCGTACTATCCCAGTTAAGAGCTATTGATCTTTTTTTAAGCCATTCCATTTCTTTTTTTTGGCGATCATTACACAAGCAAGCTGAAGAAATGTTGATATCAATATAAGCGAATTTCCAGCTGTCTCACTTAGTGTTGCCACTGCCTTTTCGATATGCCGTGCTACTGTGCGACTTTCCGGAAAGTTTTGCTCGTAGATAACCAGCAGAAGCGATCATAAAGGCGGTGAACGTGCGAAATACGTCAGTGAACTACAGGAAGAGATTCCTACTCCTTGGAACGAGTGTATACGTGCTGTGTAGTAATACAATGCGTATACCTCGTTTATTAGTAAGAAAAATGTAAAACGCTTATACAGGGTTTATTCACTGTATAACTAAACAAGAGTTAAACAACGATATAAGGACTTTTTATTAGTAAGACCCTTAAAGTACACACGTATGAAGTAACACCTACTGAAGTGTTATATTTATTCCAGTGACATTTGATAACACGTTGATCAACATTAGACTGAAATCACAGGCGGAACGGTGCGTGATCTCCCACATTGCCTATTATGTCTCTTCCAGAGGTAGAAATAGCTTTGTGAGTGTTTTATTAATAGACTAGGGGAGTACTTTGAAGAAGACAAAGCTAACTTGACTACAGGTGAGCCCCTTAAAGAGTTATTGTTAAGTTATATTATTTGTTTTAAGCGAACGTATGTTACTGGGTTTCCTGTGGTGATCAACTTTTATTGAGTCTTGATACTTTTAAAATGTAATTCCTGCTTTTCTATCGATAGAATGCTACGAATCCTGTTTCATTCTCACTCGTTATAGCTGGCAAAAGTGTTCGTGGCCTTGGGTTATCAATCACTCATCTCGGACTAGCTGTATAAGGTGAACTGCTGATATGGAGCATAAATGTTCATAATACAGTATGTCGCACTACCGACAGCCGCTTTTCTCACAGTGACTAAATGTGATAACTATCTCAATTGATGTCATATTTAACGAGCCTGAAATGTTAGGTTAAGGAGAACGTCTGGAGTAGAACAGCGCGTTCACTGTAGACGCATTGTTTTGCACTTCCGATTTTACTACATCGGAATACAGCACTGAAGAGGGAACACAGTCTAGGGCACATTTGGCTTTACTGTACATTCCACCCATTTATCTCTCTTTTTACTCAGCGCCAGCTGAGCTGAGCTGCCCAGCAGCACAAAGAGATATTTATTGCACTGCTTTCATTTAAGATGGGATGTGCCCGATTTAATAAACTCTACCTCTTGCGTGATCTCTATTCTTAGTAGGATGGTCTGTGGATGACAAAAAGGAACCGGATGCTGAAGAATTTAGTTGCTGTTAATGTCGGTCTGGGTTTTATGAGAGAAATGTGGTCCAATTCTTTGTGCAGACCTATTAGAAAGTAAAAAATGTTGCTTTTCTTAAATCATTGTGATATTCATTACTGAATCATGTAAGAGGAGTTGATGAGTAATCGTTATTTCACAGTCATCGGTATTGAAATTGGAATGGTTTGTTCACGCACTTACAAACAGGGTTTTATGCATCCGCTTTAATCCAGTTTATATGTTGTTATTTTTCTCATTCTCGGTAATATGATATAGAACAATTAATGCTGTACCTTGTTTTTCCACCTTGAAAATTACTCTCTACGTTACATTAAGTTTATCGAATTCTTAAATGGTTTAGAAAAGTGTGAATTTTTTTATTTCCTTCCAAAAATGCCTAATTTTGTGCTGAATGGGGGATCTTTTCCCATCACACTATTGTTTACGGTGCGATTGCAGTTTAACATATGAGACGTGACAGCAGAGCGGCTTCTCACCGAAATGGTTGAGACGGAATACCGTCCGATGTATCTAGGGGCTCAGAAATGAAACGTCATATCCCTATGGTTTGAGTTCCACGTAAAACTGGAGGTCCCGTGGTTGTCTGATAGCTACAATATTTATTTCGTTAAGAAGTAATTTGTCTATAAAAATAGTATTACAGTGAAGATAGAGGTTTATTGCCTCATTCACATATCTGACCTATCATTTATCATCTTATTCACTGATGACATCTTTCGTAGTGAGTCTCCATAGTCAGTGTTAGGCATGGATAATCCATTAGCGCCTAATCGTTGAGCGTGACTTTACTCTCGATCAGGTTGGCGTATTAGGAGAGGTAAATCGCCCGATCAGACTCACCAAGAGAATGTATTTCATTAAAGTAGAATGTGTTGCTGTTCTACTACTGGGATTTCGTCAAAAGAGGTGGAGATAAAGTTATTAGTTACATCCAATGGTTAGAGCCCTGCGTGGATATACAAAATAATATCAGCATTCGCTCCGCAACCGCACTTCCTTCATCCGCGCCCGCATCCAAATCCGCGAATGGTTATCCGCGGATATTGTAAATATTTAACTACAGTATATTACACACAGGGTATTGAAACGGATAGATCAGTTGATATAATGCAATAGGCCTGACACCTGGCACCAGATCCCTTACAGTCACAGGTTTTTGAGGGATTTTCTTTTGCGACAACTACCGACGTATTGACCTTTGTTCCTTCCATTTAATTGTAGTCAGGCTTCGGTCAGATTTACGGCTTTATGGTCTCAAGGCCCTTGATATATCACCATTGTCCCATACCAGTGTCAAGGGTCGCGTAACCACAAGCAAAAATAAGAGTATACCTGAGTGAAAGTGAATAAACTTCATTATTGAGAAATTATCCGCAAAACTATCAAAATTATCCTCACTGCCGTGCAGTTTGTATCCATAAGGACATCCCAAATATCCGCATCCGTGTGTGGCTCTACCAATGGTAAGTGCTCGGTTACGGAAAGGACAAGTCTACAAAATGGAGAAATAAGATTGCGCTCTCAACATTTTTTTAACTACACAAGAATGTACAGTACATTCATAGCTTCGATAAACTGCTGGAACAGATGTCATCTCCTGTAACATATTTGAACGTCGTTATTAAATGCATTCCATGTGAAGAAAGGGTTTTAACAGTGTTAAAGGAAGCGAAGCTGTAGAGTTGATTTCGGCGCTCGAGTTCGTTCCCATTAATTTTGGATCTTGAGCGTAACATTACTCGATTTGTTTCCCATATTTGAGAATGTTGATAATAATTATATTAGATTCTGGTTATATTTCCCTATGTTGCAAACAGCAAATATCCACCTGCAGTTTTGTGGACATTTTCAAGTTCGTCAGAATGTACCACTAATTGCTATGAATATCTTCACTGCGAATTGAATGGACAGTTTTACGCTCCACACCCCGATATATTCCATTAGGCAGACGTTCTGAAGGAAATTATTCCTTGCGACACTTCCTTCGTACGAAGGAACAAAAATAAACCAGGCCTAAAAAACATTGAAGGGGGAAAATATATGCAGATGTGGATTGAGTGATTAAAAGAGGGAAGTATAACTTGATATTCATTATTGCAATACGCCTGTTTTCAATTTTTTACCATCCATTTGTGATTTTGATTCATTTTAATGGATAATTTATTTATATCACTTAGAAATTGGGGAATTAATGTTGATACTGTGTAACATTTTAAATCATACCTACTGCAGTAGCAGAGGACAGTTCTAATTCTGTTGAGAACGAGAAGGAAAATGTTGATTACTGGGGAACTACCTCTTGTATTGATCCTTCAGCCAGCTCGAGTGTCTCCTCGAAAATTGTTGCAAACAAGCAGATGTGGGAAACAATAGTTCATCCAAAGCAAGTGCTGTAGCTCCACAATGCGCTGAAAAACATTAGACTAACTCACTCGTTCAGTTGCGCAAATGATCACATCGGCCGACTTTACTACGATAACCTTCAGTGGCTGTTCGAGGATCCAATCCGTCTCCGAGCTGGTTTCTCACGACAGTCGCACTTGCTTCTGCTCACGAACATTTTATGAAAAATACTACTAAAGACAGTTTAACTGTCGTGGATGTTTCGTGAACTACGTCTAGCATAGGAAATTATTTTGTATACATTGCCTTTTGTCTTTTATGAAATTATTCGTTTTCTTATTCACGCGCCTGTTCTGGAGAAAGCTTATTACTAACGTTCATATAATGTTTTAAGTCAGTGGCATGTGAAGGTTCTCTAAGGGTCACACGCGAAGTCACTGCACTAAATTGTATTATTTAGTAGACAAATATAAATTGAAGAACTCCTTCAAAGCTATTTTTAGACGTACAAAAAATGAAATGATCACAAAATACCTCTCCACACCCATGGAAAACACCATTTAGTACTCCACTCTCCATTCAGAGAGGTGCTGGGAATCCCACTATAAGAATTCACTACCTCCTGGTAGTATATCGCTCTCTCTCCGGCCCATTCGATTTCAAGGATAAAATGACGTAGGACACCTGGCAGACAACGAATTTTATGGCTGTGGTATTTTGTGGACTGGTACGGGTTGAGCACGATGTCTCTCTCTGTTCCACGTCGCTGCATCCAAATTCAGGATCGCCATCTTGATCACCAACCTTCGCTAGAAGATGGATAGTAATAATAATAATAATAATAATAATAATAATAATAATAATAATAATAATAAAGTAAACTGGTGTCCTCATCCCGAGGTAGCTGCATGTACCATTTCAACCACATACCAATCTTCCTGCCATTCTTAAATTTCTGCGAGTACTGGGAATCGAACCTGGGCCTCCGAGGACGGCAGCTAATAGTGCTAACCGTTACGCTACGGAAGCTGACAACAATAATAATAATAATAATAATAATAATAATAATAATAATAATAATAATAATAATAATAATGGACGAAAGAGCGAAAGGAGCAACACCGTCTACGAATGAAGGAATTCTGGACCAACATTAAAGCCCAAAGGAAAGAGTTGAAATGACGTGGTCCTTAGTTGGCCGAAACGAAATAATAATAATAATAATAATAATAATAATAATAATAATATTTTTACTTCCCATTGACTACTTTTTGGTTTTTCGAGATATTAAGGTGCGGGGATTTTTATCTCGCGGGAGTTATCCTATGTGCCAGTAAACCTACCGCTATGAGGCTACGTTTTGAGTGCCTTCAAATGCCATTGGACATAAACCGGTATCGAACCCGCTGATTTGAGCTCAGAACGCCAGCGCTCCACCAACTTAGCTACTCAGCCCGGCTCTCTTTGCTTTTAAGTTGCTTACGTGCAAGAGATTCGTGTCAGTAGATTCCCTCATACAAGTTTTCTAGGGAAAATATCAGCAATCTAGGACGAAGAATAAGAAGAAGAAGCAGACTCGTTTACACAGTTTTACACCTTTCAAAGTGTTGCCTTTAGGCTCCCTGTTTAGCAGTTTCAACATTCAGATTATGCTGCTGTCTAGCAACGAAACAGAAATTCTACTCGACAAATACTATGGCTGAGTTAATTTAGTTTTGTTGGGTGATACTGAGTGCGCCATCAGAGATCTTTAACTGCACTGTCTTTAATATGCCAACAACGGTGACATTAAGTGCTTGCTGCCCTTCACTTTACCACTGTTCCTGGGATTGTATTAGTAGTAATTTCATTCTAAAGTTACAAATTCCGCTTGGTTTGAAAGTCAGTCCATCGTAATCCACATTTATGATTGCCTTCGTTCTTACAGTTATATATGCATTAATGGAATGATCATAGTCAAAAAACATTGTACAGTACTTCGTTTCATTGATGAGCGCGTCCTGTTTTGTGAAATAAATTGTTACAGAAGTCCTTAAGTACTCTTGTTGAGAGTAAGGCTGGAAGTGTTCTTCCCCAGGCTAGTGGACGATAAGCGGTTTACTGTCGTAATTTTCTCGTTGTGAACTCACGTGGAATGATTAGATCTTCCATGACGGCAGATGACGCCAGGAGGGAGGGGATAGCTGTAAGCGTAGTCTCCCGTTAACCATCCTTCGCCCCGCGTAATTACAGAGAATCTCGTTTTCACAGTCCTCTTCTCTAGACAGTAAGATTAGTAATATCTCAGTGGAGTCTTTAATATGGAATCAAGTTCGTGGTCTGTTTATTTCTAGTACTCTTGATAATGTTAATTTAGGGTGGGGGACAAAGGACACACGATGAGTTATTACAGGTAGGAGTTTAATTACGACGATAGGTCACACGAAGTGTTATGATAATAATTATAATTTGGAGTGCAGTGATAGATTTACGCGATCCGTTATGGCATATAGAAATTTACTTCCGATAAATTGTCTCGCGAGAAGCTGCGACGATTAGGAGATAAGTTTTCAATTATCATGACAGGTTACACGATGAGTTATGCCAGTTAATTACGATTGCAGGTCACACGATGAGTTATGATTGCTAAGTACGACTATGGGTCTTAGGATGCATTGTGGCGGTTAAAGTTCACGCGATGATTTATCGCTGCTAGTTTTAGGTCACACTCTGTGCTAGGGCAGCTACTTACCGATTGTAGGTCACAGGATGAGTTGCGACAGATAGTTATGAGTACAGGTCACACGATGATTTAATGACAGATAGTTTCGATTGTTGATCACACTATGTGCCAGGACATCTAGTTAACCGGGCGAGTTGGCCATGCTGTTAAGGGCGCGCAGCTGTGAGCTTGCATCCGGGAGATAGTGGGTTCGAACCCCACTGTCGGCAACCCTGAAGATGGTTTTCCGTGGTTTCCCATTTTTACACGAGACAAATGCTGGTGCTGTACCGTAATTAAGGCCACGGCAGCTTCCTTTCCACTCCTAGGCTTTTCCAGTCCCATCGTCACCATAAGACATATCTGTGTCGCTGCGACGTAAACCAAATTGGAAAAATAAAACAAAAATAAAGCCCATCTAGTTACGATTATAGGTCAGAGGATGAGTTACGACAGCTTAGTTGAGTCACGATAATGGGTTACGTTATGAGTCACGACAAGTAGTTGTTGATTGAGGGAGTTGGCTGCGCGGTTCGAATCACGTAGCTGTGATCTTGGGTTTACGAAATGATGGGTAGCAGTTTCCGTGGTTTCCAATTTTCACTCCAGTAAATTCTGGGGTTGTACCTTAATTAAGGCTACGGAAGCTATCATCCCAATCCTAGCCCTTTCCCATCCTTGCGTCGCCGAAAACCTTCGATGTGTTAATGCGACGTTAAACCACTAACAAGAAAAAAGAGAGAGTAGGAGTTTAACGACGATCATAGGTTATACATTGACTTACTCCAACTAAGATAGGTCACTTGATGCCATCCATGTCGGGTCAAGCAAGCAAGACGGTT
The DNA here is from genome assembly GCF_040414725.1 of Anabrus simplex. Taxonomy (NCBI): domain Eukaryota; kingdom Metazoa; phylum Arthropoda; class Insecta; order Orthoptera; family Tettigoniidae; genus Anabrus; species Anabrus simplex. Next base: position 351,390,406 of record NC_090265.1, on the reverse strand, counting down.
GTAAGCCATGGAAGTCGAACCTGACAGATGTGACTTTTCGTTATGAAACTCTCCTGTACATTAACTGAAATCCCAACATTGATATTGCAGTGGAGATGCAACAGTGAATTCTCTCCTTATTTCTCTTCATGGCTCAGTAGCTGAATGAACTTACGGTGGATGTTTTCCTGAGCAGAGACGTCACGGCATTTGGCACTTACGAGATCTGGTAGAATGTCTACAAGACACTGTAGCTAAAGGAAAACTGCGAGCATGAACGATTCTTATTCTTTCTAAACAGAATTACAACAGGCCATGGTCTGTGTAGAACCTTACTGTATAAGAGGAAGCAGTTGTCTCCTTAATTTGACTGAAACTTCATGTCAAACTACCGTTCACGTCAGTAAGGAATGCTGGAACGATCTCATGTCAGCTACACCAAATAAATTGTAGTTTATTGCTAATCTGGACATTCATTTGCAATATATTGCAGGTGAAATGTTACTTTCTTTAAATTATCCTGAGACTACGTACACTATACATGTTTGTACATATATTTCATCTTGTTTACTTTATCGGACTGAGTGCCTCAGACGGTGTAGGCGCTGGCCTTCTGACCCTAACTTGGCAGGTTCGATCCTGGCTCAGTCCGGTGGTATTTGAAGGTGCTCAAATACGTTAGCCTCGTGTCGGTAGATTTACTGGCACGTAAAAGAACTCCTTTGGACTAAATCCCGGTAACTTCGCGTCTCCCAAAACCGTCAAAGTAATTAGTCAGACATAAAACAATAACATTATTATCTTGTTTACTTTAATTTCAAAAATAGTTAAATTGTGAAGTGAACATCATGCGCTAAATATTGATTTACTTAGTGATATAACTAAGGTACTATATTTGACGAAATATTCTCCTGATAAGCTGTATACAATATTACAGATCTATATTGGTGTGAGGTTTGGTCAGGTCAAAGATTGCGTGGTAGTGATTCGACAAGAATTCAAAGTATTAGTAGAATAAGAATCAAGAATAGGACTGGAGAAGATAAAACAAGGGAAAAGGCACTAGGATTAGTGTTTTTCAGAGCAATTACATATATAATATTACTGCTATATGATAAACAACACTACTAAAGTAACAAACAAGGTTATGTAGCTTGTAGGGTAGGAGTAAGAAATAGCGCTACTGGAATAACAGAAAATTCCACAGCATACATAAACGTCAAGGAGTAAAAGGTGCTATAGGCATAACAGCGTATGTTACCGTCACAGAGTAAAAGGTATTATAGGAATAAGAGCAAGAGCAAAGAACTATCTGCAATTGAGTAAAAGGAAGACAACAGCATCTACCAGTCACTTCCAGAACAAGCATAAGAAGAAACAGTCAAACATACGGCAGCTAGAGACAATATAGAGAAAATCCACTAGGGACAGCTGTCTTAAAACAAGGGGTACCGTACAGTAACAGCATCAAATTGATAGTAATGTACTTAATGCCTTTCCACTTTTCACACTGCTTATCTTAGGATAAAATGAGCTTACATATTAGTTTAATTTTGAAATTTCCCTGTTGTACAGCTGTCCCCGACGAATATTACTTTATTTTTCTTTGTATATACCATCATTGTTCTTATTTGAGTCATCCGTCCATAGACTGGTTTGATGCAGCTCTTCGTGTTACCCTATCCTGTGCTAACATTTTCATTTCTACATAGCTGCTGCGTCCTACATCTGCTCTAATCTGCTTGTCATATTCATACTTTGGTCTACCGCTTTCGTTCTTACTCCCTACACTTCACTCAAAAACCAACTGCACAAGTCCTAGGTGTCTTAAGATGTGTCCTATCATTCTATCTCTTCTTCTCTTCGTGTTACCCTATCCTGTGCTAACATTTTCATTTCTACATAGCTGCTGCGTCCTACATCTGCTCTAATCTGCTTGTCATATTCATACTTTGGTCTACCGCTTTCGTTCTTACTCCCTACACTTCACTCAAAAACCAACTGCACAAGTCCTAGGTGTCTTAAGATGTATCCTATCATTCTATCTCTTCTTCTCGTCAAATTTAGCCACCACGATCTCCTCTCGCCAACTCGATTCAGTATCTCTTCATTCGTGATTCGATCCATCCATCTCACCTTCAGCATTCTTGTGTAACATCACATTTCCAAAGCTTATATTATCTTTCTGAGCGATTTATTGTCCACGTTTCACTTCCATGCAATGCCACGCTCCAAACGAAAGTCTTCAAAAACATCTTTCTAACTCCTATATCAATGTTCGAAGTGAGCAAATTTCTTTTCTTAAGAAAGGCCTCCCTCGCTTGTGCTAGCCTGCATTTGATGCTTTCCTTACTTCTGCCTTCGTCAGTTATTTTACTACCCAAGTAACACGTGGTCAGGATGCATCAAGATAGGTGTGCTTACACAGCAACAATATGGGTTCCCAGGATAGGAAAAAAGAGACAGAGGGCGTCCACAACAGAAATGGCCTCAAGAATTCAGGGTAGTTGCTGGTATTCAGTGGTCAAGAACAGTGGAAAGAATTATGTCATTGTGTACACTATATAATTATGTTTTATGTCCACCTATTGAGATGTATTTAGGCAATCCTCATGATGATTGTTAATAGATTTCCCTTTGATTTAATTATTCTACAAGAACTGACGATGTCTCCAAGGGAGTCAAAGCCGGTCTTCGCTTAATAAATTTCAAATATTTTACCTTGAGTTGAATGGTGGAACATTCCTCAAACCCTATTATATTAGGTAACAGTTATCCGTAGAACAAACGGAAACTCAGGAACGCTCTCATCAATGCCTACCTGTTCTAATTTACGCTCTTCGAATGAGTCGTTGAAGTACCTTGCTGATACCGATGTTGGATCCCGTTTTGATCTTGTTGCATTACATCATAATTTGGTTATGCAAGGCGTCATTGACACTAAATCTCGGTATGAATTGCCAGCTCTCCATGACTGTTATTATGTCAACTGTTGCTCTTGTCGACACTGGCAATCAACGTTTAATTAACCATTCATGATGTTGTGTGATCAATAGTCCTCGCTCGGCTGCATCAGAGAGGGATCGTTCCTTCCTTTATGACTCTCATCTCAACATATGGCCTCATTTCAATGCAAAATAAGGTGTCGACGTTTTTAAAATTTTCATATTGTGCCCTACTTTGTATAACCCAAAATATATGTACTTGCAAAAGCAATTGTCTACTTTATTCGGTACACTTCGATTCTTACTTTAAAGGGTAACATCGCATTCAGTTTAATTTAATATTGTCACTAAATGGGCTATACATTATTCCTCCCCGACGTTTATTGCGATAGAAGATTACAATATTTTTGATGGTCTATAATGTCAGGCTGCGTACATTCGAATCCTAGAGTAACGAAATCGTTTGCTCATATTCGGGCTTACAACTGCAGAATTAAAGATCCGACCGGAATGGTTAAGAACCCTTTGATTGGGAACATGGTGCACGAGAGGAAATATGACTCCCGTTTGAGCTTAGTTAAGTTGGCAAGGTAGGGAAGGATCTTTAAAAAGCCACTATTTTGAGGTATATAATTTGGTTTTGCGATGAATAACTCGGAAATTAAAAGACATACGAAGGTGGTAAAGAGAGCATTTAACACCTTACATTCACTCAACAAAATGGCTCGAATCCCAAACTAATAACATGCCAAGGGAGGGGTTCGAAATGTTAAGTTTTGTTTTTATTTTGTGTTAACGTCAGTTTGGCAATCTAAATATCAATTCCGACCCCTAATGTCGGGCACTGTTGAAAGCTCCCCGAGCTCCAGTTTAGAGTGCCACAATGACTGCCTTATGGTCCTTATTGTGTACACGGATGGAAAACGTGTGAATTCCTTAATTTGCTTCATATCGACTTCTGAGTGTAAATTTCGATTCATGAGTGTATCATTAATAGAGAATCTTACTCCCGACATAAGGGTACCATTGTCGCATATTTGGGACGATTAGTGCAGAAGATCATGGTGTCAAATTACCAATTTTTTGTAACATTTTTATTACAGTCGCCTTTACGTTCCATCAACACTGATAGGTCTTATGGGGACGATGGGAGAGGAAAGGGCTAGGGGTGGGAAGGAAGCGGTCGTGGCCTTAATTAAGGTACAGCCCCAGCATTTGCCTGGTGTGAAATGGGAAACCATTGAAAACCATCTTCAGAGCTGCCGACAGTGGGGTTCGAATGCACTGTCTTCCGAATGCAAGCTCACAACTGCGCGCCCTTAACCGCACGCCCAACTTGTTTGGTTTTTGTAACATTACCTTCTTTGGTATGAATCTTACCTGTTTTCTAACACGGTATTTTCAAGCATTTACTGTATGGTTACAGTACTTTTGCATCCATCTCTTCGCACAGGCCAGAGCAAAGTGTAGCTTCCACTGAAGTCCCAGTCTCATCCATAGCTGTGACAATATGGAAGCTGCTGGGGTATGGGTGGTGCTGATTAATGATATTCAGTGTACAAGCAGTGTGTGAGTGTCATGAAAGGTGTTGCTCATAGGGTTAGTTGTGCTACAATAGCACTGTCTGGCCCATTGAGGAAAGCAATGGCAAACTACCTCACTCCTCATCTTGCCTAGTACGCCTCATTTTGGTACTGCCATTGGTTTTTGTGGTTTCCCTATAACTGCATAGCCTTTGGTGATGCTACTTGAGGATCCAACCAGACTCTGGGCTGATGACCTAACAGACAGACACTGTGGTTTTAAATTGCTATTTCTATTCGGAATTAGAACCCAGGTCTCACGTGTTGAAAGTCCAGTGGCTAGACCATTACGCCAGCACCCTCTCTTCTCTGACTTTTTAAGCTTATCCCACTGTGCTTTCTGGACCCCTTGACTTATTTGGGGTTTTGCCGGGAATTTAAGACTGGATGCCCTTCCTGATGCCACGTTATTTTCAGGTAAGATCGAACGTTGGTCGTCTTTGTGGAAAGCCAACAGTTAAAAATGTGCGTTCATCATTAACACTTGTGAAATTATTAGTTTATAATTCCCTATTTAGTAAAGGACAACAACAAATTATTTATTAGAAATGACACGGGTACAGGAAGTTTAGTGTGATTCTACCGCCCAAAATCAGAGTTCCAGTCCAGAGTAGGGCCGGTGACTGTTCGAACACGAGGAAACCATGGAAACCGTGGCGAGTTTGTTTAAACATGATTGCTTTTGAGCTGGGGGTCTCTCTGGAATTGAGGACCGGTTTTTCAAAACTCGCTCCTTGCAAAATCATATTTTTTTAGGAGAGACAAAAATCTGGTTAGACAATAGAGTAAAAAAGGATAATTTGACACCGTACATCTTAAACAGTTTATTTGTTAGTTACAATCTGATATAAGTATAGCCAAAAGCACAAATTTGAATAGTTTTTAAATAGAAGGTAGGGGAAAATGTTCGTTTTTTTCAAAACTCTCTCATTGCATAATCCTATTGAGTAAAAATTTCCTCCACAGCATATATAAAACAAATTTAAAAACATAAAATGTCAGAATTTACACACAGACATTATCACAATACTATAAATGAAGAATGGTAGTGGTAATAGTATGTACGATACCAGTGTTTCAAAATTTAACAGACAACATTAATGAATCACTGTCTTTATTGACTAGACCTCTTTTTTCTCAATCAGTTTCCCCAATTTCTGTATCCTCCATCATATCACTTACATTCAGTTTGTTCTTGGTATGTTTTCCCTTAAGAACCGCTTCATATAACTCCTTAGCTTCCCCATGTATTTGTGTGAATTTCATTAATTTTACCAAATCTTGGCTCTTTTCCTTACTAACGTGATTTACTATTTCCATTTTTGGAGACAAGTCCATTTCTTTGTAGGAAATATTTCCTTTATTGAGTATTTCTACAATGGTTGATTCACCACTGTATGTGTATCGAACAGCGACTTGTACCTTGAAGTTTTCATGTTTCCTGTATTGAATGATGCGGGTTTTCGTGATGTTGAAAGGTTCCCTTTGAAAGTCTTCCTTGATTTTGCCTTCACATCATAGATGTTCCAATCTTTTTGCAGCATTCTCACTTGTCCGTGTTCACTATACTCCATACGCGATACAATCTCTTCTTTCTCTCTGTATTTTTTTACGTTCCCGAACACTCGATCTGGCGGCAAAAAGCTATGACCTCGAATGGGAAAATAATGTTCAACTGGTGTGAAAACTTTAGACTTTTCGAGGAAACGTGCCACAGATGCTAATAAAATACTATTCTTTTTTTGGGATACACAAGAGTCTGAAAATAGCCTGAGTTTTTTTATATCTAGCCCCTTCCTTGCGAAGATTATTTTCTAAGTGCTCAAGATAGTCTTTTACACCCGAAGCTATTTCATTCGCTCCACGACCCGCTACTGTCTCCAACCACGTATAAAAGAATACTTTTGTCCAGTTGCTTTTCATTTGTCATGACACAAAGATTACATAACCATGCTTGTCTCAGCTTCCCCTATAGATACTTTAGGAATGGGTTGATTTTGTTGCATGTCAAATATAACATCAACATGACTATCATCCTTTTCTTTAAGTATGGCAAAAAATTTATTAGCTCGTGCTTTGTGTAATTTATAATCAATACGAGCCTTGTTCCTTACAGCGTCATTTTTCGTATCTCTAATTATCAATAAAAGTTCTTTACACGGCGAATATGTATCTGAGTGTAGATTCCCAAAACCTAAATTGAATTTTGTATAGAAAATTTGCTTGTACTTTGAGATTGAACATTTTGATTTCCCTTCTAAATCTCTTTCTTTGCAGAACTGAATGCACATTTTATTGATATTAAGGTCCGGAGGCAAATACGCTCGTGTGCACTTATTGCGACTATAGTGGCTTTGCCTACACTTATATTTCAATATGTGATGAATAACTGCGTCCGTAGTTTCCTTGTCTTCTTCCGTAACACGAGAACCCCCACGATTCTCTCCAGTTCTTAGTAAGAACCGCGCAATGCGTGCACGTGATGCCCCTGTGATGTTCTGAAATGCATGCGCGCAAACATAAACTAACCTGCCATCTGTCTTTCTAATTAAGTACTTAACGGATACAGTGTTGAATCTACTGCCATCGTCAGGGTCCCTATTTCTTCTTGCAGGTTTTCTAACCTCCATGAATTTAAGAAGATAAGCATCTTCTTTAGATTCATTCGGAAATCGGAAATGTGTAACGAATGGTGGAATTAATTACCGGTAGTAATGTAATATGTTCATCTACAGTTAATTTTAATGCGATAATTTGACTGTGAAAGTAGTTGTACTTACCATCCAGTTCTTCATAAGTTAAGTCGGCAGCATAACATCCCCTTGGTCCTCTGATTGTGGCATAATCCCTTGATAAATGTGCACATTGAACATCCAATGGCCCTGCACTCTCCTCGCGGTATATCCTGGTTTTAGCCTTAATGTTCTTCCTCCCTCTTTCAACAGTTTTTACTGACTCTGAATATTGTTCACACATTATGTTATTCACAACCACTAGCTAGATATCACAACAGATACTTTGTTCTCCGTTCACAACCGAACACAATGGACAGAAAAGTGTAGAAGATTTCAAAACAAAAACAATGGAATCTTACATATCAGCAAAATATCCAGCAGTCTAGCGACGTTTGCTGTAATGAGCGAGTTTTGGTATACCGCATATCGTAGTAATGAGCGAGTTTTGGTATACCGCATATCGTAGTAATGAGCGAGTTTTGGGAAAACGACCCAGATTTAGCGGCTTGTTATGATGACAATAAACAACCTATGCTAAAACCAGTTTAAGGACATGAAAGCCAAGTGACATAACATTCACGTCCCGTATATAATTCACCCCATTTATGCAATGAGGGGGTTTTTGAAAAAAAACGGTCCTCAATTAGCGTTATTAATTTTCCCACACCATTGTAACTATGGCATGGTGTTTGTCATCTGTGTATACTAGGTCAGCAGCGTCAGGTTGGGGCCAGCCTGTCCTCTTCCGAATGCAGAGGCGCAAGCTCCGTGAGAACGAGTAGGCTTACCATTTACTAACCTGTCGCACTTGGTATTAATTTGAATATCGATTTGAAGCTAGCACCTGGTCTGGAGTTTCTCTCCTTCGTGCGTCATACGGTCGCCTTGGAATTAAACGGCGACCCAGCCACTTCCACTGCGAGGTCGGTAGATGCAGAGCGGGTTTTCGCCCACAAGTGGCCACGGTTGGTCCGTGGTCCAACAGCTCTGCACTCCGACCGGCCAACCGAGCAGAGGAGGGGTGGCCACGGCTGTACCGTGGCGCTACGCCTTTGCACTCGGGAGAAGGGACAGGGCTGGACCTCACGGCTGGGCCCAACCGTCAACTGACCTGAGAATTGTTTTCCGTGGTTTTCCATTATCCTGTACTAAGGCGAATGCCGGGACAGTTCCAAGTATAGGCCACGGCCGCCAACCCCGTCACCTTCTCTGTGCATCTCCCTCACGGTAACAAATCTCCCGGCCTGAGAGACGGCGTTGCCGTCTGAGAGGTCCGCCTCCCCCTTCAGGGGAGGAATGAAAACGTTTTTAGTAGTAGTAGTACTTGCACCCATACTGTGTTCAGTCGCCACGTAAACCACTTAATAACCTAAGAGTACGTTCCGTATTTTTCCTGTCGCCATCCTTTACTGAGTATAAGTAATGTACCTAAACCTATTTCTGTACTTTAATACGGAAATAAATTTTTGTTTCAATGCATGAGTATTGTATATTTTCCTTCGCGAGGAATAGTTAATTGAACCTGTACTCTATTACGGACACTTGCACTTCGCACTTTTACATTACTTTTCGAAAGCGTAGAGTTGAGGATATGAAGTCGCTCTCCCGTCTTCTGAGCCCAAAAACATTTTCATTTTTCTGTGCTGTTCCGTGTGGCAGAAAAAATGTACGAATGTTTCCCCCCCCTCCTATATGTAAGAGATCTCCATTCTAGCAAACATTAACTCTCAGCATTCTAATCTGTCTCCATCAAATTGTTTAGTTTCACCGCTAGTAAATCATGTACCATTTGTTCGTCGTCTAAGCGGAGCACGAAGTCGAAATTGACGCACAATTCGACCATTTAGTTTCAAATTGAAAGACTTGCAATCGGCAGCCGAAGCCAAATACCTACATTATTATAGGATTTTTTTTTTGTAGTACGTTTGGGCCGCCTGAGGACCCCGATACCGCTACTTGTGCTTTAACTGTGTTGTTGTTGTTGTTGTTGTTGTTGTTGTTTTCGATTGTTGCCGCTTCTGGTGTTTTAATGGTCGGTTTGGCTGCTGCTTTCTTCTTAGTACCTTGACTTTTTCTTTATTATTATTATTATTATTATTATTATTATTATTATTATTATTATTGAGGGACTAGAATATTTTACACTCCCGCTGTACATTTTCCCCTTTATGTTACATCCAGTTCATAGTTAAATACCCGGACATGAATGCTTGCATCAAAATAACCATATCATTTAGGAACTAATTCTTCCAATTGCCACCTCGTTCAACTAGAACGCATGAATGTTGCTAACTGTAAAGCACCTGGATGCACTTAATTACTTGCTCCATTTCTTCTTCGATTACCCTTCCCGGTTAACCTGTAGCCGTAGCAATGACAATTGTATGTCGTTCAACACAAAAGTATTTTCTCGTGCCCTAGTTGATTGAACAGATGAATCAAGGGGTAATGTGTTCTTAATTCTTTCTTATTTATTTGAATATCAGTTGTCCTCGCCTTGATGACTTTGTTCGCCTGATTCTTACCATGCTAAATTTGCAGTCACGTAACTCTTATAGTTACAGCCGTGGTCTCCGAAAGAGGGTAACATATTTACTCATGAAGACGCAATATAGTGATAGCCTTCTTAATAGATGCATACTAAACGCCGCCTCAGTGCTGTAAATAGTATATTACGAGTTTTACAGCCTGTGAAAAGTCTGCAGCAGCTTATTCTAGAAAATAATATATTTGTAGATCAACCTTTTCCACTTGTCGAAATAAGTCCACGCAAATCTTGAGACAAATTCAAGAAGTGTCGTTCCACTAGAGCACGATATGTTCCATTGCAGTCTAGATTACTGTTATTAGATCTTTCGAGGGAATCGAGATGGTTTTACTTTAATAGAATATCATCTCCGTGCTTGGCTAAATGGTGCTCTGTCGAGAAAATCATGCTAAAATTATATCATAGCGTTTGGCTGGATGGTGCTCTTTCGAAAGAATCGAGATAGATTACACCCAACAGGATTATCACAGGCCTTGGGTGGATGGTGCTCTTTCTTGTAGGGTAACGTCAAGAAACGTCATGTCGCGTCGCGTCGCGTCGTTTTAGCAGAAGCGAAGTATATAACTCCGCAATGCAGGTATGTTATGATGGCTGCCTTGTGATGGCTTTCGTCGGGCGATATACCAAATGACGAGATGGCATTGTTGATCGCACGCTATCAGGGGCAAATTATGTAGCTCCGTGATACACATCTGTTGTGAAGGTTGCCTGCCGAACCTACGTCACGGCGGTTTTTTACGTGGTGATCTGAAAATTAACAAGCTTTAAAGGACGATATAGAAGTCGGATGTTATAGAAAATGCCTATGCTTTAGTTATACAAATATAATGTTGTATGTTGGGTATTCAGCTCAAAGGCTGGTTTGATCCTCCACAGCTACGCCAACAGCTGGCATCGATAGCCTAGACGCCACTGAAAAGGCATACTAGGGAAATGAGGAGTGAGGTAGTTTCCCGTTGCTTTCCTCATCGAGTCGGAATTTGCTATTACACAGGGACTGGCTGCATGAGGAATGGTGTTATAACATCGCTTATTCCTCGGTCACTTTCATATTGTCAAAGCCAAGGATGAGAGTGGGACAGTCAATGAAAGTAACAAATTTCTTCTAGTCCATACCGAAGACATACAGTAGTGCACTGTAAATACTACACCTCGCCAGCAAAGGATATGGGCCTACTTTTGGGGTGTTCAGAGTTGTATATAGCAAATATGATTTCGCCTATATTTGCTTATTTTAATGTATACTTAATGCATATAAATGCCCTTTTTTAAACGAAATTACCATTACATTGCGTTGAAAACAGCTGAAATGTGCTTTGTAATTTTCGAAATTAAGCTACTCACTCTCGCTGAAAATATTGGACCGCCCTGTTCTTGAAGGTTGGGTTGCACCGGTACTCTTCTAAGGGACTAGATGGAGTTCATGGCTCTGCAGCTTTTTATGCTACCAACTAGTTACTAAATAGTCAAATGTTTCTGTGAGGATGATGCTTGTTTTATACGCATTGTGAAAAAGTTGTTGCTGTTGAAGTTCACCGTTCGAAATAACTGCCAACTATTCTGTATTACCAAGTGCAACTACATGTCTTGAGGAGAGAAATATATCACTGGTACATTCCCTGGATCCCATAAATGTGGAGAAAATTCAAGTTGCACCAGGTATTCGCCAAAGTACGAAAGAAATTAGTGGGCTCTTGTTAATAATGGAAACTTTCAGAAATTAAAAGGTATAGAAATGATTCTTCGAGGGAAAACATGTTTCAACTTGCATTTATCCACATATTGTATTACTGTTGACATATGCTCCAATAACGTCAGTGGAAGTGGAGAGGTAGTTTTATCTACTCAGAAGTATCCAATCTGGTAGAAGGCAAAACTTAAAAGTGAAAACTGAAAAATTAAGTTGTTCATAGCGATATAGTTCTCTCATCAGAAGGTCAAACGTGTACTTTTTGTTCGTTCTCATTATATGAAAGGTAAAATGTAGGTGTGTATTAAATATAGCATAATTTAGACATTTAGTTTATTTGGTTACGAAGCCAGTCCGAGGTTGCTTGTTCCATCTATATTGCGCCCTTGCCATAATGCCGTAAACTGTCATTTCAGTGAAACCTGGAATTTGTGTTGAACATTTCTACATTATGAATAATGATATTGTTTATGCATATTTTAGGTTATGAAAATTAATTATCTAATTTGTAAACTTTACATATTGATTTCCTATAGCAAATTGTCGCTGAATATTTGTTAAAAACCAAAAAGTATGCGGCAAAGCAAACGGTACTGAAATTACAAACATGCTCTGAACATCAAGAGACGTTATCGTTCAGTATGTCTGGCTACCGCTCTTGCTCTCTGATGATAGATGTCAACTTTACAATACTAGAATGCTTTACACGCTGACGAACAATACAGGTTCAAGCACTGACTGCCTAACCAGTTATTTTACATTATGGAGTTTACTACTTCAGGAAGTTCCTGTCAAATGATTCTAGTTATCCACTTCTCCCTAGTATACTCCACACTTTAGAAAAGTTTCAAAGTTCGAAACTCCGCCCTGGCTGTATTTTATTTTTAGGTGTTTTATTTTTAAGGCTCCCCTTATTATTGTTATAATTATCATTATCTCGTATTAAAACTGTTTTTAATCTATTAAATTATTGTTTTAGCCGAGGGTAGATGGGTGTTTGAAATGGAACACCTGAAATGACAACCGTGTCTAGACAGCGTCTGAAAATCTCGGTCGGGAAAGTAAGACGTAAGTTTCGCGGATCGCGCGAGAGAAAACTGAATAAGTACGTGTTTGACATCACGGAAGAACACATGGAGAAAGAGTTGAATCATTTTCAGAACTTAAAATAACGATACTCTGCGCGTGCAAGATCGAGATAACGGATGAAGTATGGTAGCAGAATTAACCTGAAATACAAACAAATTAATTAAAATAGAATAGTATGTTTCGTTCTTGAAACAACATAATCAGATTCTATCAAATCACTCTCAAAATATTTAGAAACGTGTAAACATTTATGTTGATTTCTGTTTAAATCCTTAAAAATTTGAAATTTGGAACTTAACCTCAATGAAGTCCTCACTTCTCTCCACTGTAGCTTAGGATGGGAGTTGTTACAATGCCGGTACTCTGTCGGTGGCGTGAGTCCAGCTGGCTTGTCAGTCCGTTGACCTTCCGCCATGCCACCGGGCCCCCATCCTGACTGTATTTTACATTTAGGTGTTTCATTTTTAAGGGTTCCCTTATTATTGTTGTTATCATTATCCTCATATTAAAAATTGTTATTTTAATCTATGCAGGGGTTCCTAATGAGCATCTAAAGGAATGCCTGTTATACCGGTAATATTTCGTAATGTCATTTTCGTTTACGTCTACTCTTTTTTGGAACTGTACTTGCAAGTTGTTATTATTATTATTATTAGTAATACTGTATTTTTATTATTATTAGTAGTAGTAATACTGTATTTTTATTATTATTATTATTATTATTATTATTATTATTATTATTATTATTATTATCGTTGTAATTTAAATTGTTTTTGAAAACTATTTAGGGGTTGTCTAATGAGCTTTTAATGGGCTGGCTAGTTTTACTTTAATTTTCTGGTATGCCATTTCGTATATGTTAACGCCTTTTTGTGGAACTATATTCGTATTATTATTATTATTATTATTATTATTATTAATAATAATAATAATAATAATAATAATTTGTTGTTGTTGTTGTTTATTTGGGATTAAATTCGTGTTAATGGTTTGATATAATTTTCACTTGCCGATCTGTTCGGAAGATTTATGAATAAAACTAGCATATATCTGATGATCGCCAATATTCGGACCGGATAAGGCACGAGAAGAATTTGATTTATTGCTTTTTTTATTTTTGCTAGTGGTTTTACGTCGCACCGACACAGATAGGTCTTATGGTGACGACGGGATAAGAAAGGCCTATGAGATGGAAGGAAGCGACCGTGGCCTTAATTAAGGTACAATCCCAGCATTTGCCTGCTGTGAAAATGGGAAACCACGGAAAACCATCTTCAGGGCTGCCAACAGTGGGATTCGAACCCACTATCTCCCGGATGCAAGCTCACAGCCGCGCGCCTCTAACTGCACGGCCAACTCTCCCGGTTTATTGCTTTCTGTAAACCTTATCATTCTAGGAAATTCTTAATAGTTTAATTGTGCTATGACAATAATGGATATGTTGAAGACTGCTTACATCGCAGTTTGTGATTTCAGCGACACCTGATTTAATAATAATAATAATAATAATAATAATAATAATAATAATAATAATAATAATAATAATATGGCTTCAGTACCCGTTTGCAGGGTCTTTTTTTACGCCATTTAGAGTGCCTCCGCATCAATTTCAGCATTCCATTTTACTGAGCCAGATGGCAGAGTTTACTCCAGCTCTGTTGGACGATCTGCGGCTGAGCTTTTTTTTTCTTTTTTTCCCCCCGGGTAAACAGCCTCCTGGTACTATTAAACTTTATTTGGTAAAGATCAGTCGTTTTCCATTTATGTTACTTTTCAAACTCTGTCCTTACCATTTTAGTGAATGCTACTGGATCTTTCATTTTAGAAATGATACAAACCAGCTGACGCAACGTGCTGAGGTAAGTTTGAAGGAATAAAAACTTTCTTCTTCTGGCTTTGTTCTCACCGAAGCAAGTCGGAGCCCTGTTTCACGTTGCTTGTTATAACTTCATTCTTTTTATTTTCTAATGATCTCCGTGGGAGTTGGCACATAATTTAACATCGAGGGAGTGAGAGGAGAGTTTGGTAGAGGAAAAGTTTTTAAATGTAGAAAACTTTGTTGAAGCCGTAAAGGTGAATTGGCATCCATTGTAAAGGATGCTCGATGGTAATCTGCAGAATGCGGTCTCCCAGTTGCGATTGCAGTTCATTTTCTTTATTTGACATGACGGTAAATTGAATAAATTGAAGCAAATTATACAAATAGTGCGATGTACTGCGGGTTTTTACTATAACGGGTTAAGTTTGACATGTTTAAAACTGTTTAAAATAGTGTTCAAAACTGTCCAGAACAATTCTCGTGGATGAAAAAGTTGTAAACTAAATTACTCAGTATGTTTAAAACATGTTTGAAAAATTGACAGTTAAAGTGCTTCACTCCTGTTGGTTTTGTTTTATTTTATGCTGATAGTTTTCAGTATAAAAGTCATGTTTTGTTTCCATTTAATCCTTTATAATTTTTATGGTTTATGGTTTAACCGTGGGGCGTTTGAGCCACATTTTCTTTTCACATACAAAGTTTGCAACAGTATTAGCAAGAATTTTTTGTAGGATGTACAATACAAAGAATGAATGCTGCTATTTGCGCATTACGATGCTACTTTCATAAAATATTTAGATTTTTAATGTTTCTACAAATGTAGCTTAAAATTGAAAACCGAGCTCGATAGCTGCAGTCGCTTAAGTGCGGTCAGTATCCAGTAATCGGGAGAGAGTGGGTTCGAGCCCCACTGTCGGCAGCCCTGAAGATGGTTTTCCGTGGTTTCCCATTTTCACACCAGGCAGATGCCGGGGCTGTACCTTAATTAAGGCCACGGCCGCTTCCTTTCAATTCCTAGGCCTTTCCTCTCCCATCGTCGCCGTAAGACATATCTGTGTCGGTGCGACGTAAAGCAAATAGCAAAAAAAAGAAAAAAGAAAAAGTAAAACCTACCTCCGGAATAAAATAAAATAAAAATTGAAAGTGTACCACATGAAATAAAATACAAGTTGAAGAAAGAAAACCACAGGGTACTTAGTTTTATATTGAACTGCCATGCTCTTACAGTGCATGAAAAACACAGGACAAGTTCTGCAGCCTTCTCTTTCCCTAACCGTTCCTTACATTATACAGTAGTGTACAAACCCGAAGGTTGAGAAATAGCGTTCAGTGCACCGTGTACTGCTTTCCCAGATTCAGAGTTACATGGTGAGTGTTTTCCTCCAATGCCATTCGCCATACTAGAGGTTTAATCTCGTTCAATGTTGCAGAGCTGAACATGGAAGGTGAATATTATGCCTTATACTTAATTAGGTCACGTTTTGCTTCTGGGTGGTAGGCTTCAGCATGCTCCATAAGTAGAGGGGTGTTGCTTCTCACTCAGTCCTCCTCGAAAGCGTGAATCCATTGGGTTGGCTAGGAGATGAGCGTCAGGTATAGAAGTGTTAAACCGTTCCATGAAGTAGTTTTAAGTCGTTGGAGTTAATTTCAGTTTTTAAGCATTTAGGTCAAACCAAACCTCGATCACTTCTCCAATACTATTGTCATCACGCTGCACCTTATCTAGAGAAGCTGAGGCAGTTAAGAGGTTTTCTTAAAGGTAATCTTGTGCATTCTGTTTCATATTAACATTACTGACTTTTACATATATATTTAGTTGATGGGCACTTCAGTATTCAGTACAGGTTTTAGCAGTGGTGCCATTTGCCTAAATGGGTTTATACAGCGTGAATCAGCCGCCCCTTCCAATGTAGTTTTATGCAGCCCACAATATTCATTCCGTTGTGAAAATATCTACCCTGCCGGTATGCTCAGACAACACAACGGGATATCTTCGTGTTTACCGCCTCACCACGATAGGTCGCCGTAATATTATGCTCGTATTAAACACTGGAAGACATGCGTGTGCCTTCTAAATCATATGAACCTGGCACGCCGGCGAAACACTAAATTGATATTGTGACCGCAGTAAATCTGGTATTTGCTATAAGCTGCCAGTGTGCCGTACGGAACCGTAGTGTAGTTAGTAAGGCGCGGCGGAGCGGGTTTGCATGTCAGGTGGGAGGTTCGAGTCCAGGACGAAGATTACAAATTTTTGAAATATTTGCGTGTGGATTACTGTAGTCACGTCCTAGTTCGTAAACCATGGGCAGCGGCTGAGTGGCATAGTAAGTGGTCCTAAGAGTCGGTATAGGAGTTGCTACGTACTGGGAGTGGGCATCTCGGACATATTGTGAGTCATGGCCCTCCTTGTGCTCAGGCGACTAGAACTATACAATCCACCGGTGGTCCATAACCCGTTAGAGGAGAGATCCTCACTTGGACTATATGTAAGTAAGGGTAGAATCCTGGTTCACAGAATTTTCACCTAACACGCCCAGAACGTTTTAAGCAAACCTCGGACGTACGGGTGTAGCAATCCCACTCCCATTTGACAAGCGGGGGACTCCATGGAAACAACTTGGCGAACGAAATGGAATTCGATGGGAACTATCAATATTAATAGGGCTTATAGAATAAAGAAAGTAGAACTGGTTGTGTCAGCGAAAAGGATGGATCTGGATGTGTTAGAAGTTAATGATATTCAGGTAAGGGGTGAGAACGAGGAATAAATAGAATTTTATAAAATGTGCTTGTCGGGCGTTAAAAAGGGAAGGGCAGAGTGTGGAGTAATACTGTTTATCAGGAATACTGTTGCACTTAATATAGTTTCTGTTACGCACGTAAATGATCTAATGATGTGGGTAGATTTGGCATTTGGAAGTATTAGGACGAGAATTGTCCCAGTGAACTCGCTATGTGAGGGTGCAGATGAGGATGAAGTTGGCAAGTTTTATAAAGCAGGGAGTTACTTCGTAGTCATGGTCAAAACAAGGATAGGATAGTGCTAATGGGCGATTTCAATGCGAGAGGTGGATATCGAACTGAAGGATACGAAAGGGTGATTGGTAAATGTGGGGAGATTTGGAAGCTAATAGGATTGGGAAGCATTTGCTGGACTTCTGTGCTAGTGTGCGATTATCAGTAACAAATACACTCTACCGAGCTCGATAGCTGCAGTCGCTTAAGTGCGGCCAGTATCCAGTATTCGGGAGATAGTAGGTTCGAATCCCACTGTCGGCAGCCCTGAAGATGGTTTTCCGTGGTTTCCCATTTTCACACCAGGCAAATGCTGGGGTTGTACCTTAATTAAGGCCACGGCCGCTTCCTTCCCACTCCTAGCCCTTTCCTGTCCCATCGTCGCCATAAGACCTATCTGTGTCGGTGCGACGTAAAGCAACTAGCAAAAAAAAGAAAAAAATACATTCTTCAAGCATAAGGCTATTCACCGCTACACATGGGAGGGTAGGGGTAGCAGATCCATAATGTACAATATCATAACCGAGTTTGAGTTCAGGAAATCTGTGAGGAATATGCCGGTATTTCGGTGATTTTTTTAATGTTACAGACCACTGTCTGATCTGTAGTGAACTAAGTATCTGTGGGCCTAGGATCGAGAACGTGAAATTTGCAAACGAATTGAGGTAGAAAATTAGACAGAAGTACATGGATATGATTAGTGAGAAGTTCCGAACAGTGAACAGTAAGCACGTTCAAGATATAGAAAGAGAATGGGTGGCATACAGGGATGCTGTAGTGGAGGCAGCATGTGAATGCCTAGGAACTACTGTGTATAAAGATGGGAAAAGGCGAACATCTTGGTGGAAAGATGAAGTGAGAGCAGCCTGTAAACCTAAAAAGGAGACTTATCAGAAATGGCTCCAAACAAGGGCTGATACAGACAGGGAATTGTACGTAGATGAAAGAAACAAAGCGAAACAAATAGTTGTTGAATCCAGAAAGATGTCATGGGAAGATTTTGGTAATAACCGGGAAAGGCTAGTCATGCAGCAGGGAAACCTTTCTGGACAGGAAGAATCTTAGGAAGGGAGGGAAAAAGGAAATGAACATTGTTTTGGGTAATTCTGGTAAACTCATAATAGATCCTAGGGAATCACTGGACAGGTGGAGGGAATATTTTGAAAGTCTTCTCAACGTAAAAGAAAATCTTCATGGTGGTGTCGCGAACAACCGACCCCATGTGGAGGAGGAAAGCGATGTTGCTGAAATTACGCTTGAGGAAGTGGAAAGGATGGTAAATAATATCCATTGTCATAAAGCAGCAGGAATAGATGAAATTAGATCTGAAATTGTGAATTATAGTGGGAAGACAGGGATGAAATGTCTTCATAGAGTAGTAAGATTAGCATGGAGTGTTGGTGAGGAACCTTCTGATTTGACAAAAGCAGTAATTTCACCTATCTATAAGCAAGGGGACAGGAAGGATTGCAACAACTATCGAGTTATCTCATTGATTAGTATAACAGGCACAGTATTCACTGGCATCTTATAAGGGAGGGTGTGATCTGTGGTTGAGAGGAAGTTTGATGAAAACCAGCGTGGTTTCAGACCACAGAGGAGCTGTCAGGATCAGATTTTCAGTGTGCACCAGGTAATTGAAAAATGCTACGAGAGGAATAGACAGTTGTGTTTATGTTTCGTAGATCTAGAGAAAGCATATGACAGGTTACCGAGGGAAAAGATGTTCACGATAACGGGGGACTATGGGATTTATGTTGACAATTGGGCTACAGTGAGAATTGATGGTAGAATGAGTTCTTGGTTCAGGATACTTACAGGGGTTAGACAAGGCTGTAATCTTTCAGCTTTGCTGTTCGTAGTTTGCATGGATCATTTGCTGAAAGGTATAAAGTGGCAGAGAGAGATTCAGTCTAGCCTATGCTGACGACTTGGTCTTGTTGGCACATTGTGCCGTGCCTGCAGTCTAATATTTTGGACCTTGAAAATAGGTGCAATGAGTATGGTGTGAAAATTAGTCTTTCGAAGACTAAATTGATGTCAGTAGGTAGTTTAACGTCAAAAACTTCATAATTCAGGGAATTCAGCAGAATTCAATGTCAGATTGGTGAAAGAAAGCTGGAACAGGTGGATAATTTCGGGTATTTAGGATGTGTGTTCTCCCAGGATGGTAATATAGTAAGTGAGACTGGATCAAGATGCAGTAAAGCTAATGCAGTGAGCTCGTAGTTGCGATTAACAGTATTCTATAAGATGGATGTCAGTTCCCGGACGGAACTACCTTTACATCGGTCTGTTTTCAGACCACCTTTGCTTTACGGAAGCGAAAGCTGGGTGGACTCAGGATATATTATTCAAAAGTTAGAAGTAACAGACATGTAAGTAGCGAGAATGATTGCTGGTGCAAACAGGTGGGAGCAACGGCAGGAGGGTACTGAGAATGAGGATGATAAATTAGGAATGAACTCGATGGAAGAAGCTGTACGCATAAACCGGCTTCTGTGGTGGAGTCATGTGAGGCGAATGGAGGAGAATAATGGACTCTGTTAAGTAAGTGAAGTAGAGGGAGACCAAGACGACGATGTTTAGACTCAGTTTCTAACGATTTAAGAGGTATAGATCTAAATGAGCCCACAGCACTAGTTGCAAATAGAGGATTGTGGCGACGTTTAGTAAATTCACAGAGGCTTGCAGACTGAACGCTGAAAGGCATAACGGTCTATAATGATGGATGTATGTATGTATGTATGTATGTATGCATGCATGTATGTATGTATGTACGCATGGTTAATGCGTACCGCACACAAAGTTAGTTCAGTACCCGCTTTCATGCAAAATGTGTGCGAATGAATGTGTTTGTGGCCCTAAGGAGGGCGGATTAGTTAGCAGGCCGAACACATACAGACCGGAAATAATAGCACCACACCTGCACTGACAACGTTTTATCGCAGCAAATGCTCGATGTGATGACCCTTTTGGTTTGTGTACATTCGGGCCCGGTGTCCAATAGATCGTCTTGCGCGCTTATGCATTCCAGGTGTAATTGTTCGGCAGGCGTCCGTGATTAGTTTCTGGACCTTTTGGGGTTTTCCGGCGCTTGAGTGTAAATGACGTTCTTCAAATGTCCCCACAAGAAGAAGTCTAACGGCGTTAAATCCGGTGATCTGGCGGGCCAAGAAACAGGGCCTCCTCGTCCTATCCAATTCCCTGGTTACGAATGGGCAAAGTCGAATTTGGTGGACCTCCATCCTGTTGCAACCACATTGTCAAACGATCGTGGAAGGGGGCATCCTCCAGCAGCAGTGGGAATTCCTGACTCTGAAAGTGCGGGTAGCGTGGGCCCATCCAATGGCCCTCAAAGAAATAAGGTCCAATTAGGCGATCCCCCAATATTCCACACCAAACATTCACTCCCCATCGTACTTGATGGGCCGCCTGTCGCACCCAACGAGGATTTTCCGGACTCAAATAATGCATGTTATGGCGATTGTGTAAGCGCGATTCGTCCGAGAACAAGATATGCGATACGAATGCTGCATCACTGTCCAGCCTGCCTGATAGCTACCGACAGAACTCCATTCGAGCTTTGAAATCCCGCCCATGGAGCTCTTGGTGTAGCTCAGGGTGGTATGGGTGAAATTCATGCCGTATTCGCCAGACGGACGGCTGGTTGGTTCACCTGTCATGCAATCGCCCTTGTACTGATGTGTGGATTATTACGAGCTGCCTCGAGATCGACGTCTTCTGTTTCACCCGATGTAACGGGCATATCGTGGATTGGTGGCTGTTTGGAAATCACGGCTGTTGTTTTTGTATGTTTATTGATACATTTATACACTATTGCATGGTACTGTTTAAGACAGATAAAAAACAATTTAAAAAAGTGTTTTGCTTCCAACCATGCGTGGGATGTAGCGATTCGAGTATCCACTATTACACTCATGCAGTGACATAACTTGAACTTGCTTTTTCACTCCTCGCGCCTCCTCTCCTCTCCTCTCCTCTCTTCTGTTGTGTAATGAATATAAGAATAGAGTATTGATAGGACCTTGAATTATTCACGAATTCTTTCTCGTTTAAAACATCTCACAACAATTCAATTTACCGTCATATCGTAAAAGGAAATCGAAATGCAATCGTAACTGTGAGACAGCATTCTGGAGATTACCATCGGCCACCTTCTTACCTCTTAAACCACTAGTTTAGTTCCTTAGCAGGAAATGAAAATCCACAGCCTTTTCCCAGTCATTCGACCGGGTCGGAAATGGAATTAATGGAGCCCCATCTAGCGGCGAGGATAAGAATTGTGCCGGCTGCCGAAGCCTGTCGCACTCCTCTGGGGCAATGATTAATGAATGACAGATGAAATGAAATGATATTGGAGAGTGTTGCTGGAATGAAATATGACAGGGAAACCCGGAGTACCTGGAGAAAAATCTGTTCCGTCTCCGCTTTGTCCAGCACAAATCCCACATCGAGTGGCCGGGATTTGAACCACGGAACCCAGTGGTGAGAGCCGGCGCGCTGCCGCCTGAGCCACGGAGGCGCTCGATAGCAGGAGACAAGCTTTAATTCCATATATGAGCTGTCACACGGAGTTTTCGCAGTGTTTCGTTACTTCAAAGGGGCCGTTCGTAGTGCGGGCAGAGAGATTAATAAGGGCTAAAATGAGTGAAGAATAAAATATTGGCCATCGCACTTTTAAGACTGATATTAGGTAAACGTGCGATACCCAATGGCATTGGGCATAATAGCACCGAATGCGAGCACTGAGTTGCAATGTTGACGATACATGGGCCCATGGAAGTCTATTTTGATGCTCCGTCACTTCCCGCTCGCTCTGTAGAGTTAAAAGTGTTTGTTTCTAGATTGTTGAAGGGCTGCTTCGAATCTTGGCGGCAGTGGACCACATAGGGTGATCGTTAAATTATTCATCACCAGGTGAGTTGGTCGTGCGATTAGAGGCGCGCGGCTGTGAGCTTGCATCCGGGAGATAGTGGGTTCGAATCCCTTTGTCGGCAGCCCTGAAGATGGTTTTGCGTGGTTTACCATTTACACACCAGGCAAATGCTGGGGCTGTACCTTAATTAAGGCCACGGCTGCTTCCTTCCAACTCCTAGACCTTTCCTTTCCCGTCGTCGCCGTAAAAACTATTTATGTGGATGCGACGTAAAGCCACTGGCAAAAAATATTCATCAAAGTAGGTACTGTATATTTATTTCAGTTTTGATGTTCACGTATGCATAAAATAACAACATATTGCACACCCTGATGGTGTTATACCGTCGCCGAAAGTGCGATGGTAGCAGGAGACGTTGAGGTGGTGACGTCTCCAAGAAAATATGTGTCTGTAACCTCTAAATATCCATATTGTGCACCAGACTGTTACAGCCCTACTTCGATGGGACTGTATGGTACATTCACAGAAAGGTAGTTGCATGCGGTTGATGCTTGCGAGTACTTCTCGTGATAACACACATTCTTCTTCGAGGACGAAGTTAATGTATCACATCTGCTGCGCAATTCTCACTTGGTTCACAGGATCTTTCTGCCTCTTTCTGACATTATAGTAGGAGCTGTGAGAGTGTCGTTTTGACTCCTCCACTGACGGCTGACAAAGCTGCCGTGCTGATTTCTATCTTATAGAAAGAGAGCTTCCGCCACGTCTTTCAAGAGAGCCTGGAGCGCTGCAATGCCAACTTTGAAAATAATCACTGACAATCTTGGTAACGTCACGATTCCATGATCTTCCTTCTCACTTCAGAATTTAAACACGTAGTCTATACGTTATCGATTCCTGTGACCAGAACATTTTTATTTTATTTTATTTAAATTGGCTTTACGTCGCACCGACGCATATACTGTAGGTCTTATGGCGACGATGGGACAGGAAAGGGCTAGGAGTTGGTAGGAAGCGGCCGTGGTATTAAGTAAGAAACACCGAGCGAGTTGGCCATGCGGTTAGAGGCGCGCGGCTGTGAGCTTGCATCCGGGAGATAGTGGGTTCGAATCCCACTGTCGGCAGCCCTGAGGATGGTTTTCCGTGGTTTCCCATTTTCACACCAGGTAAATACTGGGGCTGTACCTTAATTAAAGCCACGGCCGCTTCCTTCCAACTCCTAGGCCTTTCCTATCCCATCGTCGCCATAAGACCTATTCGTGTCGGTGCGACGTAAAACCACTAGCAAAAAAGTAAGCAACAGCCCCAGCATTTGCCTGGTGTGAAAATAGGAAACCACGGAAAACTATTTTCAGGTCTGCGATAGTGGCGTTCGAACCCACTATCTCCCGAATGCAAGCTCACAGCTGCGCGATCCTAACTGTACGGTCAACTCGCTCGGTTCAGGATATTTTCACCGATCAGGTACTCTCTTGTCAGGTGCGCATCTAATGTCTGCACGTTGGTTCTTTTATAAGCAAATATACTACTACACGGCTAACTATGTTTCCTTCCGCAAATACGAAGCAAATTAACAAAAAAAGCGCCGCTTCTGCGTGTACCCTTACAGCTCATATTGGTAAGGCATGCTAAATTAAGCTTGCTATTCAACTAGGGGAAACGTTAAGACATTACAACAGGGCATTATATTTCAATACATGTACTATGGACGTGGGAGTCTCCAAGTTGTAATGACCAGGAAGTTTGTATCATTACAAAATTAGTGAGTACTTGTAAGGTTTGACAGCAGGCTGCAGAAGTCCCACCAGCTAGAGTAACCCATATGTTACTAGATCGCTGGATATTTGTTTCCAATGGCGGTTTAACGTCTCATTAACTCAGGTTTTCAGAGTCGATGGGGTAAAAACAAGGACTTGGGCAGAAAAAACTTCGTGACCGAATGTCGTTCGCTGCAACAGTCGTTATGTTTCTTGCACTAAACATAAACAAATCACTATAGTACGGACAAGACCGATCGCTACGAAATTTTCTAGCTTTAACATAAACTACAACACCTACTAGGCCTTCAGTTACAACATGCAGCTGTGTTTAATACTGCAGCTTTGATAGTGGATGGTTATTATTTTTGGAGATTATGTGCTACATGGATCGATTTGTTTTACGAACTCTACACGTGATATTGTATAATTAAATACTTCCGCATGCAGCATCACAATGTTTCAGCACGACAAATATTTTGTTCTTTCCGTGTTTGCTATGTTAATTTGCGAATCTTGATTTGTCTTTCGCATTATTTTTCCTTCTACTCTTCAATAACCCTCCAGAAGGTGGGTGCTAGTTGAAAAATAGTTCATTCTAATGCTGATAAAATGCCTCGGATCCATATGTTTTACAGCCAGTTATTTCATTCGGATACTCTGCCCATTCTGCTTCTTCTGAGGATCCATCACATATAAGACCAACAAATACTTGGAGAAAAGCTTTCGAGCTACCTCCCAGTTTCAGTGTTTGGATAGATTGCCGGATTTCTGTATACTTCTGTACCAAGAGTGTCCAACTAACTAAACAGCAATTGCTCTTCTTCTAGATGAAACGGTCGTTATTAGACGTATAAGCCTACCGGCAGCTGAGGGCATTAAATGACCAACGGCGCTTGAAATACTGAATAGCTTCGGTTACTGGTGACATGCCGAGTTGTATCGATAGTCTACCATGGCGTGTCCTACCCATGGCTGAATTGTTAGCCTACTAGTCTTTGGGCCAAGGGGTCCCGGGTTCGATACCCGGCCAGTTTTGTGATTTCAACGTCCATTGGTTAACTCCGATGGCTCGGACGATGGGTGTGTTTGTGCTGTCTTCAGCATTTTAATTCATCGGCGTTAGTGCCTCATCCTCGCAGATGGGCAGGTCGCCTATACGACGTCAACACTTAACACCTGCACCAGGCCTCTACGGAGTTCACGCGCCATTATTATTATTATTATTATTATTATTATTATTATTATTATTATTATACCACGGCGTGTTGTACCGATAGTCAGGTGGCATATTTTACCAATGTGATGAATGTCTTGTGGTAGTTACGGTTCACTTGCTTGGTGTGAAAATACGGAAACAACGGAAAAACATGCTCAGGGCTGCTGTTGGTGGTGTTCGAATCTATCGTTTCTCGAATGCAAGCTTACAGATGGTTGGCCCGAATTGCAAAGCCAACTCGCTCGTTATCTTGCACGATTACATGAGAGAAACTCGTATAGGTACAGTGGATATCCAGCCAACCTACCTTCGAGAGAGCATTTGCAGAAGGGCGATAGTGACCAAGCAAAAATAATTAACTTTCTTACTCTCATACCATATCAACTACCTTACTTGGCTGATACTGTGTAGAATACTGTTAAAGCAACTAGTTATAACTGCCGACAAATTATTTAATAAATAAATAATAAGAACATAATGCACTCTACCAGTATTTAGCTTTAACGTAGTTAGCTCATTCTCTTAATAAAATATACGTCACGAAACATATCTGTTGTACGTGTGAAGAAGACACGTTCTGTATCTTCCAATCGACCGAATGTTTTTATAGTGTAATACATCTCTTATTGGGTAGATTGCGGTAAACTCAATTCTTTTCCAGAACACTTTTATTTTGTACAAATTAGTGGACATACCTGTGCTGTTCTTCCACATATCCGAGAGCTTTCATTGTCTCCGCATTTATGGACTTTTGGGAAATAATTATTTTTATTGAAAGTTATTGTATTATTGTTATATTAGGCTAATAATATGTAGTTTTTATGAACCCAACTGTCTTCAATATGTCATTCATTTACTGTTGCAATCATTCATGCTTTGCATTATTTAAATTTATTTATTTATTTATTTATTTATTTATTTATTTATTTATTTATTTATTTATTTATTTATTTATTTATTTATTTATTTATTTATTGGATGCAGCTTAAAGAAACTATTTTACACTAATAGTGTAACATGCACTCATATTCATAAAAACTGAACACCTTGAAAGACTTTTTTTTGCTAGTTGCTTTACGTCGTACGTCGCACCGACATAGATACGTCTTATGGCGACGATGGGACAGGAAAGGGCTAGGCGTGGGAAGGAAGCGGCCGTGGCCTTAATTAAGGTACAGCCCCAGCATTTGCCTGGTGTGAAAATGGGAAACCACGGAAAACCATTTTCAGGGATGCCGACAGTGGGGTTCGAACCTACTATCTCCCGAATACTGGATACTGGCCGCACTTAAGCGACTGCAGCTATCGAGCTCGGTCCTTGAAAGACTAGAGATAGGAATACCAATATAAATGGTCCGTTATTGGACATTATAAAATTTCCAGCTAACTCATTCCTGGTTGCCAGCGTTTCGCCCGAGTGTGCTAAGTTGGACTTTTCAGTCACCTAGGTTCAGCATTTGTCCTGTTGCCTAGTAGACACTGGGTCCTCCATGGGCACTGATAACTTATTCCATGTGTGGTCCTGGGATATACCTTCCATGCTGCATTCACCTGGTTCCACAGTTCATCTTTGGTGGTTGGCATTGGTTCACAGCGCTGCACCCGTCGTTTCACCATATCCCACCCATTTTCGATTGGCGACAAGTCCGGTGATCGGGCGGGCCAGGGCAACAGTCTAACATCTTGTGACAAGAAGAAGGCACGTGTTCGTGCAGCAACATTGATCGCGCATCGTCCTGCTGAAATATGGCGTCTGGGGTGTCGTGCAGAAAAGGTATGGTTACGGGTCGCAGGATGTCATTCACGTAGGTCAAAATGGTCACAGTGCCCTGAACACGCACCAACTGTGATTGGTGGTTGTACCCAATAGCACCCCACACCATAAGGCTTTGAGTTGACGCTGTATTTCTTGTGTGAATGCATGATGCCTCTGTCCTTGTCTGCGGCGAACCAAAATGCGGCCATCATTTTCAAACAAACAGAACCTGAATTCGTCCGAAAACACTATCTGCTGCCATTCCTGTCCCCAGTGACGTCGTTCCATACGCTATTGCAGTCTAGCATGTTTATGCACATTACTCAAAGGTAGGCGGAGAAGTGGACGATGCGTCTGTAAGCCAGGCCGTTATAAACGGCGACGGATTGCCACTCCTGATAATGTACGTTGTGTTACACTGTTCCACTGATGCGCCCGAGCCGTGGAGGACGCAGATCTGTCCTGCAATGACATTCGGATGAGGTATCGATCTTCTCGCGGGGTGGTCTGGGTGGTGCGACCAGACCCATCTCGTCGTGTTCTACGGCCTTCTGTGAACCATTCTGTACACACCCGTTGCACTGCTGAATCCTTCGTCCCACACGAGCTGCAATTTCGCGGTTGGATGTATCACGTTCTCTTATGCCAATAATGCGCCCCATTCAAACACACTCACTTGACGGCACGGTTCTCGCACTGCGAGGCATCCTCAACTTCTGCTCAAGTCACACTGATCCATAACTTTCGGTTTATAGCGACAACGAGAGCCGCAGGCACATTTTACCAGTCGGTGGTGGACCGCCGATATATGGATGCGGACCTTGAACCTGAAGGCCAACATGGTTCAAATGCTAATCATTTCTTCAGAACACACCAATGCACATGTCTTCTGAATATGAATTTCCTATCTCTAGTCTTTCAATGTGTTCTGGTTCTTATGAACATGCGTGTATTTAACTGTTAACAATATAGCATTGAAAAGAAATGGATAACAATATAACATAACATACCTTACAAAGACAATAATGGCAACGGCAGACGAGAATCATACCTGGGGAAAAGAGGGTATGAAAATACGAAGGGGAAATCTATAGTAAGTGAGGTTGGGGAAAGAAAACCAGGGTCAAACCTAAATACATCTTTTAAATCTTTGCTTGAATATGGTATAGGGAGACAATATATAATGTTTCGAAGGGAGTTACAGAAGGTAGGTGGTCGGTGAAAGAGTGCTTCTGCAATCCGAGGAGAGGGCGAGACACGTGATGCAAATAGTAGTTACGTGTTGAGCGGGAGAGAGCATGGAATGGGAAATAGGTCAGTAGGCTATTGCTTCCCATTACCTTATATAGATAACACAGTTTGGATAATACAACGGTTTTTCAGATCAAGTACACTGAGTCTTTTTAAGATGTCTGATTTGATCAAGTGTCTTAGAGAAGGGTTGCGAGTTTGAACAATCGAAATGAAGTTAAAAACACTGTTCAGTTTAGAAACGTTAGTTATAGTAGATGAGGCCAAAATGAGGGAAGAAAAATCTAAGATGGAAGGAACATATGATGTGAAGTATAATTTCAAAGCACCGGGATCTTTAATTTCTTTAAATCTGTAAAGACTGCCAATACTACTCTAGTGCAGGAATTCATGTTTTCAATGTGAGAAGGGAAGATAAATTTTCTATCATGTTTAATACCTAAATCTTTTACCTGAGTAGCCATTTCCCGTGGATTTTCTTGAATTTTATGAACTATATCCATCCCGGATTCAGAAACGAGGAAACAATGTTTAGTGTTGGGAAAAAGTTTCCATTCCCTGGACCAATCAGCACACGAGTTCGCAACTTTCTGTAGTTCGGCGCTATCACCAGAGGGATTTTATTTTAACATCTTGAGGTCTTTAGCGTACAAGATGATGGAACATGAGGAGTCCTGTCGTCCACATGAGTAAAAAGAGAAGAGACTGACTGTGAATACTCCTGATATTGATATATTAAAAAAATAATTCTGTGAATTTTGTAATCTTGAATGCTATTTACTCCCTGTTTGATTCTTGTAGTAATCAATGTCAACCGAGTTTTCTCAGTCAGGAACTGAAGATTTCCCCGACTCACAACATAATCACAGTGTTTTTGTATAAACTTTCTGGCTCTAGTTGTGACTGCTAACTTATACAAAACTCTGCTGTTGGTTGGTCATGAAATATTATATTTATGCATAGAGAGAGGTTTCTTTCTACTACATAAACCTGCCTTGAACTGGCGGAGTTGTGCAAGTATTCCTGTTTCCAATCAGCAGAGGTGGAAATGGAATGGCTAATGCTTTAAGCTTGTCGGAAACAACCTGCGTAGTACGTCACCCCGGCAGAGGATTGGGTCCGTCAGCTGCCGTTATTGTATTATTCAAGGTGTGATCGATCGAAACAGATTAATTGCCTTCCGCGGTGCCTGGGCCGCACCAGAAATTGATGCATCGTAGCGTTAACAATGCTTCGTGGTGTGAACTACCGAAAGCTGCTTATGAGCTTGAGGGGAAACCCTAGGTCACATCTCGCAACCGCACAAGCAATAGGCATTTGCAGTACAAGTTGTTTCCTGGATATTCATATTTCAGAGACGAGGATTTATTTCTTTAAATTAGTGGAGATAAGTAGTAGTATTTAAATAATACCTCGTAATTGTGTGTTACTCATAAGCGACCAAAATATTCAAAAAAACAATCATTTGATTTGATATCGTGATCATCGCCGCCGGGCCTCTAGTTTTACGGGGAAACCGAACCGTACGGACGTGACTTTTCATTTCAGCAGTCCCGAGATTCGAACCACGGCCGCCGTGGTGAGCAGGTAGTGACGACTGACATATTGTCTATCTCGTACGGCTATGAGGGCAGGTTGGCCATCCTTAAATTAGCTTTGCATGACTTAATGTTTCAACTCCAGGAATGAACCACGGTTGCTGGCTTTCCATTCCTAATTATGATGGACTTACAACTTTACTTCGCAGCTCAGAAAAAAATTCAAGTCTGTTCCAAATATATATTGCATAACAGAAATAAACACAATCGGCTATAAATATGCGTTACAGCATATATACTGCTGTAATACAGTCAGTCACATTTTACTCACACAACAAATTCACGAGCCTGAGGACAATGATGACGTAACTTGAAACAACAAATTTTTGTATCCTGATTTTGACACAAATATTTCCTGCCTCACCTAGTTATTTCTAGGTTCGTTAGAGTCTACCTGGCCCTACCGCGTTCCTGACACCACATTATTTTTCATGTGAATGTTCTACCCCATAATGACAGAATTTGAATCTCGGACTTCAGAGTGGAAAGTCAGTGCTGAGGTACTGTACTAATCACAAATTAATCCAGCCCTTAGTCGCGATCTGTGGAGTAAATATACGTATGTACGCATATATATAGTCTATATTTATATACAGCGTGATTCAGTCGCCCCTTCCAACGTAGTTTTATGCAACCCACAATATTCATTCCGCCCTGAGAACATGTGCCCTTCTGGTATGCTCAGAGAATACAACCGGATATCTTGATATTTACCGCCTCACGATGATAGGACGCCGTAATGGTATACTCTTATTGAACACTGGAAGACATGCGTGTGTCTTCTAGATCACATGAACCTGACACCCCGGTAAAACACTAAATTGAAATTGTGACCGCAGTAAACCTAATAGTAGCTATAAGCTGCCCAATGTGTGGTACGGAACCGTAGTGTAGTTGGTAAAGTCGTGGCGGAGCGGGCTTGCATGTCAGGTTGGAGGTTCGAGTCCGGGGCGAAGATTACACATTTTTGAAATATTTGTTTCATACGTACCGCTTTCATGCAAGTTGTGTGTGAATGAATGTGTTTGTGGCCCTAAGAAGGGTCGATTAGTTAGCAGACCGGACACATACAGACCGGAAATAATAGGAACACAACTGCCCTGACAATGTTTTATCGCAGCAAATGCTCGATGTGATGACCTTTTTGGTTTGTGCACATTCGGGGCCGGTGTCCAATAGATCGTCTTGCGCGCGCTGAAGCATTCCAGGTGTAATTGCTCGGCAGACGTCCGTGATGACTTGCCGTTGCTGAACAGAGTTTTCCAGCGCTTGAGTGTAAACGACGTTCTTCAAATGTCCCCACAAGAAGAATTCTAACGGCGTTAAATCCGGTGATATGGCGGGTCACGAAATAGGGCCTCCTCGTTCTGTCCATTTCCCTGGCAGTTCCTCTTTCAGATGGTTACGAACAGGCAAAGTCTAATGTGGTGGAGCTCCATCCTGTTGTAACCACATCGTCAAACGATCGTTCAAGGGCACATTCTCCAGCTGCAGTGGGAGTTCCTGACGCAGAAAGTGCAGGTAGCGTGGGCCTCTCCAATGGTCCTCAAAGATATAAGGTCTAATCAGGCGATTCCCTAAGATTCCGCACCAAACAGTCACCCCCCATCATACTTGATAGGCCGCCTGTCGCACCCAGTGAGAATTGTCCGGACTCCAAAGTACATGTTGTGGCGATTGACGTTCTCATTATTGTGTAAGCGCGATTCGTCCGAGAACAAGATATGCGATACGAATGCTTCATCATTGTCCAATAGTGACGGACAGATCTCCATTCGAGCTTCGAAGTTCCGAGCTCGATAGCTGCAGTCGCTTAAGTGGGGCCAGTATCCAGTAATAGGAAGATAATAATAATAATAATAATAATAATAATAATAATAGTAAAACTGACATAACTCCAATTTTATACACTAACATATGGTTTCCCTCTGTTCTCTGAAAGTCACAACTCTATTATATATACAGAATGAGATGTAAAAATACGTGTGTTCGCAATAAGTAGCCTATTTATTAAATATAAATCAAATACGTTGCTTTACCTCGCACCGACACAGACAGGCCTTATGGCGATGATGGGCTTGCAGTGGAAAGGAAGCGGCCGTGGCCTTAAGTAAGGTACAACACCAGCGTTTGCCTGATGTGAAAAGAGGAAACCACGGAAAACCATCTTAACGGGTGCCGACGGTAGGATTCGAACCCACCATCCCCCGAATACAAGCTCATAGTTACGCGACCATAACCACATGGCCAACTCGCTCGGTCATCTTTGAAAATATGTCTCTTTCTCTCAAGAAAGGATTTTTTAAATAGTCATATTTTGTATAGGCTGCCCGAGATGCAGAATAGGCCTTTGGTTTTCTGATTCAACATCTTTTTATTCAAGTTATTGCGTCAGTCGTCTCACTTACCCACTGTCGGCGTACAACGGTGATCTCGTGATTCTATTACTGAAGTCTTGTGCAATGATGTGACATACGAACTGAGAAAATACTAAGCGGTTCTTCCCAATATAAAGCGGACAATTTCGAGTGGTCATGAGCATGACTTACAGTCAGAAGGTAGGCTAAAGAATTGGGTTGAATTAATTGAATCAATTGTCGAAAGTCAACTAAGTTGTAATACTGATTCATTAAACTAATAAATAGAAAAACCTAATAACATACCTATTTACTAGCTAGTTACTTTGGAATTATATTTTGACTACCTTTTTAGCACTGCAAATAAACCCATGTACTATTTAAACCTCCCTGTAAGAAGAGGACAGTGAATGAAAATGGATATTATTTTCAAATGAGCTGAGTGCGAGAGCCCGTCTTATCGTACGATTCTTTCAGTGTGCTATGGCTCTGTATGTCTCGCTGCAGCGGAAGTTCGGCTCCCCGCCAATGTCCACTGTGCCGATATGAACTGTGTGTGTGTGTGTGTGTGTGTGTTGTGTCTCACTGAGCCGTGATTGCGTATGATTATTTTAGTGTACCATGGCTCTGTATGTCTCATATGTCTCGCCCGCAGCGGAAGTTTGGCCTCCCGCCAATGTCCAGTGTGCCGATAATGAACCGTGTGTGTGTGTTGTTGTCTCACTGATCCGTGAGTGAGCCACTCAGTATTGTGCTGCGAGTCAACTGAATCGTGTGCCGTGAACTCGCCGTTCCTGTGAATCGGTTCACGCGGACACTTCAATGAATCGATGCACTGCTTCGAATCATACACTCACTAGCCAACACTACCCCTATAAACATGTGCACGTTTGTTGGGCTGCAGTAAATGATATTGGAAGGGGCTGCTGAATCACACTGTATAACTTGCATGGTACTGTTAGTGTAGGCATGACTTGATGGTTGGGTTGTTTGCTTTCCATAAATCTTGCTTGGGTCCTTCCATTAATTGAGAAATACAGCTATGTGACTTGAAACTGGAACCTCCAGTGGGTGCGGGTGGTAAAATAACATCCATGCACTTCCCTGCCTGTTGTAAAAGGCGACTAAAAGGGGTAACTCTCTAGGGCTGTGAACTTAGGAGTGTGGGTTGGCGACCTCGGGTCCCTAGTTTAATCTGGCATTTCTTCCACTTGTGCCGGCCTTCTCGCTTTCGTATTTCCTATCTGACTTTTCTTGGTCCGTTCCTGTTCTCTTCTGCCCGCGATAATATTAGTTATGCGAGGCCTAAGGAGTCTTTTATTTTCACGTCATTCGCGGCTGTTCTCTTTCTTTTCCCGAAGGATCGGACCTCTTTTATTTTCATACCTGCTTAATGTTGATAGGGGATAGTTGCCAGGTTTTACTTCCTCTTAAAACAATCACCTAAGCAGTGCATGTGGTGATTATGAAAGGACATTTTAGTGTAACCAAGAATAGTGGATCTTTGGAGATAGGACTTCAGGAGAGACAAGAACCACTTGCTTTTACCTGCGAACCATCATGCGACTAGTTCGGTCACGATCAACGTTTGGACTGATTAGCTGTAGAGTTCGGAGATCCATTGTCATGGTACAGTTGCGGTATTCCGTTCCCTAGCCTTTATTTAGATAATTACAGCCACACACTATACCCTGGCGTAAGAGGAGCCAATTCCCGGGGTTGAGTCGTGACTGTTCCAATTATTTTAACTGCGGTTTAGAGTTGGAACGGTGATCACAGTGCTCAGAAGAGAAAATTAGAAGCTGACCTGTATAAGAGACAGGAAACCCGGCCGTGTAAGTCGAGCAATACCGCTCAGGTGTCGTTGTACTGCCCACGCGACACTCCAGTATGTACCGACCACCTGATTGGCAGTAGTCACCTTGGCTGGCCAAAAGGTTCTCATTGTTATATACACTACTACAATAACTACACGGGTTTTACGGGAAATTATATGCGGCTGATAATTTACTCCTTAAATAGATTTTTTAAAAACCAATACTGCGAGAAGTGGACTTTATAGATCTATTTGAGGGTATGTTCTTCAAGGAGCTCATTACTAGGAAGACATGTCTAACAGTCACATGATCGGAAGTGAATCTTCCAATTTTTTCTATTGTAATTGAAGAAAAATTCTCTGCCACAAACATTCCCCACTGCAAAGAATGTGCGGAGCTTTTAATAACAAAGGGCATAGACATTGACTTTGATTATACATTTTCAAAATTTGTTTTAATCAAAAACTGTTCAGCCGTGCTGAGTGGTTCAGACAGTTGAGGTGCTGACCTTTTCACCGAAGCTTGGAAGGTTCGGTCCTGGGTCAGTCCGATGGTATTTGAATGTGCTCAGATACGTCAGCCTCGTGCCGGTAGATTTACTGGCACGTAAAAGAACTCCCGCGAGACAAAATTCCGGCACATCGGCGTCTCCGAAAACCTTCAAAAAGTAGTTCGTTGGGTGCTAAAAATGACATTATTAGAACTGTTCATAGTATAAAATTCGAATGTTACAGTTTGTATATTTCATTTCATTTATGTAACTGTGCTCTTAAGAGGTGTTTCTGTTTTTTCTTTGTTAACAATATGGCCATTGCTGTAAAGATAATGACATGTAGCTTACTGTATCTTAATGTAATAATTTTCTATAAATGGTTGTGAATGTTTTTGTAACATTATATATGACTGTGCGATATATTCGGTGCATATAGCAGCCTCTACAATTAGTTTTTATTATTAGTTGTTTCTTTATGTGTTTATGTTATTATTTTGTCTCTTTATAATTTTCACTCAATGCATTTTTTCAGTTAGTCTACTGTAATTGGAGTAATGCTCTGTTGTAGATTGTATTAAATAAATAAATAAATAAATTGGGCTACGCGGCTGTCATATCTCTGTTCGATCTCTCACCAACAACACATATTCTCTTTCAGACTCCGATGGTACGCACTTTTTGACTTTACTACCTTCCATGACGATCCTCATTCTTCGAGATGTCGAATCTAGTTTTCTTTAATGAGTAAATGTTACTTGGAGCTGGTGATCTTGTAGTCTCTTACACTTACAATGTTTGTATCACTGTATGTACAAGTAATGGTTTAACACATACCGCACATTCACCGAGCTCGATAGCTGCAGTCGCTTAAGTGTGGCCAGTATCCAGGGTTCGAACCCCACTGTTGGCAGCCCTGAAGATGCTTTTCCGTGGTTTACCATTTTCACACCAGGCAAATGCTGGTATGGCCACGGCCGCTTCCTTCCCACTCCTAGGCCTTTCCTGTCCCATCGTCGCCATAAGACCTACCTGTGTCGGTGCGACGTAAAACAACTTGTAAAAAACCACATACATTCCCTTAACGGAATAAACCATAATCCCTTAGTTTAATAAGGCAATGCAATCCATAAATCAGGTAGTGGATTTGCATAGGCATGGTCAGCTTTGATCTCCACAAACCCCTCTTGGACTTCAGATGTTCATCGGCAAGCATTTAAGATGCTTGCTATGTCTTTTCGATATTTATGTTCATTGCTGCCAGTGTTCAGCTAAACAGAGTCGAAATAGAGTAAAGTGTGAGTGGCTTAAAATGTTTGGTGGAGCGGTACCTCTTTTTCCCCAAGCTTCAACATATTCACGCTAATCTCTACTTTAATAAATGTATACAGTGGCGGTTATTAGAGTAACAGTACAAAAGAGGAGTAATCATAGCGATATTTATTGTAGTTAGCCCTTGCGAAACGTACAAATAACTATCTCTTGGGAACACCTAGGGCTGCAACAACTACTGCTCTGAGAGATTCGCTGTTAGTCGAGGGCATGTCAGTCTGTGATGTTGCAATACGTTGCCGAAGTTGACCTGCTGTGACCGCGGGTGATCTGTTTAAAATCAGTCATCGTACAATCAGAGGCCAAACTTAATAGGCGCTAGATCCAGTGAAGATGCTGACCAAGGAAAATTAGGTGCATGGCTACCATCCGGAAATAATGGGTCGTTGCTTACCACTTGAAGTCGCGGACCGTTCTGTTAGTTTCAGCCCGAGGTGGGTTCTGAAGTTACGGGACAAAGACTGGCTCCAGCACCTCAGAGATCAGACAATCGTTACAGAACGTACAGGGTATACGGGGTAAGCGCGGGCAGGACTTGAATCAAATGGCATCTCATATGAGAAGTGTCGGACCGGTATGGCTGCCGGCGGATTACGAGACTCGAATGCAACCAGGAAGATGATGTAGAGGAAAGGGCGATTCGCCGGAAGATCGTTATATAATTCATCCCTCTGTACGAAACTTTGTAGGCACATTTCCAGTCGAGACACTTGTGATAGTATCTAAGATTGCGAAAACAAGCGTCACCTTGGAAAATGGTCCCGTTACTACAGGCGACGCCCAAGCGTGGGTGCGAAGGCTGTGACAGTGATAGTTGTGTAACGCACCTGAATTCTTTAGTGAATATTTTTGGTTTTGCTGTCGTGCACAAGATATCTGTCCCCTTTTCCGGTGGTGTAATAGACCTGTTGGGGGTTCTTTACGTCTTGAAATCTATATGCAACATTTTTCGCACGATCAAATTCATCAGCTGTTTGATATGGATGGTATATTCTTCAACGAAGCATATTTACGTCGTCTGTTCACACGAACGATGAGCAAACACACTTCAGATACTTCTCGTCTGCGTGCTATGGAAAGGAAACGAAGTAGAGAAGGAGCTTGCTTCATGAAAAGCATTATGTCGTTGCGCCTAGAAAAACCGTTCAGTGATCTTACAGTCTTTACCAGAAACATTCTGTCATCTAACTCTAGATATCAACGAATTTTCGTCTAACAAGGGAAATCTATCTTACGTAAAATTTGCACATACGTTAAATGAGCCAAGAATAATGTCAAAAATACTTCTTTCCGAAATTAACACGTGGGACCTACAGAAAGCGTTAAAATTCGTATGTTTGAATTAGCGCTTGGCTACGCAGGCCGCTACTCCATACCCTACTCTCACTGTCCAACATGTGATTTGAGGCCACATATGCTTATAGTCATTGTATCGGACTAGTGGTTGTTTGTATAATGGTAATCAACCTAAGCGAAGTTGTTTTTGCGTTCGAAGAAAAATATGGCACGTGTGATATTAAGCCTTCATCCTCGCTTCGTTAGGTGTGGTTGGTGCTTTGTGTTTTCAACATTTCTACCACGAACATACTTGCAGAAGCTATAAGGAGTAGCTTGATGTCGTGTGTAACGTTCCTCGTTATACTGATGAACCATCATTTTCGCTGTAACAATCTTATCCTGTTGCCTTCACTGACCCACGATTAACGCAGGAATTAAAGTATTCTACGTCTCTTAATGCCGCTACGTCGTTTTCACGACGTGCTGCGCAATTAATAACGGAATAGAAAAGAAGATCAGTGGCGCGGTCCCTCGACAAGTGAACCCAGCAAGTGCCGCAGTCCTGACCAAGACAGAGACATCAAGGATAAAGCATGCGCCAGAACACAGCAAAACATTTTAATCTCGAAAACTATTAGAGATACGAAAAAAAGTGTAAACATTTTCTGGCAAATCGAATTTCAGGTGCACTCGGCGTGCTCTATTGTTCAATAGGACCAACCGTTTAGGCAGCGTATTCAATTTTAAGGGTCCCAAGCTTACGTTTTCCTGTGACTTGATTCACATATTTTTCCGCTACATAGCCCATTTAAACGATAGCGTGATAGTAAGTAGCCTGTGTGTTAACCAAGGGTATCAGCTATACTGTAAGCTTGCTATATTTGAACTCCATTAGTCATGTCGTTTTTTCTACGTGAAAAAGAACATACATGCAAATATAAAAACTTTGATGCTGCCATTCTTTCCTTAAATCACGGTTCTCGAGGGATATTTCGGATGGTATATAGCCTATGTTACCCGGAATATTAGCTTTCGAATGGTGAAATAAATTTAAACATCGGCCGCTAGTTTCTGAGATTTCTGCCGAAACATAAACCATGCAACATCGTCAAGGACTATGTTCAGTAGCACCAGGGTATACTGTGTGCATACTGAGGGGTTGTTGTGTTAGTGATTCATTTGTCACGGACATCGGCGATCAGATGGCGCTCAGGAGCTCTGTCCGTGCGCACTCTGGTTTGACTCTGCTGACGGTAACTGTGCTGAGGTTAGAGGTGACCAGTGTTTCCAACATTCTTTCTAGGGTACAAACATACTCCGTCGACGAGTAAGTGCTCCTGTTGAACAACGGGGTCGCATTGTGGGCTTGCGGGAAGCTGGATGGACATATCGACGGATTGCTGCACATGTAGGGCACTGTGTATCGGTGGTGTGTCGCTGCTTTCAGCAGTGGTCTGTAGAACATTTCCATACCCGTAGCCCAGGCTCCAGACGTCCGGGTGGTATAGACACATCAAGATCGACGCATTGTGCGAGCAGTGGTGGCGGGCCGAACATCATTCAGGAATGAAATCTAGTCGCATATTGTAGCTGCTGTGTCACCGAGGACCATTTGGAACCGTCTGCTTGCAACAGGATTACAATCACGTGTGCCTCTGGCCAGGCTACCAAACACTACGACCGTGACGAGAGTAGGTTCTGTCTGTACGCAAGTGATAGGCGTACACGTGTACGGCGTAGACCTATTCAAAAGTGCATTCGTCCACGACACCCCGGTCCCACTCCAGGCCTCATGGTGTGAGGAGCTATCAATTGCAACTCCCGGTCACAGTTGGTGTTTCTGCAGAGTAACGTAATCAGTGCCCATGTTGTCCCAGTGCTACTGCCCTTTCTTTCACAGGATTGTGATGTGCTCTTTCAGCTGGACAGTGCACGTCCACATACAGCTGCTGCGACGCAACGTGCTCTACGTGGTGTACAACTGCCCTGGCCAGCAAGATCGCCGGATCTCTCTCCAATTGAACACGTATGGAACATGATGAAGCGGGAACTCATGCGTTCTCCAGAGCCTGCAAGAACCATTGCCGAATTGCATCAAAAGGTGCAAGCTGCTTGGGACAGTCTATCGCAGGATACCATTCGGCATCTTTATGGTCGCTTGCTTGCGTGAATACATGCCTACGTTGCAGCCGAACGGGGGTACACTGTGTATTGATACGACTGTTTGGGCACCCTTTACTGTTACACGGGTTTTTCATTTGGTATGATTTTGTAATCATATACTCCTGCAAAGATGAACTACCTGCCACATCGCTTGTGAGTAAAATGACCTTTTCCTTGAGGATGTTGCATTTTTTTTCCCGGCAGTGTATAAATAAAATCACAGTCTCTCTCTACCTATATTAGTTTAGAGTATACCTAATACTATTTTGTGATAAAAATTACAGGATTGAAGATTTTCTATTTGTTGCATTAATGTTTCTCACTGATGCACACCAGGAGGAAAACATGTTGTTTATCAGGAAATAAGAGCTGTCATTATAAATTAAATATCGCTAGTACATTATAAATTACTGTCCGCTGTTATGAGACTTTCCCTTCTTTGTTATTTTTCTGTTTTATTAGTTAAAAATTAGTTGTAATTAATCTTTCAGTGATTGTAAAATAAATTTAGAAAATATTCTTATTTATTAGTTGTGTTTTAGAAACCACGCTTATGGCCTGATAGAATATCGCGTTTAACAATCATTCTTTACCTCGCGTTGCTGTTTGAAGTGCAAACT
Source organism: Anabrus simplex (assembly GCF_040414725.1). Classification (NCBI taxonomy): domain Eukaryota; kingdom Metazoa; phylum Arthropoda; class Insecta; order Orthoptera; family Tettigoniidae; genus Anabrus; species Anabrus simplex. The sequence goes on along the minus strand of NC_090265.1, from coordinate 351,350,462 downwards.
GCCAGCCTCAAAATCACATTTAAGAGATTTGTAAGACCACATCACGTAGCGTGGATGTTTTGCACGTGCTGAAAATACTGCGACCGCAATCTGGTGCTGTCAGCATAGGAGTTAAGTAATTCGTGCATATCTGATGTAACGTCCGACCCGCGAGTGATACGAGTTTAGGAAATGCTGTAACTCGTTCCCTGGCCAAAGCAGCAGTATTGTGGTTTCGTAATATTCTGTGCAGTCTGTTTTTAATGGGTGCATATTCATCGTCTTATTAATATATACTTATTATATTTGTGAATATAAATATATAAAAAGGAATATTTGTTTGTTCGTCTCGAATGGACTCAAAAACTACTGGACTGATTTCGCTGAAAATTTCATAGTTGTTCTTATTACTCCTGAGATGGTTTAGGAGATGGTTTGAACGAAATCCGATACGTAATTCTTCATGACGAGTAATTTTATGTAATTACAAAGCCGCACAAAGATTTGGAACGATCTTAAGATCTTAATGGGGAGATTGTCGCTAGGCGACTTACTGTGTATCGTGGCAGTCCGGTAAAAAATGCTGTATATAGGAAGCTGGAAACACGCCGCTATGTTTCATGAAGTACATTTCCACATCCCCTAAACCACTGGAGCAATTTCAACCAAACTTGGTACACTTATAACATACTATATGGAGACAAACACTGCGGGAGTACGCCACCCCTAGCACCTCGAAGGGTGGAAGTGGGAAGAGGTGGCATATAAAAATAATCGAAAATAGTGTCGAATCCGTAGTTTTCGGGGTCGCTGAGATGAACAGTGACTCTCTGCGGCACGAGTCGGCATTAATAACCTACTCAAGTACGACTAACATATTTTCCGCTGATAGTATCTAATATGCCTTCTCTGGATCTTGCGAAACATATACCATGGACACTATAATAAAGTTTAACCCCATAAACAAAGCGAAGGGCGGTAATCAGACATTCCACACATATTCACCACCAGAGTTTTGCCGACATGCATTAAGTAGCGCTCATCCCGAGATGTTTTTCGTGAAGGTAATACCTTAATTAATTCATAGTTATCGATGTATTAATTCCAACATTTACTCTTCGTGAGTAGCACTTGAAGCTGGTTCCCGCTGTTCGATAGTCTTGGCTTCTACTTTGGTTTATTTTTTTATTTTTTTCGAATCTTTCCGGAAACACTGTCTAGGATGGGATGAATGCATCGAGTGTCTAAAAACTTCAAAATTGATATTTTATGCATGGATTCTAAAGCAAAGAAGAAGAAGAAGAAGAAGAAGAAGATGATGATGATGATGATGATGATATGGCCTTAGTTACCGTGTGCAGGCATTTTGAGTGGCCAGTTAGGCTATCTGCATTTCCATTTACCTGATAAGAAAGAAACTGATTTCTGTAGGGTCGTCTGTTTTAATCAATGTTGTCGATTAAAATAGTATATTTTACATGCCGACATCGTACGTGGCTTGTCGAATTGACTTTTTTCCGCGCTTCAAAACCCAGCTGCCTCTAGTGGATTTGAACCCGCGATCATGGGATCCGAAGGCAGGCATTCTACCACCGAGGTAGCTGTAAAACAAAGGTGAAAGAAATGAATAAATAAACTAATCTTCTTTAGTTTACTGGCTAACTGTCAGCGAAGAACAGGAATATCGAAGTAAAATTAGTCAAGTAGTCGTGATCTTCCCAGAAAATCATACTTAAATTAAGTAAATGAATATACCTTTCAGTTGTACGACTGCCATCTATCTGTATTCCGTTATGGCGTACCGTATGTCAACCACCAGACATCCAATTGAATTATGTCCTTGGTTTGGTCACGCTTCTTTCGGTGTGACAACATACAGGCCTAATGCATTGTTGCATAATATTGGATCTAGTCGTAAAGTTGGTACTCGCACAACACGCAAAATGAAGTAGTTTCATTTATTTTACCAGTTTTAATGACATTGTGGTGCGTGGATTTTGTGAATGATATATTCAAAAAGTAAGCTTCGGGCTCTTTTAAAGAGAGTAATACATACTCTAAAAAGTGCAGTTTTCTACATTTGATTTGTATACTGCAAAACTTTAATCTCCCTGAATTCTGTTGTATTATGGTAATATCAGACTTGAAGAACACGGGTGATATTCCAAAAAAATGACAACATACAAATGATTCAAGAAAACTGAATTGTTTGTATGATAAAATGTATGAATTTTAATTTCATCAAATTTCAAAACCACACCACTACAGTATTTCTCTACGGAACATATAGGCCCTACTAAGTCTGTAAAACCACGGAAAACCACCTTCAGAGCTGCCGACAGTGGGGTTCGAGCCCACTATCCCCCGAATGCAAGTTAATAACTACGTGCCCAAACTGAGCCACTTGCTCGGTATTTCTCATTTTGATTTCAGTAACTGAAGGTTCACCATTTTTATTCTTGGCCCGAAGAAGAAATGTCTTTGATTTCTTCGAGCACGCTTCTCTATCTTTGGGTTCGTTGTTTAACGTTGTTATACTTCGATAGGTTTTTGTCGACGATGGGATAGGAAAGGGGTAAACTGAGAAGGAAACGATCGTGGATTTAATTAAGGTACGGCACGAACGTTTGGCTGGTGTGAAATCAGTATACCCCATGAAGTACAGCAGCGATCCTTCAGTTCCCTCCGAAGCGTTTGGAGTGAACTCTACTTTGTTACTCCTGGCTAGGCTCCAGTGCATCAGAGCAGCAGGCATTCTTTGATTTGTCCAGTGAAGTAATAAGGTGACACTGCATGCCGCTGATGCCATGATTTTGAGAAATTATCAAGATCGGGAGATCGAATCCTGGCGCACTGTCTGGGATTTAATAATACTTGAACGCGAGAGACCCGAGTAAATGCATTGTTTGTTTTAAAGGACCAATTTCTGGTACTCCCGCGAACCTTAAAAGCGATCGCAGTTTGTGAAACAGTTAAGGCAGGTCTTTATTATCCATTTAATTATCTGTCACAAGATAGACTAAGAATGATATCCCAGTTTATACGATCTCCTCTTCGTGATCAGGTTCCGATGCTGTCAGCTTTGTTCCTGGTTTCAAACACAACTCGTGTTCATTCAGTGCTCACTCTTGTTATACATGTCATGTCATACATGTGTTCTCCACTAAATGAAGTGGACTTTGGTACTGGATTTGTCATGCACACAGACCGTGGGGACACAAATTAGTGTCGATATCTCAACAGATCATTGATTGGTCACTATTGTGATCGCTCAGAGAGCCGGTATCTCGCACACATAGATAGGATAGTTTACAGTAGTGAACATTTTGTGCATAATGTCTCCAATGCAACACCATAAGATGAACGAAAATATTATGAATTTCTCAAACTATTTCTTCATCCTCTCGAAAGAGGACTGTTAAATCTTGACGCTGGATGTCAGCTAATGGGATACGCGTAATTGAGGGGTCGGGGAAAGGGAGTGCCAAGCCTCATTGTTATTTTGAGAAATAGCAGTTTGTAAGTTTCATCCAATCCTCAAATCACAAATGCTAGCAAGGAAGGTCTTTAGTAGTTTATTACTACTGCTTCATTGGTTCAGAAATGTAATATGACATTACTTCCAAAATATTCCTGTGATACACGTAAGAACGTATGTTTCGATTTATATGACCGTTCTCTACATGATTAGTTTTGTGGCTTGACTCCATCTTGATCCCAGAGAAAATATAAACCTTGATTTATTTAAGTGACTATCTGTAGTTTAGACCATTTGTTTGAGGACAGAGTTACTCAGAACAGTACACACTTCAGACAGTATCGAAATATTGCACAGAAATTATTCATAACGTTAATTGCTATGTCTCACTCTAGACAGTATTTCAGGAATGTTGCATTTTCATCCCAGACACTTTTTGTTAACGAAACAGTGTTCTTATTAAGGTTTTATAAAAGGTAATGAAATGGCGTATGGCTTCTGGTGCCGGGAGTGTCCGAGGACAAGTTCGGCTCGCCAGATGCAGGTCTTTTTATTTTCACACCCACTGGCGACCTGCGCGTCGTGATGATGAAGACGACACATACTCTCAGCCCCGGGTCAGCGAAATTAACCAATTATGGTTAAAATTCCCGACCCTGCCGAGAATCGAACCCGGGACCCTTTTGACCAAAGGCCAGCACGCTAACCATTTAGCCATGGAGCCAGACATAAAAGGTAATGAACGACTGAAATAGAAATTGATTAAACCAATGTTATGAATTTGGATTTGTTCATAGTTTATACTCCCTCAACTTCTTCATTTTCCTCAGTATCGGGAATCCGTTTTTGTAGTAACTGCGATTAATTGGTTTAATAAAGACCGAAAGTTTCAAGACGTCTCGCAATTTATGTTTGATTTTAACAGGCCCTCTATACTTCTGATTCCAGTAAAAAACTATTGTATTTCCGTTCTTTCGCATGGTGTACTCCTCAAAATGAGCATTTATTTTTGGTTTTAAGTTTCATGATCCAAGGTTTTTTCCTTCAGGCCGGTATCATATTGCTTCTGAAAATTGAAGTTCCACACCATGTTTTTATTAGTGTTGATCAGTCAGTATTTTAAACGTGAAGTCATAAAAATCTCTTCGTACCATGTGGTTTACAAAAATTTTCAATGATTTTTTGTTACAGCCTGAAGAATCATACACAAGAGAATGCCGTCGTTGGTACTTCTCCACCTTCGCAAAATCGCAGTCAGATGGTATAAATGCATGGTCAGGAATAAGGACGTGCTGTTCGATCACAGAAAACTCGCTGTTAACGTCAGTTTACGTGCAAGTGCATATCTGAGATGCAGTTCCTTTTTGTTTGCTCTGCTGCGTGTTGGTTCTCTTCGTTGCCAGTTTCAGTTTTTACTTGTAAAAAGTTGCATGTTTTGCAAGTATTTGTGGATGGAAGGTTGAAACAAATGTTGCACTCCCCATTAAAAATTGTCCTCTTTTTTGTCTTCAGGAACTCTTGTTCTTTCTTTTCCCGAGCTCAACTCTTAATACAATTGAGAGAGGGCTTTCAAATTATTATCAAATCCTAAGCAAACCCTATCAGGATTTTATGATCGGCTATAATAGTACTGATATTCGGATGTCGTGGACAGCGTTCACAGGTTCATCTGGAAGTTTGTTCACTTGGTTCTTATGTTTCTCTCGTTTATCAGTGGAAGGAGTACTTACCTTGGCGAGGACCATATACACACATAGTCGTGCATGTTTACAAACTCGTTGAGTCCCGCCCATCAACTTCGACTCTGTGAATAAATGTGCGCTGTTGGTATGCGGATCCATTTTCATTGCTTCTGTACCTCCTCTGTTTTTTTTTCTTTTGCTATTTGCTTTACGTTGCACCGACACAGATAGGTCTTATGGCGACGATGGGATAGGAAAGGCCTAGGAGTGGGAAGAAAACTTTAATTAAGGTACAGTCCCAGCATTTTGCCTGGTGTGAAAATGGGAAACCACGGCAAACCATCTTCAGGGCTGCCGACAATGGCGTTCGAACCTACTGTCTCCCGGATGCAAGCTCTCACAGCTGCGCGACCCTAACCGCACGGTCAACTCGCCCGGTGTACCTTCTTTTGACAAGGATAAGTTTGATACAAGTTTGGAACACCTCACCTACTGTACTTTGGCTGCAGCAACGGGTTTACCGCAGGTAGACATATATTCCCTTCTTTCATTGCGGTCTTGCTTTGCCTATTGAACTTTCTTCATGTATTTTCTCCTTTTTTTTTTGGGTAGGGGGAGGGGGGTTCATGGACCCTCGACAGGAGAGTTGCATGGGGATCTTGTTACATTAAGTACTTGAGCTTCTGAAATGTTCTCCTTTAAGGAAAGAAAATCATTCTATGTCTAGAGTAGTGCTTTAAATTCAATAGGAAATCTTGCAAGTGCTATAAATAGTTGTTTGTGTAAGTAACATTCCTGTACAGTATTAAACTTTTACACGGAAGTTATTGAAGAAGGTTAAAAAGTGCACTCCTTTTTTCTTTTTTCTTTTTTTACAATTTGTTTTACGTCGCACCGAAACAAATCGGTCTTATGGTGACGATGGGATACGAAAGTTCTAGGAGTGGGAGGGAAGCGGCCGTAGCCTTAATTAAGGTACAGCCCCATTATTTTCCTGGTGTGGAAATGAGAATCTACGAAAACCATCTCCAGTGCTGCCGACAGTGGGGTTCGAACCCACTATCTCCCGGATGCAAGCTCACAGCTGAGCGCCCCTAACCGCACGGCCAACTCGCCTGGTAGAAAGTGCACTTCTGAGGGGGGTGGGTGAGGGAGCAACGTTAAGATTTAAACTTTTCTTTAATTTGGACAAGACAGTGCTAAGCCACTAATTGTTTTTATGACTTACGTGATTATCATGAGTTAATTGCTGAAAATAATTTACACGAAGAACAGAGGAATAACTTCAACTATATATTGTATAGCCTACATGCATACTGTAAAGGAAAACTTAGTCATGCTTGTTCAAGAATGGAAATGTTTATATTTAGGTTAAAGGTAATGCCAAACAACACTATCCTTATTTCCGTTCTGAGGATCATTCTCGCGGAACTCAGTATTCTATGTACCTATGTTGACCTTCTTTCATAACTTCGTGATCAGATCAGTTGAAAATTTTGCTAAATTTGCAAAATATCTTCAGTCTAAGCGGATCAGAAATCACGGCAAACGCGTTCGGGGGAATCGAGTAAGCTCATCGCCCATATGACAGTTTGTTGGAGGGGGCCTAGACCTGGGGGTACGTAGTATTTTTATCATTTTGGAAGATAAATGGCGCCTTGTATTCTGCGGTAGAATAACCCACGCTATACCCTGCATGTTGGTGGGAGACGGTACTACCTCTTGTACGTAATACTGACTTTTAAATCATTTTCTTGAAAGGAAAACACCTGACTACATAAGAGTTTTGCCTTTCCCTGAGAGCTGGGGGTGGGGGGTGGCCCCACTTTGCCTCCGTGTATGGGCGCCCTTGAAGCCTACAGCAGAACGTACCTGCGAATGCCGTCCGCGCAGAGAGAAGTACAACCCAGCACTTCTACCGGGCTTGTGGGACCTGTTGAGTGGGAGTCGCCTGTACATGACGAAGCAGTAGCTGGTACTTCTCGCTGACCATCTCTGACCACCAGCAGCTCGTGGAGGATGACAATCCCGAGTGGAAGAGGCGCGTCGGGCGGCCGAGTTTGACAGGATTTGGCAAGCCGCCACTAAATTCATATTTATTTATTTATTTATTTATTTATTTATTTATTTATTTATTTATTTATTTATTTATTTCATGACGTTTAGTGCTGGGAGTGACCAAAGACATGTTTGGCGCGCCTGGTGCGAGTCTTTCGATTCGAGTCCCATGGGCGACCTGCGCATCTGGTTTTGGAGATGATGATGATGATGATGATAATGAGGTAGGGAGAGGGTGAAAGCTGGTGTCGGTGCATAGCGTACTCCTGTCGAATAACACGAATGGGTATGCTTAAGGTTTAACGTCTTCATCGGACGAATCACCATCAACAGCGTCGTATGCCCTCGCTCCTTATGAACACTGCAGAGAGGTTTAGAATTGAATCCAGGCTTTTGGCACGCAATCTAGTGATCAGAAATTATATACCACCACCTCTCCTACCTTGCCAGCTAATATTCGGCTGGTAATATTTTATCCACCAACGGGACTCGGAACTGGCTGTCAGACCATTTATAGACTTGGCGCCTTAACAATCAATATTTTGTAATTTCGTGCGGAAAAGTCTGTACTGCTCTCCGTTCATGCTCCAGTCATTCGAGTTCGGCAATGGTCATTTCCGGAAGTGTCTTACTGTCACTGCCCAGCTACATCTAATCGCTTTCTTGAGTGTCTTGCTAGGTCTCTAGGTCTCTGTAACTACCTTGCATTCTAGTGTGAAACACGCTTACACACTCGTAGCCAGCAGTGCATTTAAAGGTGAATTCAGTTTGCCGGTATCAGAGAAACAAATTAACTTTTTCACTATACAGTATCTATTTCATTCGGATAAATATTACAGTAAAATTATTGTCCTCAAGACAGAGGATGATCTCAATATTTGGAAGACTATATGAAAGTTTAAAAGTGCAAAAATAATATAAAATTACATTTATTTTATCATTTCATGCAAATCAACAAACAAGGACATATAAAGTGAATTGCCGGGGAAAATGAAGACTTAACATCGCAATTAGAAGAACAGACAAACCGTTTTTCATGTGCCATGTCATATAACGCTACGGTTATAATCTTAGTACTTTCCTGGAAAGCGGCTTGAGTGTTTTTTAAACGAAATACTTTATTCGTTTTCCTTTGGTATCGGACAAGTTGGCCGTGCGGTTACATGCGCGCAGTTGTGAGCTTGCATCCGGGAGATAGTGAGTTCGAGCCCCACTGTCGGCAGCTTTGAAGATGGTTTTCCGTGGTTTCTCAGTTTCACACCAGGCAAATGCTGGGGCTGTACCTTAACCCTCCTGTTCTGTTTGGGTCTGTATGACCCGAAATGAATATGCACGTTCTTTTCATTATTTAAATTCCAATATATATTTATGAAACTTGGTGACTTTGTCTAAAAATGGAAGAGCAACACGTGTTTTAAAAAGTTTTAAAATAGTTTAAAAAGTTAGGGCATAAACTGTAATAGTCACATTATGACCCGATACAAATATGGTTATTGTAACACGGGTTTGTTTCTAAAAGTAGGAAATGGTGAACTTTATTTTTGTTGTATTGTATGGGAATAGTGATTTTTATCATTCCAACTTACTCACAACAATCAGCTAAGCCTCCATGCGATTACAACAATGGGCTTGTTTCTTGCTTTTTTCCAGGAAATAATAATTGGCAGTTCTCAACAATTTGAATGCTTTGTTTCTGCTCAGTTTGGATTGTGAAACCATGGCGATTATACACCATTGATTGATGATGAGTTGAAAGAATTAGTAAATGCCTCAGCAGATGAAGGATCACTTTCTGAGTTTGAAGATCATGTCAGTAAAGCATCTGAAAGCGAGTGTTCCGATGGCAGTTACGACAGTCCACAGCCTGTACAAAATGGTGTAGAGACTTTTCTTTCTAAAAATGGGAATATAGAATGGTAGTTGCATCCACCAACACAACATGGTCGCCTACCAGCTTCGAACATCATCAAGAGTACCCCAGGAGTTACCAGGTATGCAATCAGCAGAATATCTGATGTAAAATGTTCATTTGAAGCAGTATTTCATACAGCGCTTCAAAAGGAAATAATAGACATGACAAATATTGAAGGGCAGGACAGATATTGATGGTTCTGTTTTCCATGCATACTTAAGACTCTTATTCCTTGCGGATGTATATCGATCGCATGGGGAGTCAACAAAACGTTTGTGGGATAAGGATACTGGGCGAAACATATTGCGAGCAACCATGTGCCTTGAAACGTTCCGTAAGATATCGTGTGTCCTGCGATTTGACAAGAAATCTACTAGAGAGGAAAGACGACTTACTGACAAACTTGCCGCAATTCGTAGTATTTGGGAGAAGTAGGTGAAGTCCTTCCTAAACTGTATAATCCAGGAGAAAATGTTACTGTTGACGAGCAGTTAGTAGCATTTAGAGGTCGCTCTCCATTCAAGCAGTATATCCCAAGTAAACCGGCAAAATATGGGATCAAAATATATGGACCCTGTGTGACAGCAAATCTTCATACGTACTAAAAGCCCAAATTTATACCGGAAAGGTGAGAGGAGCGGCACCAGAAAGAAATCGGGGAATGATGGTAGTATCTGATCACGCTTCTGAGTTACGTGGTCAGAATCGAGAAAAATAAACCAGAGCTTCCACATAAAATGGCCAACAAGGAGGTACACAGCTCTTCATTTTACTTCACAAATGACACTACTGTGGTTAATTATATTCTTCAATAGTATTTAATACTAAAAGGGTGTGGGGGGTAATAAGCTTACTTTTGACAACATACCATATAAGTTCTGGGAAAAGGAGATTGGCGTTCGGTTCGCCCATTTAATTTGAGGTTAGCTAATTTTACTGTAGAAGTGAAACGCTAAATGAATTTGATAGAACAAAATATATTCTTGAAATAATATATAAAAATAACTGCTGCGATTAAAACCGATGAGAATATGAAATTATGACACTGCAACTGAAAGAAACTAGGCATGAATTTGAATTCTTCTTGACCGGACATTTAACAATTTATACGAAATATATCCCTCACTGTTTCACTTGACTGTACCTTCAACACTTTGAGTGTAATTACGACGTATTCCTTGCTGTTTACTGTAGATGTGTCACGCCTAATTTGGTGATGTATCCAGGTGACTACTTCTTCTCCATATCATATGACTTCTTTGTAAGTCTGGATGGTATTACTTCATTGCAAGTCGTATCCTTCTATGACTCCATCAGTTCACCATCCACTTCTTCTCTCTTCACCTTCCGTTTAACTATTGACTCCCGTTGAGTGACTGAGGCCTCTCCATCTCGCTCAGTTAATGGCCAACTGTGCCTCTCCTTCCAGTGGAATAATGACTGACGCTACAAGATACAGCGACCTTATATAGACGTTGGTTGACGCACCTACGTAACCTCCAGAAATAACAATAATCTACTCCCACCTCGCGACAGATATTACATACAATGGTGAAATAACCTGGGGCTTCCAGTAGGTCTCCCAGCAGTGAGCGCACCGCTAAATGAGCACGATGACGTAGCGATGACTCTGCATTTACTCCACCAGTATTGCACAATGTAGCAATGTCATATCCAACATCTGATATATTACAATTCTCACTGTACATGTCTTGAGTGTTATTCTACACACACGTATATATGCATACAATTAACTACAATCATGCAAGCGACAAGCATTGTAAAATAGAATTGAACAAGAATGATAATACAATAATAGTAATCTCACAGATAAAATAATACAGACATAATAATAATAATAATAATACAATAATAATGATATCACAGATGAAATAATAGTAATAATAATAATAATAAGTATAAGAATAATAAAAATACAGATATCATCCTGTAACGGGATTTGAACCGTTACAATTCGTAAGAGAAACAAGGATGTTGTACTTATGAGCACTCTCCACCATGATGAGGAAATCAGTGACAGGACTAATAAGAAGCCAAAAATGATTTTGGACTATAATGCAACCAAAGGGGCTGTAGACACGATTGATCAGCCATCTGGTACATATACATGCAAACGAAAAACCAATAGGTGGCCAATGATAGTTTTCTACAATGTTCTTGATGTTTCTGCTTATAATGCATACGTTTTGTTGGTTTCGATTGACCCTAATTGGAATGCAAGCAAATTGACTAGAAGGAGAATATTCTTGGAGGAACTTGGAAAGTCACTGATAAGAGAACACATTGCATCAAGAACGCATTTCGCAAGAACATAAAATTCTTTGAGAATGGTCAGAATCACCCAAAACCCTAAAGATGTGGCTGGTGTGTTAGAATCGGTAACAACAAGAAAATCTACGAAACGTGCACGCTGTGAGTTCTGCCCATCAAGCAATGACAATAAAACAAACATGTTGTGTGGAAAATGTAGTAAACATATTTGCAAGAAACATGTCACCTACTTGTGTCCAAACTGCAAGCAATAAGAAGAAAAGTAATAAAAGAAGAAAAGAACTGTAGTGTTTTCTAAGATGATTGTATTGAAAACTCTGTTGTTTCAAATTTATGTGAATACTTGCGCCTAAACTGCAATAAGTAAGAAGAGAAGTATGAAAAATGTTGTAGTGCTTTCTAAGTTGCAATGTAATAAAAGAACTGTAGCGTCTAAACTGCCGACGGTAAGAATAGTATGGGAAAACTGTAGTGCTTTCTAAATTGAATGCCTGTAATGGAAACTGTCTGTTGTTTCAAATTTATGTGAATATTTAAATAAGAAATATCCCTTAATAAATAAAGTTGTTTGCATTATTATTATTATTATTATTATTATTATTATTATTATTGTTGTTGTTGTTGTTGTTGTTGTTGTTGTTAATATTATTATTACCAACAAGGTACTGGAATAGAACAACAATGTCGATAGCTAACAACTGTACAAAAGTTTATGTTTGTATAAGATTTCTACAGCATTTTGATATGTCGGGTCATATTGACCCGAACAGTATATCCGTCAAGTGAACAGAACAGCAGGGTTAAGGCAGCGGCCGATTCCTTCCCAGTCCCAGGCCTTTCCTATCCCATTGTCGTCAGTTAAAAGAAGAGTCCTCGTCTATCTTGATATTTACTAGATCCATTAATGGAGCATCATTAGTTAGTGCGGAAATGTAATTTGCCCGAATGACGTTCACCTCTTTCTTCATTTACTTGCACTAAATACCCGCATACAAGTGTTTAAGGAACAGTTTCAAGTTGATGTGGACTGCTGTAGAAGGCTCACTAAAATCTTTGAGCAGCTACCTTATACCCCATTCATCTGTTACACAGTGGAATTTTTTATGTACGAACGAGGGCATTTTCAGAAAATCCAATTGAGGTTATGTTTAGTGCTATGAGATTGGAAGTAGGAAGCAATAAATTTGACTGCTCATAATGCCGTTAAGAGAACTGAAATCTGATTTCGACCGTAGGTGCAAATGTTACAGACATAAATCTCAAACTCGCACAACTGATGAGCGTCTTAAGTGCTTGCAGAGAGATTTCCGCGAATAAAGGAAATTCAAGTCCAGTCTAATAATTTAACCAAGAAAAAAACTTCAATAACGAAACCTACGAAGCTGTCTTTTTACTCCACATTCAGCTACTTGCAGTGATGAGGCATACTGTAGGAGTGATGTAGTTGGCCATTGCTTTCCTCACTCTACCAGAAATTCCCATTGCAGCGTGACTGACCCTATGACTAGCATCTTTCAATAACGTCCCCCAACGACCAGTAATAATTCATAAATTATTGTAAAAGTGTTTCATTGCAGTATTATTGTTATTCAATACAACTGGTATAACTGTAGGTACATTTTTTTAGGAAGCATGCGGGAAAGGAATGCCGAAATTGTTTTCCACATTCATTGCTGGAAAAAAAATTTATCAGTGTCAGCTTCCTTGACGAAAACGGCTTTTTCCGGACTTTGGTAGAAGAAAAATATATATACGCCATTGCTTATATTATCTGCCTCTTGATTATTTTTCTCATCTTGTACCTTATTTACTTTTTCTTCTTAACACAATTTCTATCATTTCTTGGCACAGTTTGGATACACACCGCCAGTAATAAATGAAATAGGAAGCTTAGTTTACAGGTCCGCTATTTAGTTTCTGGAAAATATGAAATGGCGTATGGCTTTTAGTGCCGGGAGTGTCCGAGGACATGTTCGGCTCGCCAGGTGCAGGTCTTTCGATTTGACTCCCGTAGGCGACCTGCGCGTCGTGATGAGGATGAAATGATGATGAAGACGACACATACACCCAGCCCCCGTGCCAGCGAAATTAACCAATGATGGTTAAAATTCCAGACCCTGCCGGGAATCGAACCCGGGACCCCCTGTGACGAAAGGCCAGCATGCTAACCAGTTAGTCATGGAGCCGGACTAGTTTCTGGAAATTGACTTGTTTACAACCACTCTGTGGCAATGTCCCCAGTGATTGTTCTTATACCAATGTGTCAGCTGCTTTGTACAATGCTTCAGCATGCCACTTTGAGCAAAGTAAATCTGTCACTCCACGCCAGGCGGGCTGAGGAACGCCCTATTTGTCATTCACGTTGCCACTTTCTTCTTTTGTTTGTTTCCCGTAATACCGTGACAAATGACGTTATTCATTGTCATTGCCAGTAAGCGTGTAAAATTGATGATGTCTAAAAATAAAACCCGCCTTTCTTGCCTGCAAAGCGGCTGGACAACATAGATGGAAATTTGGACGAGTCGTGCACTTGCAAGCGTGAATATGTCACGTTTTGTTAAAGGGTGTCGATAACAAGGGCTCAGAACAAAGTGGGACTTCAGGAAGGGCAGGTTTGGAGTCTGTTTAAATAATAATAATAATAATAATAATAATAATAATAATAATAATAATATGAAACAACTCTCAATTTGCCGTCACATAAATTATTTGTAATTGCTCTTTTTTGGAACAACATTTGGACAGTTGAAGAGACAAAATTACATCATTCTTCCAAGTACGTAGGAGCATATTGTTGAGTTTCAGCTGAGGGATGGTGCTTGTTATTTTAAGTGAGAACATTTCGGGATTACCGTCCTCTTCAGCGTGCTTCCACGTTTTCCGATTTTTTTATATTTTTTTACATTTTTTTTTTTTTTGCTTTTTTTGCAGATAGGTCTTATGGCGACGATTTCCGATTTCTTATGTCTCTTGTTTCTCACAACGGAGAGTACTCATAGTGTACACTCCGACTGAGATTAAACTAGTGTCATTGAAAATACTTTCAAAATATTGAGGATTGATACCCATTTTGTCGGCAATCAATAATGCTCAACAGCGAAAATATAGAACTTTTTTATGAACTATTAAATACCAAAGAACAGGAGATAGATTAACTGGTGAAGCTCCATAATTTTGGCAATTATGACAATGAATGTAAAAGTGATTAAATGCGAAAATTTTTGGCTCCACCCGCAGATTAAAAGTGAAAATCTTTTGTCTTGACATGTGGTTTCCCTACTGGAGCAACAGAATTGTACTGGATTTTCGAAACTTTAAGGCCTATCTTCAATGCAGCAACATTTACACCGGGCATTCTTAAACATATCTACAAATCTACTTAAGGAAAGGTGGTCATGTATGAGGGATTGCAGTTTGATTACTTTGTTGGCGTTGATGAAGGTTTACGTTAGGACACGATCAGAAATTTTCGAACTTTTTTTTCTAATTTCAAAATCCGTAAACATTGAGTGGTTGAGCAACAGATGAAGGTGGTTTAGGAATCGTTACTAGCTCCAACTCTTTTCCATTGGGAGAAATTGCATTAGTTTTGACGTTATTGTAAGTTGTCCAATACTCTACCAATACTTTCTAGAAACAGTTACGTAAACGTTTACTGGTTGAAATCTCCACTTGCTTCTTGCAATACATTGATGATTGCCGACAATGACGGCGCCATTGCTCATTTTGCATATATTTTCAGTGACACTGGTTTCATCAAAATCAGTGTGTACACTTTCTGTAGTGCCCCTTGTCACCTTACCAGGTATAACAGTAGGAGATTCAAACATTAAAAATGATATCTTTCAGTAGAATTTCGAATGTTAAGAACTTGACTTTCCGAGCTATTGGTTTTTCTGCACGCATCGTGTGCGTTTACGCATGCAATCAGGAAATTATGGGTCGGAACTCCAGGGTGGAAAGCCTGGTGCTGGTTTTCTATTTTGTTACCAAGCAGATGTGTGGGTGGCAGGCACCTTGACGAAGGCTACGGCCACTACTTCTTCTCTCCCTTCGCCGAAAACCTTAAGATTCTAGTCCGACGTTACGGAAGTAATTAAAAAGAGTTGAATCTCTACTTCATATTGGGATAGTAAGTCATCAGTTGAGTAGTGAAGATACTTGTTGATTTGAAATCATTCGATGGGTGATATTAGTAATTAATTTAAATTAGAAAAGAATATTGGGCCCTGGCATTTTGTCAAATGATCAGATTTGAACTCCACTAGTAATCATGAAATTATGTTCTTATTTGTCATTTTAATGTGCTGGTATCTCACAAACGACGACTATAAGCTGCCCGCATGTAGTCCCGATTACCTTGGTACTTACAAAATTCGTTGAGTGATACAAGCAATAACAATATATCAAATAGTGTTCTGCACAGTACATGCTCGGTGCTGACATCCATGATATTTCAGGCTATTAAATTGAAACAGCAATATTCTTTTTTCAGTGCTCATGGGCTAAGGTCGTTATTAGATAATTTAAAAGGTCTTGCTGTGGAATAAACGTTGAGGGTTACAGAGAGTTGAAGCCTGTGTGTGATAATAAGAAAAATAGCATCATATCGTCCACTTTTAGGGAGAGAACTGTTTGCCTCTTGAGAAGCTTCTCAGATGTTGAATATTTATATCCCACAGGCATCAGTGAAACTACGAGGACTTCTCCAGTTCTCTGACGTGAGGAAATTCTGTAGTATTTTTAGTGGGGTGGCTGTTACAAAATGTATTGTACATTTGCATTTTCCAATAAAGCGTTCTTTTCTTTCCGTTATAAATTCTAATTTCATCAAGAGGGTTTGCAGTTCATTCCAGTAAGATGTCAGGCAGATAGCAGCGTTTTCAAGCGACCGTAATGTTATATTTTAGGCCATAATAATATCTTCATGAAATTTGAACATAAGTTAAGAACATTTAAGGCACATAAATGAGTATAGATCACATTCGATACATAATTTTATTTATTCCATTCTTAGTTTCATTGGAGATAATAGAGCAGGATTGATCAAGCTTGTCAGGTACATCCTTCCTTGCCGGGCTGAGTGGTTCAGACGGTTGAGGCGCTGGCCTTCTGACCCCAACTTGGCAGGTTCGATCCTGGCTCAGTCCGGTGGTATTTGAAGGTGCTCAAATACGTCAGCCTCGTGTCGGTAGATTTACTGGCACGTAAAATAACTCCTGCGGGATTAAATTCCGGCACCTCGGCGTCTCCGAAAACCGTAAAAGAGTAGTTAGTGGGACGTAAACAAATAACATTATTATTACATCCTTCCTTCCTTCCTTCCTTCCTTTCTTCCTTCCTTCCTTCCTTCCTTCCTTCCTTCCTTCCTTCCTTCCTTCCTTCCTTCCTTCCATTGCACAAAAATCATCTCACGAGAACTATTGTGAATAATAATAATAATAATAATAATAATAATAATAATAATAATAATAATAATAATAATAATAATGTATTCACACGAAAGAAAATATCCTTTCCTATAGTCCTCACTTTTAGATCACAAAATAAAAAATTCTCGTGGGTATCACTTTTGTGGCAATAGCGAACAAATACAAGGAGCTGGGCATGACTTACAATATCCGAGCTTTAATCAATTTGCAAGGTAAATTTTGAACTCGGCGTGTTAATCATTGTACTTTTTATGACAGAGGTCATTTCTTCAATTCGCTGAAACAATGTATCTCCTGCCTGGTGGAGCGTCTTCAGACTCTACCCACACTTTTCTCCATGCATATCGCGCATATCTTTACAGCTTAAGGAAGAAGTAATTTCTCACCAAAAATGTGCAGCAATATATATATATATATATTCGAAATGAAGTAAAATGTGCTTTCTTATGAACTGTAGCATGTTTTTCTAAGAATTTGACATTTACTTTCAGTTGTTGCTCGTGACGCTTAAACAATATTGATAGGTTTACTGACATGCTCTCTGCATGTTGTTCTGGTAGTGTCTTGTAATTTTACAGGTTTCAAACTATGTTCGCTAAAAGTAAAGTGCCGGCGAGAGCTGAAGCAGATATGGAAGGTGAATATTGAACTATTCTCGGATTTAGTAAATTCACACCCTGTTCTTTACTTCGTGTATTTGTGGGAGAAGAAGCATTCAACAAGACACTTTCACGGGATCGCTTTCGCCACTATGAATCAGCTACTTGCCCTGATTATGACCACTGAAGTAGGTTAGCTTCCCCTACTCATAACGCGCAGAAATCCATCTGTACAGCACAGTGTATAGTTCACCGACGATAACCAGTTTCGGGCTGAGAAAGAAGAATCTATTCTCGTAGCGTAGCGAGGCAGTGGCGGTAAAATTGTCATGTGGCTACAGTGGGTGGAAGTTGGCGCAACGGTTGTAGATTCGGATCCGTTGCTGTTGTTAAAGACGCGTGGCAGCTCCTAATCTCTCTCTCTCTCTTTTTTCTTTTAAATCTGCTTTATGTCGTGTCGATACAGATAGGTCTTATGGCGACAATGGGATAGTAATAAATGTACTCAGACATTAAACTCACTTTGTTTGGTATATATACATTGTAAGTTAACCAATAATCTGCCACCCTTATCACGATTACATAAATACACTGTCATATCGTTTTGGGGCATATTACTGAGTACACGTCATGACATGACATCTAGACTGCATCACGGAATGACCAACCACTGTGTAGACACGTATATTGATGACAACCACCTTTTCCGTGACGCGTAAGATGGGTTTCGAAATGTCGTCGTGGATTTTGTATTTTCGAAATCGTATTGAATTGGACGAGTAGGATGGTCCCCTGCATTCAAAGAAGATATTTCTCCTTCTTAAATGTAATAGGATTCCATGCAGGTATAGTTCTTGAGTATTTACTCTACTCTTAATTGGTAGCACTGTCAGGAGCTTCATATCATCGAAGATTTTACACAGAATTCCCTTGTCTTCTAAGCTGAAATTCTTGACTTAGAATAGCGAAAGCTACTGAAGCACGTGGTCACTTTACGGACCATTACACTCGCCTGTTACCTTCTCCTGCAGACTTCACTCTCACCTTGTCACTGATTGCTATCTACTACTCGTTCAGATAGGAACGGTTGCATCCGTAGATAGTGGGTTCGAATCCCACTGTCGGCAGCCCTGAAGATGGTTTCCGTGGTTTCCATGGTTTCCCATTTTCACACCTGGCAAATGCTGGGACTGTACCTTAATTAAGGCCACGGCCGCTTCCTTCCAACTCCTACGCCTTTCCTATCCCATCGTGGCAATAAGACCTATCTGTGTCGGTGCGACGTAAAGCAAAAAAAAAAAGATGGGAACGGATCGCTCTGAAGATACCAGCCGTACTCGCTGGGGGAAGTCTGCGAATATTAAAGTGTCGTCACCGTCGAAATCCTCCGAATACCCACTTTAGATATGTCATTGTTATTTGTGGAAGCTTTCAGAATATCTGCTAAAAATTGCCGAATCCCGGAATTAGACCACGCAAATATAATGTTCCAGCCAGTACGAAGCCCGCTAGAGCTCCTTTCTATATCGATAATTTATTGTTTGATTTTACAGAACGTCTTTTCTCTTCCATGTAGTGTGTTTGACGAGAAGAGAAACTCTTACCGCCCTTCTTTCAAACAGTTTTTGCGTGACGAGTGAGGGGAAGGGAAGAAAAGCCCTACTTCCAAAATCTTGTAAACGTTAACACGACTCGAATGCTGCTAGATTGCAGAAGGGTGTAAGAAAGACTAGGACCTAAGGCAGGAAGTGCAGGCATTTGTTACATATACTGTAGCTACAAAAGTGGCTTGAAGGTTATTCATCCTCCCGTCTTCTCCCACCCCCTTAAATTGTCGTAAACTTTAGGCAGAAAGAGTATATCTACTTGCCAAATACGGTACACTATACCTTGCTATCATAGAAACGTTTAATAGGGAGGATTACTATAATTGATGAGATATAAGTAGCAAAATGTCATTCATTGAATCTAGGGTGCATAAAAAATGCCGTGGAATAGATTTGTTCCTGTAAAATGCATGACCGTAAAGTGCATTAGCCGTAAATCAATATTTAAGGTGAGACACAGGGTCTTCAGAGCAATTAAGTATATGGCTGTCTAACAGTTCTTTCACAACAACTAAGTTTTCAATTATAAATTAATTTTACGGATGGCATGTTGAAAACCCATGTTATAGAAACGTGAGGGACGGGAAATAAATGGGGACGAAGCTACCGAGATATCTATTGTTCTATCAACGAGTCATCGCCCGTATTCTGGTGCTACACATCGCTGAGTCTGTCTGACTTCTATGTGTTGTGTGTGGAAATACAATCCCCTCCATCCACGGTTCTTGTTTGATGTACTTTTTGTGATCCCTTTTGCAACTTTAATGATCTTGGGCGTCTACATCTGGCTCTCAAAAGGATTATTATGAGATAATCGGACAGAAAAGAAATCCATAATGAGATAGAGCTGATGAGGGTGGCAACTTCTGAAAGGAAATCAGATTATAAAGAGAAGAGTGATGTAGACTGGTCTGGCGCTATATTCTAACATCACCGATTGATTGTGTTAATTTCTATAGCCTTTTCTTCCTCATCTTGCTTGCTTGATGGGTTTCTGAATTCTGTAGGACGACTGAGACGAGTAGAAAACGCCATGGTAAAAGTTGTTTTTCCGAGTGACCTTTGCTTTTCAGTAAACATTTCCAATTTATGAGACCGAATAAGTGAGAGTGTGCCTAATAACGGCAAACACGAAAAATGAACTTCATAATTAATCCATATTTTCAACTTTGAACAAGTTTTAATAGTGTTTGAGTAAACTCCACCTTTACAATACGTTAAAAAATTACAGTATTCGTTTTTTTTAGGAAAGGAACCTGTTTCGTTGCTATTTTGGAGACATTTTCAGCCTGATAACAAATGTATGGTAGGATTCATGGCGTTCCTAAAGAACTGCTACAACAAAATAACAACACATCCAAAATGTCTAGCGTTAAACATAACGCATAATTAAAACATACGCCTAAACTGGCCTGCTTATGTTAAAAAGCGTATTTGTAGATAAAATGTCATGTCTTCAGAGACGATATAATGTTAAAAATAAAGGGTTTTTAACAAGCCCTGTGAATGCCCAGTAAGAAACGAATGATAGGCCAGTACTCGGCTGAGTAAATGTTCTAATGTTTGAGTTAAAATGGACTTTAATTCAGGTGGAACTTCCTCAGAATTCAGGTTGAGTTGCCGGATAGGTTAATTCCTCCGTATATTATGGAGAACATTTAGAAGTAAAATAAATAAAAATAGAATAAGCTGAACAAGTGAAGCGACTCGAGTAATGATAATTTGATATAAAGTTAGAAGCGTCCGAGTACTTACTCCTTCGCCTGTCCCTCTCTTTTTCTATGGTCCGGCCGACCTGCATGTGGCCTTGTGTTGTTAGACTACAGATAGCTGATCGTCTGTCGGGAGTAACAAGTATATGGTAGCGAGGGGAAGGGCGGGGGAAGGTAGAAGCAGAATGACTACGTCTGCTGATTACGGTAGTTTTGACGAATGTGTTTATAATCTCTTCAAAGAGAATATTGAGGGATTTCGAAATTTAATTTATTATTCGGATCGTTTCTTTGATGAAAATGTTCGCATAGATGTTAAATAAAACGTTATTAACTATTTTTAGAATGGATAAGCCCTGCTCCTTAGTTCAGAAAGTGGTTGTAATCGGACATACGGATACTCATGGATGTAAATCTATTGTGGTTTTTTTCCCCCCGTAGGTATGCTCTTGGTAACGAGTGAAAAAACTGCGTCGTGTTTGGCCTAAGCAGCTCGCCTGGTACTGAGTACAGTTCAGCTTATAAACTCTGGAATTTGCAAATCTTGTCCTGGTATTTAACGTTATGATGGTTGTAAACTGTAGTAGAGTTATTATTTGTCTTGAATGCTACATTGAGATTCTGCTTCTTGAATATGTTCGTAATCTTATAAATGCTATCGTTATTGAAGGCGACTGTAACGTAAATTTCTTTTTCTTCGTTTTTTGACTCCTTATTAAGGGTAGTTGAAGGTTTGTTTTTGATTTTGTTGACAATTTTGTTAACAAGCACCTTATTAATCCAGCCAAGCTGTTTCTTCACATTACTCGCCGATAAAGGAACACTACAGGGTCTTCATATAAACTCAGACCGAACGCACAGTGTTCGTACTCTGCGCTACGGCAGTTGCCTCAGCCAAACTTATGTCGCGTGCGGCCGCCCTTCTTTAAGAGTGTGTACCATCTTATATGAAACCTTACCTTGTAAAAGATGCTGGAAGTGTCGTCCTTCCTGGGTTGTACAGGCATTGTGTCTGGCTGACGTGAGTGAGTTCTACCACTGTAATGTTTCTGATTTCATTCGTAGTGTTTTCTCTCAGTTCCTCCAATGTGTGAGGATTTGTTCGATACACATTTTCTTTCAGTTTACCCCACAAGTAAAAATCACACACTGTTAGATGTGGAGAACAAGGAGAAAGTAGACCAGCACTGATCACTGTCTGCAAACACTTCCAAGATTGTAAGAAGAGAATCTTCTGCTGTATGAGCAGGGGCTGAATTTTGTTGAAACCACCCACGCTATTTTTCTTCCGTTAACTGATTTTTATTTTTATTATTATTATTATTATTATTATTATTATTATTATTATTATTATTATTATTATTATTATTGACAAATACCTCGCAAAGAGGAAATATCCCTGTGGCCATGGTCACTTACAGTAGTGTAATAATAAAGTAAACAACAACAAACAACAACAGTACAACAAGTAATTACATGGAAAGAAAATATTACAAGAAATACTATTAGTTTAACATTCTAAATCCAGCATCATCATATAAAAATTCACACACAAGTTGGGTATTTCCATTACTTAACACTACGGCTTACAATACTATAGGTTGAGCTTACTACTAGCTTAACACTACAAGTGATAATAAAGTAAAGTTAAAAACATAGGTAATTACGCAACAACAGCAATAACAACAACAACATGAGTACAAAAAGCAATTCCCTGGAAAGAGAATACCACAAGAAAAACTATTAGTTTCTCAATCTAAACCAAGCAGAAAATCACAATTTCAGTGTCCGTAATTTATAACTTTTACTTTTCACTCTACACTAGCACTAATGATCTTTTTAAATGACTTGATACCGGGAGGGATTCTTTCGAAGACTGCTGCAGGTGATTTATTCCAATCCCTTATGGTCCTTTTTACGAAGGAAATTTTGCCCACTTCCGTATGCTGGTTTCTGGCCCTAATTTTGTACTTATGATAATTTCTCGATAAGTATGAGGGAGGTTCCAACCTATTCCTAATACTACTCCAGACAGCCCTTCCCGTATAGCTCTTATAAAGACCACATAGGGGAGCTCTAGTTCTTCTAGATTCAAGACGTTCCCAATTAATGGCATTCCTCCTATTCCCGGTTACGAAACGCATAGCTCTTCTTTGAATTCTTTGTAGGGAATTTATTAAACCCACCCTGTACGGATCCCAGCACGCAGGTCCATATTCGAGAATCGGTGTGACCAAGCATTTATAAGCTTTAATTTTGTAACCAGAATTAGCTTTCTTGAGATTCCGCATAATAAAATATAACGATCTCCAGGATTTCTTAACTACATTTTCCACTTGCTCTGACCAGTTTTTCCTAATAGTAACACCTAAGTACTTACAACTGACAACTTCTACAAAACTTTCCCCTCCAATTTTTGTAATCCCTCTTTCCTGTCATTTTCTTTTTACTGAAACACAATTTCTTGCTTTTTCCGCGGTGGATTTTCATTCGATGTTCACGCGCCCATTTTTCAGTCGTATCTAAATCCTGCTGAAGCAATTGTTCGTCCTTCTCTGTCTTTATCTCCCCGTATATGACGCAATCATCGGCAAAGAGGCACACTTCCGATTTTTATCGAATCAGGCATGATATTTATGAAAAGTATGAAAAGAATTGGCCCAATAACGCTACCCTGAGCCACGCCAGACGTAACGCTTATTGAAAAAGATAGCGTTTCTCCCACGCGCACCCTCTCTCTGAGTTCTTACGTTGAGGAGTTCTCGTATCTATTTCACAACTCTGATGTCAATGCCCGTACGCGCTAACTTGTTAAGGAGGATGCCATGTGGCACAAGATCGAATGCCTTAGCAAAATCAGTTACTATTGCATCAATCCTTGACTCACTGTCAAGCTTATCCGATATATCTTGACATACGGAACAGAGCTGACTTTCGCAGGAGAAGCCTTCCCTAAAACCATGCTGCCCCATAAATATCATTCCAGCTGAGTCCCATTTTAACCTCAAATAATCTGCTATTAATTACTCCATTTGTTTGCATACCATTGACGTCAAACTTACCGGTCTGTGGTTATTCAAGACACTCTTGTCACACCCTTTGTGAATAGGAACTACAATGGCCGACTTCCAATCTTCTGGAACCTTCGTATTGTTCAGTGATATATTAAAGATTCTTATTAAATTTGATGGTAGGATCGCTTCACCCCCGAGTTTGAGTGCCCCTCCGGAAATAGAATCTGGGGCACAAGATTTACTTCTTCTGGGTTTAGAAAGACCTTTACGCAATAATGATGCTTTAATTTGGAAATCATTATTAGTTTTCGGAAAATTGTCCTTGAATAACTGTGCCTCCGAATTAAAAACCTTTCCGTTGTGCTTATTTAATGCTTCCGCTTTATCTGTATCTGTTGTCGCCAGTAAATCCCCTTCTATACAGAGAGATGGAACTGACTTGTTCTCTCTCTTCAGTCTTCGTACATATTTTTAAAAAAGGGTTCCAGGAATTTCGATTTTCATTTAGGATATTTTCAAGATATTTCTCTTCAGCCACTTTCTTTTTCTGCTAGCAAAACCTTTACCGAACTTCTATACCACTCTGCACGCATCGTTGTTATTTCTTCTGTTGAACGCTCTAACGTTTAAGCTTCCTAATTGTCGCGGTGTAGTACGGAATTTTCCCTAATTATCCTTTTGGGAAAGAATGTAATCAGTCCATTATTTAAAATGGTTTTGAAGTTCTCCCAAATATCGTCCATCCCCTTGCCCTCCTTTAACCAGATAGTATAGCACAACCTCAAAAAGTTTTGAAAACCTACTGAGTCTCCCCTCGCATAGCACCAAATAGTTTTAGAAATTCCGACATGCCCCGTATTACAAGTTTCCCAAGAGAGATCGAGTACCACTGCGCTGCGGCCACTAATCCCCTGAATTACGTCACAAGTTATAACTATGTCATCCGGTCGGACTAGAAAAACATCTAAAAGTGCTCATTTACGTGTGTTCTTTGTAACGACTTAGGAAAAGCCATTATTCCACACTAATAAGTAAACTGCTTCCTGCAACAGGCCCCCAGCCCAGTTTACTGACGATAGGTTTAGATCTCCTGCAATTATAGTTCTTTTCCCGTAGCTTATATTTTCACTTGACAATTCTGAAAGACGAGTGATCGTGTTTAAACCTGATTTCGGCGGGCGATAAGCTCCAATAATCACTATATTTTTATAGGGTGCATTATTTACCTCCACCCCAATGATTTCGCAGTCATCGAGAACACAGTTTAACGCACTGCTTAGCTCGGACCTAACACAAATGAAAATTGCCCCTCCTGTCGACCCTCTATCCCGTCTAAACTGCGCCGTCATTCGTCGGGGTGGAAAAGGACTCGGGAACCCTCGAAAAGAGTTCGCCTAGTCTCACCACTCCTCGCAGGTTCAGAAGAAGTCCATCTCTGCTAAAGTCCCTGTCGTTGATCCCACTGATGCGGTGTACAAAGAGTGAACCGGAACTTTCGGCGTCAAAATGTCATCTTGGTACCTCTCTGCATGTACTGTCGTCTCAAAAAAAAAATAGGCCCTGTTGTTCGCCGTGCACTAACAGCACACCAAACACCAATCTTCCTATCATAATGAGGGACTTCATAAATACCATTAGGATTTTTTGCACACCAGTGGCGAGAGTTATGACTGTTCACACGACCATTAAGATGAAACCAGAACTTTTACATACGAAAATACGGTGTTGCAATGATAACTGTCTCACCATGTTAACAGCTGAGATTAAGACTGGCGACTCACGCTTGCCAGGTCGAACACGTGCAGGCTGCTTGCAAGGTCAAGAACTATGTGCACGCCTGCCATACTGCAGCTGCCGTAGCCCAGAGTACAAACACCGTGCATTCGGTCTGGGTTTATAAGAGAAACCTTGTATATGCCCTGTGAACCAAACTGAAAAAGGTAGCTTTATTTTGGGTTTCAGGGTGAAGAGAGTCCTGTTTTATTGTATTGGCAGTTTGCGTACACTTTTTAAAAATATTGTAAGATTTTTCATTAACTCTAGTGATGGTCAGATCTAAAAAGTTCAAAGACTTATCTTCTTCTGACTCCAGCGTAAATTTTATTCAGATGCTTCAAAAGAATCACCGTAGGTCACCGTTAGAGACTTCGATCAATTATTGCGAAGACATCAACATAGCGGGCCCAGAAGAAAATTCCTTTTATCCTATTAAAAACGTAATATTCTTCCAAATAATCAGTGTAAATTTCGGCAAATATTCTCGATGCACGCACGCGCATTGAGAGACCTTCCTCTTAATACATTGTTGAACGAGAAATAGTTCTTGATTAAAACAAATTTTAGAATAATTAGAATAATTTGGAATTCGTCCGTCTCATGTTTGCTCAATTTGCTATGTTTGTAGAGATTATCTTTAACATTGATAGTTTTTATGACAGGAATATTAGAATACATATTTGTAATATCGTATGAATGTAAAGTGTAGTGAGGCTACAATACAAGATTCGAAGAAATGTGGCAAAAGTCTACAGAGTTTTTCATGGGATTCTTATTGAAAAAAGTATGTTTTTTCAAAAAGTTGTGAACAATCTTGGAAACTTTATAATTAGGACTGTTTTTAAAATTAATAATAGATCTTATGGGGATGCCATTCTTATGGATTTTTGGCAAAGCTCTTGCTAACGGAATACTCAGATTCATATTGATGAGTTTTCGGGTTTCATGCTCACTGAGAATGTAAGACGTATTTTTCAGGATTTGTTTTAAAATCCTTTGAATTTTATCTTTCTTGATCATTTGAAAAGTAGCGTCCGAAACAAGTTATTCAGTTTTTTAATATAACCATGTTTGTACATGACGACAGTAATGTTTCCTTTATTGGCCTTTGTAATTATTAAGTTGTCTTTAATTTTTCGTTTGAGATTATTAAATATCTCTTTAGGGATTTGAGATGTTTTTGAATTTTGGGATTTAATCCGGTTTTGTTGTTAAATCTCAAAACCATAATATTTTTACAAGCGCGCAATCGAAAAACTACTCCAGCGTTGACAGACTGTTGTAGATAGTAAAGGAACATACGAGGTATATTGTTGATGGATCTCACTGTGTGAATCTTATGCGTTTAATAATCTTCACCGGGCGAGTTGGCCATGCGGTGAGCGGCGCGGCGCGCAGTAGTGAATTTGCATCCGGGGGATAGTGTGTTCGAACCCCACTGTCTGCAATCCTGAAGATGGTTTTCCGTGATTTCCCATTTTCACACCAGACAAATGCTGGGGCTGTTCCTTAATTAAGGCCACGGCCGCTTCCTTCCCACTCCTAGGCCTTTCCTGTCTCTTCGTCGCCATAAGACCTATCGGTGTCGGTGCGACGTAAAGCAAATTGCAAAAAAAAAAAAAAAAAATTCTTATGAAAAACCCTGCTT
The DNA here is from genome assembly GCF_040414725.1 of Anabrus simplex. NCBI lineage: Eukaryota > Metazoa > Arthropoda > Insecta > Orthoptera > Tettigoniidae > Anabrus > Anabrus simplex. The sequence goes on along the minus strand of NC_090265.1, from coordinate 351,323,273 downwards.
GCATTCGGGAGATGGTGGCTTTGAATCCCATCGTCGGAAGCCCTGAAGGTGGTTTTCCGTGGTTTCCCTTTTTTACACCAGGCTGTGCCTTAATTAAGGCCACGGCCGCTACCTTCCCAATCCTAGCCCTTTGGCGTCCTTGCATCGCCAAAAACCTTCGGTGTGTTAGTGCGACGTGAAAAAACCACTAGCAAAAAGAAAGAAAAGTGCTACGGACTTACGCACCGACCTATGGCTTATATTGAGTCACCATAATGTGGACCCTAAGCTATATGGCTGCATTAAAGTTGTTATTATAAATGTGCTGGAAGACCGACGAGAATAGCGAGTATTACGATTGGCCTCTTATTTCCGTATTTTATTGGTGGGGTACGGTCACTGTCCATCAGGATAATGGAACAGACGAGAGACTCTTGATTGGATCAGGTGCTGTCTTGTTTTCTGTACTAACCACTTCTACTCAGGAGTTTTGAAACTCTGTAATCGCATTGCAACAACTCGTTAAAAGTAGACATTCAACAGCCGATGAAGATAATGCGATTGGTTTGTTGGCTGTCCGATCTTGTGCCTTAGGCGCTAGTCCGACATGCTAGCTCAGCCCGTCCTACTAATTCGATCCAGTCAGTATCTCCCGCCCTCGGCTGCTTATCTTTCATTAGCGCCGTGACGCCATCACGTTACAGAGGCCCCGGGTCATCATGCATCGTGTGTGTATAATTTTCTATCACCCATTGCTGGCCTTCGCTTCATGAGAATATATGCCCTGAGCATGCTTGAGGGAGAAGTACATAATGCCGTAGTGGCAATCAGCCTACCTTCAAGACCGAGCGTTAAGAGCACCTGCTCCATGATAAGACTTGGACCCTGCGCCGTTCGGAGATCTAGCCTTGGAATCCTGGAGATGGCATTGACTCTCTTGAGAATGATTAATTCATATTTCTTTTAATACAGCACATTCTGGGGCGCTATATCGTTTAAAGTTCATGAACACGTAACCCAATCAAATTGGTGATAATTAATGCGTAGGCCATCTAAACATACTTACAGCCCTTATCTCTTTATCTCTCTGGATAATAATAATAATAATACATTTTAACGTCTGTTTTAATTGCTAACGGTCTGGGCAGACCCCAGGGTGTTGAAATTTAGTCCTGCGGGTGGTCTTTAACGTGCTGGGAGTCAGCGACACGGAATTGTCGGATTATTATTATTATTATTATTAACCGAGCGGAGTGACCGCGTGAGTTAGCGCGCAACGGCTACGGAGCCAAGCTCTGCATCCGGGAGACTTCCGGATTTAGCCTTGTTAAAATGGGAGACAATTCGCAAGTGGCGCTCCTAGTGGCGTGACCTGGTAATTCGCGCTAAATTCAAATAGCAATGGACATTTATATATGGAAATGGATGAATAAATTACGTCTCTTTTTTTTTCTTTACGTCGCACCGACACAGATAGGTCTTATGGCGACGGATGGGACAGGGAAAGGCTAGGAGTGGGAAGGAAGCGGCCGTGGCCTTAATTATGGTACAGCCCCAGCATTTGCCTGGTGTGAAAATGGGAAACCACGGAAAACCATTTTCAGGGCTGCCGACAGTGGGGTTCGAACCTACTATCTCCCGAATACTGGATACTGGCCGCACTTAAGCGACTGCAGCTATCGAGCTCGGTAAAATTACATCTAGAAAGAAAGTGTTATTAAGATGTTAACTTCAAAGTTGCTGAAGTAATTCTGGATAAATGAAAGAAGAATTACTTAACAGGTTGTTATTTAAAGACTGAAATCAGTCACGTAATCAAGATGTAAAATGTGCTGCTGTGAAAGGCCTTGATCTTTCACTTATGTATTACTTTTTTTTGCTTTAGCATTCCTGCCTGAACTTTTACGGTTAGATTTGTCTTTTTTCTCATTTAAGAAACACTTTATCATCACATGAAGGCACTTGTCAATAAGCAGATCGGCATATTTCTGTCTTTTTATCTTGGAAGGACAACCCCTTTTGGAAGGGGCGCTAGCATTTGATGTTTCATTTTCTGGGATATTATGTGTTGGTGCAGATCAGGGCTTTAGTCTGAGGAGACGGGTAAAAGAAAGAAAAGCATGAACATGTTATCGATAATTATGTTTTAAGGAATATTTACGTACAATTAGGGTAAAAATATAACATACCTTTGGATGTATAGTCGGGTATTTCTAAAGTCGCTGGCCTGGAAATGATGATGATGATGATGATGATGATGATGATGCTTGTTGTTTAAAGGGGCCTAACATCAAAGGTCATCGGCCCGGCCTGGAAATGATCCGAACAACTCTTATAATTCTTATTCAAGCGTAACGTCCTTTCTTTCTTGTACACCTGATCCAAATCACTTCTCTGACATTTGAAAAACCGCAGATCACACCTACAACAACACATCGGTACTGAAGGTTAACTGCCGCACTGTACAATAAAATAAGCTAGTTATATTTTAAGCCAGTTAAAATATGGGTCGCGCAGGTCAGAAGTTTAGGAAGTATTACAAAAATGTCTTTGTCACTGGAAGAATCTATATATGCAAACACAATATGTACTGTACTTACATTTTCTTGCCACGAGGGAAACTGAAGAAAGACCGGGAATCCTTCTGCACTTGATAGTTACTGCAGCCAAAAACAGCTCATATCTTTCCACTCCTGTTGAGAGGAGATATTAAGGAATGGCATACGCTACTATTTACTTATGTGAATTTACTACAAACGCATAAATAACACCCAACGAGCTAGAATAACATAGAGGGGCTGTATACCTGATATCAGCGCTCCCTGCTTGAAGCAAGTTGATAAGGGGCAGCCATGTTAACGGTTGTGAAAACCCTAGTCCTCTTTCTAGCTCGTTGGTGAAAACAAAGCGAATTGGCGCGAGACAACGAGCTAGAATAACTCGTTGGCGCGAGAGCATATGTTGAGGTGACAGGGAGATCGTGCATGCCAATCAACGAGCTATGCCAATTTAATTCCCTAAGTTTTAAGAAGTGAAAACATAGATTCTCGCTTTCAAGAATGCCAGCCGTAAGCTCAGCGTATGGTTGTACTAATCGGAGTACCGTAATAAAACCAAGGATATATCGTACTTTAAGTAAGTATTACTTTTGTTTCAGATTTCGTTTAAAGAACAAGGAATTAACCGAACAATGCGTTGTGAGGGCGAAAAGAGATAAATGGTATCCCACTCAATTCAGTTGCTTATGCTCTGTACATTTCCAGCCCTATTTTATTTTCATTCACATTTACAAGTAAAGGAAATGGAGTGCCCACCACCAAGAAAACGTAACCACAAAAAACACTTATTTCGTTCAAACGTACACTAAGTATGATAAATACAGCATTTTACTGTTATTTTTGAAATGTATACAGCCTTTATTGTAGATGTCTGTTGCCTTGGTTTTTAAACCTATGCCACACTTCATAATGGACAACTTTCAAGCTTACCTTTCAGATAGTAATCCCAGTATGATATGGTAATGGGAGAAACATGATATCCCCCCTATATTATAATAAATAATTACACTAAACGATTATTGTGGTAAAGTATTCATGGGCCGCCTCTGTGGTGCACTGGTTAGCGTGAGCAGCTGCCACCCCTGGAAGCCCGGGTTCGATTCCCAGCATCGCCACGAATTTGAAAAGGGGCACGAGGGCTATAACGGGATTCTATCAGCCTGGGGAGGTCAACTGAGTAGAAGTGGGTTCGACTCCCACCTCAGCCACCTCCCCCCCACAAGGCCCCTGTTCAGCATAGCAGGTGCAGCCCTCCCTCACAGTTGTATACCCCGACCCAATGTCTCACGCTCCAGAACACTGTCCTTGAGGTGGTAGAGATGGGATCCGTCGCTGAGTCCGTGGGAAAAACCAACCCGGGAGGGGAAACAGATTAAGAAAGGAACACAGTACTCATGAGGATGCAATAATTTTTAAAATATGAACAGAATGAGTTTGTAACCTATTGTAGGTCCCTATGATTTTAAGGTTTCCTGTCATAAATATTTATGTCCATAGTTTTTATTCTAATTTACGCTTAACCACAACAACCAAGCAGGGTAACGCTCTTATTCCGATTTCAAGGCCTATTCGCATGTCACTGTGCGATGATTTCGAACTACCCTACAATCAACTGATCGTGATGTTGGCCTCGTGCCGCAATATGATGAAGTGGCGGTATTCGCTTTCATGCTTCAAGCTTTCGGCAACGGTCTTTAATTCTCCCCCAGCGATTCTAAAATGCGCATTTTCTACACTTTTCGTCATTTAAAGGCCATGCCCCCTTGCTTGTGTGACCACAGGAAACATGGCGGACGTTCGTTCTATTAGGTTCACCCAGGCAGCGCTTCCGCGTCTCTGTGTTATTCTAGCTCGTTGATAACACCATAAACTTCACAAACAAATACACGTGCTCTTATGACAGAACCAGTAACTCCAGGTCACTCCGCTAGACAGAGTTCTAATCGCTGTCCCTCGATATCTCGCAGACTGTCGTGTATTATCTCGACTGTGTTTGGTTCAATCCCCACCGTCAGTTGCCTTGAGATTAGTTTCTGTGGTTTTTCATGTTCACTTCCAGGCGAATGACGAGGCAGTTCCTGTTCATAGACCACAGCCGACTTCTTCCATCTCCGTACCAAATTTCATTCACCATCGTTCATTTCATCTGAAGTTGGCGACTAGAAGGGCATTCGACCGTAAAATCATGCCATATAATTTAATCTCATCCCCGACTCTGTACCAGGTAACGGGACTAAGTGGTTACGATAATAATAATAATAATAATAATAATAATAATAATAATAATAATAAAACAAAGCAAAGTCACCTACGTACAGGCCATGAAGGCCCTTGGAGGAGTGGAAGATAAAGGCTTCCGCCATTGTTAACCTCGGCACGTGATGGGGTAGAGTGGTTAGCTCTACGTCCGGCCGCCATTGCCCCCAGGAATTAACCTAGTACTCGTTTTTGGTGTAGGCTGAGTGAACCTCAGGGCCATATGCACCTCCGGAAGTGGAAATCTAGTTTCTTAAATGTTACGACTTCCTGACGGGGATTCGAACCCACGCCGCTCCGGGCGGACCGAGCACGCCTTTACCTCCTCTGCCAGGCAGCCCCCAAATAATAATAATAATAATAATAATAATAATAATAATAATAATAATAATAATAATAATAATAATAATAATAATAATAAACTCCCTCTGCTGATTATTGGTAATGTTGACCTCCAGATCCCTCTACCGCAGGTTCAAATTCGGTAGAGGTAGTTGGAGGTTTGATGGATGGACAAAATTCCGTTCCTCACTCCATGTCATAAGTCGGCATGCACAAGATTTTTTTTGTGACCCATTGATGTTTACCCGACAACATTAACCAGAAACGCAGTCGTAGATTCTGGTTCCTCTGACATCTAGTGGTGAAAAACGGAACGTGAAAATGTACGTGTAGACTACGTAAATAGCGTTAAATAAACATGCCTGCACATGTTAGCTGCTGGTGTACGATAATAATAATAATAATTGTTACCGTAGTTTTGTGGTAGGTAGAGGTGAAAGAAGGTGCGGGTGTGAACGGGTCTCAAACTACGAAATTAAAGTTAATGCAAAATTTAACAAGGTTATATTTTCTTAGCAAAAAACAAGAAATAACAATAATGGCAGGTACAGAGTAGCAAAACCACTAATCGAGAATGTACAATTACAGGATTTGGGCTCCGAGAGCCAGACACACAATTCTGAGCAATTAGCCCAACTTTACGATATACAGAATTCAACAAAGGGGCAGAAGACCCCAATCAAGCCCAGGAGCACTTGCTCCAAATTACACAGTAAAGCCTCTTCGAGGCATACAACACTCAATTTTCGAAAAAGAGCCACTCGCTCTCAACTTTAAGCCTATCAAAGGCCACACCAAACTCCACCTTCAAGTTGTCCTCTAAGGACATATACACAGGGGTAACATACCCAACCTACTGAGGTCTATTAAATGATAAGAAGGTTAATTACATGACCTCTAAAATAACAATTTGAGAGGAGGCGATCTATACTCCTAATGCATTTGTTTTAAAACCTAATCTGGCTCTAGGCCGCTAATGCAAGGGCTAATCCCATACTACAGAGGTGACTTTAGAAAAGAACAATTTACATTACATTGAGGAAGAATCGGTTGTGAGAAATAAGTTCACCTCAAAACAAAATGAGTGGGAGCTCGAGAGGGTTAAGCACTCTCTATCCCAATATGTAGCTTTAAAAGATAATAGATGCTAAGAGTAGTTACATTTTAGGAAAAGGTTACATGGTAGAAACGCTTCGGACCCGCCCCGAGAGTTAAACTGCTGAGCTAGCAAGAAAAGAAGTTATTAAAAGGCCATTACCTTGGAGTAGAACTGCTCCCCGAAGAAAGAGGCGCTTCCCGCCCCCTGCTATGTACTTTACACACTGAAAGATGGTACTGAAGTGGCGCAGAGACCCTAAAATCAGCAGTTTATATACTCTCGCGGAAAGTTCGAGGCGTTTCAGGAAGGAAAACACCCGCCCACAATCATTTTATTGGTGGATAAAGAAAACCTACACAAGATGAAGAAGAAACACATTATTGGTGGAAAATTAATTAAAGAAATTCGGGATTGGCTAGATTCAAAACAAGGGGAAAGAAAGGGTTAATATTGCCAACTTAAACAATGACTGAAAGAAATTTAGCAAAGAACAAACTTTTGAAATTAAATTTTCTCCAAAAAAACAGTTCTTTCACTTCGCACTAGGGTGCACCGTTGTAGTTCTTCAATAGTGTCCTCTAGAAGAGAAAGTTCAAACTTCTTACTACAAGCAAAACAAAATTACATCGAAAACAACACAGTTCAGAAACTTCAAAATTTCCAAGTAGTGGCATCTTCAGGGTAACTTGAAAATTAACACATAAGACAAAGTTCAGACTTCTTCCAGTAGGGGAGTTTCAACTGGCGCAAAGTTTAAATAAGCAGCGTGGAGGTGTACCGCCCGGTACAGACCTCCCCCCCCCCCCCCCCAAACGTTCCTCCAAGGGGTAACACAGAATAACATAAACTTTTGTTTGAAAACAAGGTCCAAGTTATGATGTTGCTATGGAGATTAATTGCAGAAGCATTTATCAAGATAGTTGAAATTTGCTTTGATCCAGTTTCAAAAATTCTCGTAGTAACTGCTGAAGTAATGTCTTTATGTTTGTAGAAGTTGAATTCAGAAGAAAAACTTTTAATACTTGAAAGTGAAGACAAATTTTCAAAGTCCACCAAATATTGCTGTTGAATTCCCAAGTGTAGTAATTGCTGATAGTAAATGTCCATGTAGTTGATTAAATAGGATGGCCAGACCGGCCGCTGCAGCTTGTGTTCCAAGGCGGCCGCTCGGACCCCTCAAGTACCCTGAGATACCGCTCGCCCGCACTATGAGGGGAGCAGTGGTGTTGAAGCACGCCGCGCCCGCGGTGAACATGCAGGTCGCGGGCCAGTTACCGGTTGTGCGCCGCACATCAGCCTTGGCCGGGAGGAGGGCTCCGGCTCGCCGTGCACATGTCGTCCTCGCTGGAGTAGAGGGGGGCCTTCCTCTATCCCAGTCGCGGCACGGCGCCGCGCGGCTGCGGGGGCACTGAAACATTAAAGCTCGGCGGCAGAATTTTTGTTGAACCAGAATGATAGTAGGGTACATTCATGGTGGTGAGGTTGAGGGGCCAGCGGCGTGGAGAAATTCTTTTCGAAAGCAAGCCACTGTGTACAGTGGAGCAGGAGACGGGAGCGTGGTAATGGCCGTGGCAAGGTCAGGATGGCAGTTTAACTAATCGGGGGAGGTTTACACAAAATAATTACACATAAAGGAAACAGCTCCCAAGGGCAGAAGGCCTTAAAAGTGAAACCCCTCAAAAAAAATATAACCTTCCTATTTCTTTTAAAATTATATGAAGCAAGTAAACACAGAAATTACACCGGTTTCACCTGGGACAGGTGAACCCTAAATATCCTCTCGGTGGCTGGATTACTTAATAACAACGTAACCGGCGTAAGGAAATCGAGAATTATGCACGGCCCATGAAATCTGGGGGCAAGCTTGCCCGCGGGAACAAGATTCTTGACCATCACTTGGTCGCCTACCTTCAAATTGGTGGGTCTCCGTCCACGATCATATCTTTCCCTAACCTTTTCATGAGAGACTTTAAGATTGGCTTTAGCCTTCTTCCAAAGATCTTTAATGTTGTCTGGGTCTATTGTCTCAGGTAGAATGTCACTCAGAGACCAGAGGTTAGAGAGCGGCGTGTTGGGAACGAACTTAAACATCAAAGAAGCTGGAGTAAACTTGTGAGATTCATGAACCGCCGAATTCAAAGCAAAAGCTAACCAATGCAGGGACGTGTCCCATCTAGAATGATCTTCATGATGATAGGCAATAAGCGCGGACCTGAGATTACGATTAACCCGTTCAGCCAGAGATGGTTGAGGGTAATAAGCAGAAGTTGTCACATGAGATATGGACAGGTCAAAGCAGAATTTACGAAATAAATTAGATGTAAAAGCCTTAGCATTATCAGACACAATATATTGACACGGACCAAAAGAAGCAAAAATTCAATTTAGGCAAGTAATGGTGGACTGAGCGGTAGCCAGCTTAGTCGGAAATAACCAGGAAAATCTTGTAAAACCATCTACGCATACAAAGATGAACTTGTTGGCATTTCCCTTCGACTGAGGGAAGGGTCCTACATAATCAATATACAGGCGTTCCATGGGGCGCGAAGCCTGATGAGAGGACAACATGCCTACCTTGGTGGACATGGTGGGTTTACTAAGCAAGCAGGATTTACAAGCTTTTACTAGTTCACGGACTTCACCGTCCATAACCTTCCAGATGAACCTTTCACGAATCTTTTCACGGGTTTTAAAGATTCCAAGATGCCCTCCTAATGGGGTCTCATGATAGTACTTGAAGATCATAGGTACAAGAACAGCTGGAACGACAACCTTCATCATCTTATCATGCCTCGAAGGGCAACATAAAACACCATTCCTCAAGACATAAGGGACGACATGTTCCCCAGAAGAAAGGGTTTCCATTATCGGAGCCAGCGTCGGATCTTCACGTTGGTATTTCTCGATATCCCTAAAGAGCATGGGAGCATCTGTTAAGATGGCATTAACATCAGACAGCATGGACTCGGGAGGTGAAGAACTATCGTCCGGATCATGGGTCTCGACTACGTTGGAAAACATACGGCTGAGTCCATCAGCAACAACATTTTCGGTACCTCTGATATGCCTGACATCGAATTGGAAGGCGGAAATACGGATGGCCCAACGGGCTATACGACCAGTACGACGCGGCCTACCTAAGACCCAGCTTAAGGCTTGATTATCTGTCTCCAGATCGAATTTGACATGTTCCAGATAGAGACGGAACTTTTCTAAGGCAAATAAGACTGCCAAACCTTCGAGCTCATAGATGGAATACTTGGCTTCTTGAGCCGATAGAGTCCTAGATGCATAGGCGATGGGTCGCCTCCCTAATTCAGTCTCTTGAAGAAGGACTGCTGCTACTGCTGACGACGCGTCAGTTTGGACGATGAATTTCTTTGAGAAATCAGGCATAGCAAGGACAGGGGCATTACAGAGAGCTAATTTAAGATCTTCAAAAGCGGCTTGTTGAGAAGGTCCCCACTCGAATTTGATGCCTTTCCTACGAAGAAGGTTTAAGGGCGCCACTCTATTAGCGAAGTTAGGAATAAACTTCCTGAAGAAATTCACCATACCAATGAACCTGGCGATACCTTTAATGTCCTTGGGAGGTTTAAAATCACGGATGGCCTGTGTTCTAGAATGATCGACGGCAACACCATCAGGTGACACAATATGCCCTAGGAATGACATAGAGGGCTTAGCAAAGGCAACCTTGGACAACTTGACAGTTAACCCAGCCTTACGAAGGCGATTGAGAACTTCTCGCAGATGATCTAGATGTTCTTCAAAAGTCTCCGAAAATACGACGACATCATCCAAGTAGTGATACAAGTACTCAAATTTGATGTCGGAGAAGACCCTATCTAGCAGCCTAGTGAGTACAGCTGCTCCCGTGGGGAGCCCGAAAGGCACGCGGTTGTATTCATACAAATTCCAATCCGTGGCAAATGCTGTAAGATGTTTAGACTCTTCCGCTAGGGGAATTTGATTATAGGCCTGATTCAAGTCCAAGATAGTAAAGAACTTGGCCTTACGAAACCATGAAAAACAAGAATGAAGGTCAGGAAGGGGCACAGATTGTAACACCACCTTCCGATTGAGAGCCCTATAATCAATGACAGGCCTGAAGCCCCCTTGGGGTTTCGGGACTAGAAAAATAGGCGAAGAATACGCCGACTTAGAGGGCCTAATAATACCATCCTTCAACATCTGATCGATGATTTTTTTCAGAGCCTTCATTTTAGGTGGAGATAGCCTATAAGGTGGAAAACGGACAGGAATCGAATCTGTGACCTCAATTTTGTATTCGATAAGGTCAGTAACACCAAGAGTATCAGAGAACACCTCTGGAAACGACTGACACAACTTACGAATACTATCAGCCTGCTCCTCAGGTAGATGTCTAAGGTCTAACAACATCTCATCCTGGGTAGGCGAAATAGATGAACATGATGCAGAATTACATTTTAACAAGGGGATTTTACAATTGGAAGCAAATTTGAAAGTGCACGACCTACTCTGAAGATCGAGCACAAGACCAGTGTGAGAAATAAAGTCGGCTCCCAATATGATGGTGCAAGACAAGTGCTTAGCCACAAACAATTTGATTTTCCATGTAAATTTAAAAATACGAATTTTGACATTTACAGAACCGAGAATTTCTAATGGAGATGAATTAGCCGAAACATATTGAACAGTAGATGAACCATAGTCAGGTAGTTTACAAACAGATTTCAATTTTGAATAACATTGATCCGAAATAATTGAACAAACACTGCCTGAATCTAATAGAGCTGTTATAGGCTCATTATTTAACTCAATTTTAAGAAAAGGAACCGGTGCGGGGGTATCCGCCGCAATCCTAAGACATTCTTTGGGGCATTCAAAAGATGAATTTGAAGATAGAACGTTCCCTGAATTTTCGACCTGTTTAGCAGGGGCTGAGCCTCGGGAAGAGGGATTAGTCGACTCAGCCGAAGCCACTAGTCATTTTTTATTATTGGCATTGGTGGAATTTGCACCAGAAGTTGAGCAGGAGGGGGTGCTATTTGAGTTTGGGCAATTCATGGCGATATGTGAGAAAGCCCCACATTTAAAACAGCCTTGTGATGAACCAGCTCCATTATTTGCCCTACTAGACTTGATCAGTGGACACTTATTGCGAAGATGGTCAGGCGACCCGCAAGCATAACATTTACGGGGTGTGACTGGTCGGCGAGGTGGAGGCCGAAGATTACTAAAAGAGGGAGGGGGTTCTTTTCGCGACAGGCAAAGAATCGGCGTATCTAACTCCTTCCGCTGAGACGGCCAATGCTTCAAGTTCAGAGAAAGTTTGCGGGCACGCCGCGAAACACAAATATGACCTATAGGATGGTGAAATGCCTTCCACAATAGCTTGTACAATCTGATCCTCAGGGAAGTGAAGAGCAAACACCCTAGTATAGAACTTAATATCTTGGATGAAATCTGCCAAGTTTTCATCCAAGCGCTGTACCCGATAATAGTACTTCTGAATAAGGGAGGACCTTGCCCTAGCCGGGATGAAGTTAGCTAGCAAGTGGGCGTGGAAGTCTTCAATCGATGATTGCTCGGCAATGGCTCTAACTATTTTGTCTGAGAGAATACCTATTGCATAGGGATAGATGATTTGCAAAATCTGACATGGGGAAAGAGAAAAAACAAGGGCATGATCCTGAAATTCAACTAAAAACCTTAAGAAAGAAATAACTTCACTGGTGGTGTTAACAGAAAACTTCGAGATACCTCTGAGCAACATTGCCAATGGATGAGGCAAGCTGCTGAACCCAGGTGGCATAGTAGGTAAAGGTTTCAGTGGCGAAGAAGTTAATTCAGAACGTACATTATTCAACGATGCACGGCGTTCAGACTCGTTGTCCAATGGGGCAGAGATCGTTTGAGCTCCAACGGTTATCCTATTGACTTCTCCCTTAGGAGGCTCTTCCTCGCTACCTACATTCACCGTGGTGGGTTGATCGATTTTGGGAGGAACTTCCCCAGTTAACAATTGGGTAACCTTACTGGATAATTCCGAAATACTTCCAAGCAACGTACTAGCTTCCTTCCTCTGAACGTCATTCAACTTCAGAGCCAACAGATCGTTAACTCTATTTGAAAAATGAAATAGCCTGGCTTGCACCCGCTTAATTTGATTCGGAGAAGGATCATTTTCGTCAAAAAAAACTAACTACAGATGCTAGCCCAGTAGTATTCTCGGTGATCGTGGAAAGAGAGTCGTCAATTTCTTTCTCTCCCAAAGGGGGGATGGAAATGGGCAAATCAAGGGACTCTCTAAGCTTGTTTGTGTCTACTGCAACCGTGCCTCCAAATTGCACATTTCTAATAGTCAATTCATAGATCAACTCCTCCTTGCGCAAATAGTTAAGATGGAGAACATCGCGAGGGCCGGGCATGATGACAGAACAATTTTGAAAAAGAAAAAAAAATCAAAATTTCCAGCGACAGAGAAAATTGTTAGAGTTCGAATCAAAACAATGTTTAGCCGTAAAAAGGGGCTAAATTGAGACCCATTCAACCACGCTCTGCTACCACTTGTTACCGTAGTTTTGTGGTAGGTAGAGGTGAAAGAAGGTGCGGGTGTGAATGGGTCTCAAACTACGAAGTTAAAGTTAATGCAAAATTTAACAAGGTTATATTTTCTTAGCAAAAAAACAAGAAATAACAATAATGGCAGGTACAGAGTAGCAAAACCACTAATCGAGAATGTACAATTACAGGATTTGGGCTCCGAGAGCCAGACACACAATTCTGAGCAATTAGCCCAACTTTACGATATACAGAATTCAACAAAGGGGCAGAAGACCCCAATCAAGCCCAGGAGCACTTGCTCCAAATTACACAGTAAAGCCTCTTCGAGGCATACAACACTCAATTTTCGAAAAAGAGCCACTCGCTCTCAACTTTAAGCCTATCAAAGGCCACACCAAACTCCACCTTCAAGTTGTCCTGTAAGGACATATACACAGGGGTAACATACCCAACCTACTGAGGTCTATTAAATGATAAGAAGGTTAATTACATGACCTCTAAAATAACAATTTGAGAGGAGGCGATCTATACTCCTAATGCATTTGTTTTAAAACCTAATCTGGCTCTAGGCCGCTAATGCAAGGGCTAATCCCATACTACAGAGGTGACTTTAGAAAAGAACAATTTACATTACATTAAGGAAGAATCGGTTGTGAGAAATAAGTTCACCTCAAAACAAAATGAGTGGGAGCTCGAGAGGGTTAAGCACTCTCTATCCCAATATGTAGCTTTAAAAGATAATAGATGCTAAGAGTAGTTACATTTTAGGAAAAGGTTACATGGTAGAAACGCTTCGGACCCGCCCCGAGAGTTAAACTGCTGAGCTAGCAAGAAAAGAAGTTATTAAAAGGCTATTACCTTGGAGTAGAACTGCTCCCCGAAGAAAGAGGCGCTTCCCGCCCCCTGCTATGTACTTTACACACTGAAAGATGGTACTGAAGTGGCGCAGAGACCCTAAAATCAGCGGTTTATATACTCTAGCGGAAAGTTCGAGGCGTTTCAGGAAGGAAAACACCTGCCCACAATCATTTTATTGGTGGATAAAGAAAACCCCTACACAAGATGAAGAAGAAACACATTATTGGTGGAAAATTAATTAAAGAAATTCGGGATTGGCTAGATTCAAAACAAGGGGAAAGAAAGGGTTAATATTGCCAACTTAAACAATGACTGAAAGAAATTTAGCAAAGAACAAACTTTTGAAATAAAATTTTCTCCAAAAAAACAGTTCTTTCACTTCGTTGTAGTTCTTCAATAGTGTCCTCTAGAAGAGAAAGTTCAAACTTCTTACTACAAGCAAAACAAAATTACATCGAAAACAACACAGTTCAGAAACTTCAAAATTTCCAAGTAGTGGCATCTTCAGGGTAACTTGAAAATTAACACATAAGACAAAGTTCAGACTTCTTCCAGTAGGGGAGTTTCAACTGGCGCAAAGTTTAAATAAGCAGCGTGGAGGTGTACCGCCCTGTACAATAATAATAATAGTAGTAATAATAAATATTTTAACGTCTGTTTTAATTGCTAACGGTCTGGGCAGACATCGGGGTGTTATAATTTAGTCCTGCAGGTGCTCTATAACGTGCTGGGAGTCAACGACACGGAATTGTCGCATTTAAGCACCCTTCATTACCATCGACTTCAGCTGGGATCGAACCCACTATCCTGGGAACAGAAGGACGGTTATCCGACTCTGCCTCTGATATCGGCATAGACTTGGAAGTTAACTTTCGTCAAACGACTATCATCAGCAGTATTGCTACCGTCATTTCCTCGGCTAGCGTTAAGGTCATACGATATCTAGTACTTCATAGATCACCTACGTATGTTGTATTACCATGACAGCACGTTTGGGTTCATATTTTACCTCGTGGAAAATGCCTTGAAGTGTATCTATAACATACCTAAGGAATGGTGCTAGATGTCAGGGAGCGGGTGGGCCACTTCCATATTTCTCTGTTGGCCATTAATCTCTCGGCCCATTGTGTGCCGGAGAGCTGCTGATGTATAGCTCAAAATTGCTTCCGCCGCTCATCTCCCAGTCCTCGCAATTCACGCTTATTATTTGTCCTACTCTAACTGATTTTCACCTCCCGGCAAAAATGAAGTCCTTCACTTTTGGAGCGACTGTGAGAAATTGTAATGACACTATGTTCCATATCTGTCATTCACAGGATCATATTGAATTTATATAAAACCTAGGCTTGCATTATTTCATTATTATTAATAGTAAAATTATTGGTTTTACGTCCCATTTTCACACCAGGCAAATGCTGGGGTTGTGCCTTAATTAAGGTCACGGCCGCTTCCTTCCAACTTCTAGCTCTTTCCTGTCCTATCATCGCCATAAGACATATCTGTGTCGGTGCGACGTAAAGCCGATAGCAAAAAAAGTACCACTAACTACTTTTACGGTTTTCAGAGACGCCGAGTTGCCGGAACTTAGTCTCACAGGAGGTCTTTTACGTGCCAGGCTTAACGTCTCCATCCGACGGATGAAACACCATCAACGGCGACATATATCCTCACTCCATATGAGCACTGCAGAGAGGTTCATTGAATCCAGACTTTTGGTACGCAATCTAGTGATTATAAATTTTATACCACCACTTCTCCTACCCTGTCAGGTGAAATTCTAATGGTGAATATGTATTCGACCAACGGGGCTGGAACAGGCTAACCACGGTGTCAGACCATTTAGACTTGACGCACAGGCTTGTTTGTGGCTGATGTTTGGGCGGCCCCCACCTTCCAGCTTTTATTCTTTGCCGCGTTGCTCACACGAGCAGCGATCTTCGCAGATGTTCGAACCTGGTAGACTCTGTAGTGTCATGTTGAAGTCTAGTGCCTTTGCAGATTCATTCATAGAATTGAACTTACGGTGCGCTTCTTGGTAGGAAAGACCATCCGGGGTCTTGAGCACCTGGATGTTCTTCTCACTGAGATGGACTGGACAATTTCTAACTCGAGGAGAAATTAGACCAGGGCAGTTAGTGCACTGGTTCGGAGGTGTGCAGTCTTCCGCGCCATGAGCTTCTCTTCCACATATACCACACGCAGGTAGATTTGAACAACGAGATACCACGTGTCACCGAGCGAGTTAGGGGAGATAGTGGGTTCGAAACCCACTGTTGGCAGCCCAGAAGATTGTTTTCCGTGGTTTACAATTTTCACTCCAGTCGCTGGGATGTATCTTAACTAAGGCCATGGCCTCTCCCTTTCTACTCCTAGCCCTTTCCTATCCCATCGTTACCATAAAACTTATCTTTGTCGGTGCGACGTAAAGCCAATTCAAAAAAGAAAAAAAAGAAAAGAGCCTAGTATCGGTAGATACTACTGGGTAGAAACAAATACAGTAGAGACAATACGCGACACTCAGCGAGATATCGAGGGACAGCTATTAGAGCTCTCTCTAGCGGGTAGACCTGAGAACTACTGATTCTGTCGTAAGAGCACGTGTATTTGTGTGTGAAGTTTTTGGTGTTATTTATGCGTTTTCAGTGAGTTGACATAATTAAATAGTAGCGTGTGTCATTCCTTGATATCTCCTCTCAACATGAGGGGAAAGGTATATGCTGTGTTTGGCTGCAGTAACTATGAAGTAGAGAAGAATGCGCGGTCTTTCTTTCGCTTCTCTCGTGACAAGAAAATGTAATATTGTGTTTGCATATTCTTCCAGTGACAAAGAGATTTTTATAGTACTTCATAATCTTCTGACCTGCTCGACTCATATTTTAAGCCAGTTAAAATATAATACGCATATTTCATTGTATAGTGCAGCAGTTAACCTTCAATACCGATGTGTTGTTGTAGGTGTGATCTGTGGGTTTTGAAATGTCACAGAAGTGATTTGGGTAAGGTATACAAGAAAGAAGGGACGTTACGCTTATATAAGAATTATAAAATATGTTCAGATCATTTCCAGGCCAGCGACTTTAGAAATCCTCGACTAGGGTATGTTACATTTGTACTCTAATTGTACGTAAATATTCCTCAAGCATCACTATCGACAACATTTTCATACTTTTCTTTCTTTTATCCCTCTTCTCAGATTAAAGCCGGGATTTTATAGATTTTCTTTCTGTTGGTAGGCTCATGTTAAGGGAAAATTGTCCAGCTTTTAAATTTTAATTCAATGCATCATGTGTGTAAGAAATGTGCCGATATTTTTACTGACAAGTGTCTTAATGTGATGATACAATGCTTTTTAAATGAGAAAAAAGACAAATCCAACCGTAAAAGTTCAGGCAGGAATGCTAAAGCAAAAAAAGTAATGCATAAATGAAAGATCAAGCCATTTCACAGCAGTCCTATCTTTCACATCTTGTTTATATGTCTAACTAGTTGATGTACCCGTGCTTCGCTACGGGATTCTCAGAAAGACTGACTTGGTGGTTTTCCTAACTGAATTCAACATAGGTCATTACAAAAACGTCAGTAGGAATGTAGCGATTGAAAGCAATGTTATCATATAAAATACTCGATCAAATGAAAAACTGCACACTTTCTCACTTTCAACGAACAGTACTACGGTGCCGATCTAACAGTCCAAAGTTCCAGAGCTGGAATAACCAGGTCGCAGACTGCCGTGAACACTCCTCTGTCATTATTCCGTTAAATATGCACACTACTCATTCCAATCAGTGCCTCAGAGTAGGGATTGAGTAGCTCGAATGCTATGATGAACCAGTGTGTTACGTACCAGCAATATCAGAAAATGTATGAGCCAGAGGAATGGCATGTTAAAGAAGAAAGTTATCTAACTCCCCATCTACTTCCCGCCAATATACAGGCAGGCTGTTACAGTCGGTACGACCAGGCGAGTTGGCCGTGTGGTTAGGGGCGCAGCTGTGAGCTTGCATCCGGGAGATAGTGGATCCGAACCCCACTACCGGCATCCCTGAAGATGGTATTCCGTTGTTTCCCATTTTCACACCAGTCACACCAGGCTGTACCTTAATTAAAGCCAAGGCCACTTCCTTCACACCCCTATTCCTTTCCTATCCCATCGTCGCCATAAGACTTACCTGTGTCGGTGCGACGTAAAGCAAATTTTAAAAAACCTTGGTACGCTGCAGTAATCCTATCTATCGGGGATGAGTGGAAACAGACGACAAAAAGCACATCACAACGAACAATGGTCAATGTAATGTTATTTTGTTGATAAAGTTTATGAGCTTTCTATATTGCAGGCCTTCACATTGGTTTCCTTTTCGACTCTGTGATGTTAGGGCGTCTTACAAAATTATTTATATTGTAGACTGTAGTTTCTTATTCTCAGACTTTACATACCGATTTTCACTAAATTCTCTTTACCCATTTTCTCGTGACTCAGCGGTGATATGGACTTAATAACAAAAATCCAAATTCATGAATATCTCTGTGATTATATGCGGTACGGTAACAATGTATAAGACATAAGTGATCGGAAATTTAATAACTTCTTACATAACTACTACTAACTTACGACGTAACTAAAGTTTAGTTATGTAGTATTTATCGATACGACCACTAATAACATAAATAACTTATTTGAGAATTACGTTTCAGGCCTTCCCCTAAACTACCATTTCACTCTGTGGATAAAATTATTGATGGCCTAGATTATAGCGACTTATTCCCCGACTTTGCATACCAATTTTTGTGAAGATACGACCACTAATATAATAAATATTTGAGAATTAAACTTTAGGCCTTCCCCTAAACTACCATTTTTCTCAGCGTGAATACAATTGTGTATAGCCTATATTGTAGCGACTTATTTCCCGTCTTTGTCACCGATTTCCATTAACATACGACCACTAATAACATAAATATTTGAAAATTAAATTTTAGGCATTCCCCTAAACTGCCATTTCAGTCAGCGTGAATACAATTATTTATGGCCTAGATTATATAAACTTATTACTCCGACTTTGCATACCGATTTTCATTAAGACACGACCACTAATAACATAAATATTTGAGAATTACATTTTAGCCCTTCCCCTAAACTACCATTTCACTCAGCGTGAATACAATAATTTATAGCCTAGATTGTAGTGGTTCATCACCCGACTTTACATACCGATTTTCATTAAATTTTCTCCAGCCGTTTTCTCGTGATGCGTGGACATACATACATACATACATACAGACAGACAGACAGAAATTACGGAAACGTAAAAAATGCAATACCTTGTTACTGTGGACATGAACGATACAGAAATACCATTCTTTTCAAATTCTGAGCAATGTACAGACAAAACTCTTATTTTATATGTATATATTTCAGTCTTTAAATAATAACCTTTTAAATAATTCTTCATTCATTTATCCAGAATTGCTTTAGCAACTTCGAAGTTAATATCTCAATAATACTTTCTTTCTAGACGTAATTTATTTATCCATTTTCGTATATGCATTTCTATTGATGTTTGAATTTAGCGCGACTTTTCAGGTCAAGTCACTTGGAGCGCCACCGTCGAATTGTCTCCCATTTTAACAAGGCTAAATCCGCAAGTGTCGCGTATTGTCTCTACTGCATTTGGTAGAAATTACTTTTCAATTCCTCTTTCCCCGCTCAGTAATCTTTGCCTTAGATAACTTATGTACCAGAATTAAGGGTTTGATTTTCTGTGAAATATACGACTCGCCAGTAACTATCGAATAGAAGAAGATGCAGTCCTTATCACACATAGTTAGTATGGCCAAGTTAAGTATGATTTTCTGTGAAATATACGACTCGCCAGTAACTATCGAATAGAAGAAGATGCAGTCCTTATCACACATAGTTAGTATGGCCAAGTTAAGTAGACCATTGAACAGTAAATTTCATGGTTCCCTTCGTGACTTCGGTGCTGACGTATTTTCAATTGACGGAACAGTTGTGTTATGAAAAGTCTGTGTGGAAACAGTTAATCACGATAAAAACATTTCTATCCCAACGCATTTCCACTACTAAACATAAATCGACACTTGCCCGTAGAGGCGTCAAAAGAAGATATCGCTACTATCAAAAGCTGTTCCACCGTCTATCAGTCGGTCTCAGTTCTCATCATACACGATATGTTGTAACGCTTTTGTCGATTCCAAAATTCCTTTCTGGTCGAAAATCAAACGCCAGACCTATTTTGAAAAAAAATAGTGGGGAAAGTGTACAAAGTGAAACAATATTGCGGGGAAAAAATCCCGAATGCTACGAGAATGTAAACCAAAATATTCGCAGTGAGATTTGTGGAAAGAAAATTATAAATTTAAATTGCTGAAACAACGAACATAGTCGGAAGGTACATCGCGGATCAATGGGACCTTAAGATGGAATGTACCAAAATATTTCTGCTAACATATGAGCAGTTAGAAAAAGTTAACAATACAACTACACTGACTGACAGAGCAAATGCAACACCAAGAAGGAGTGGTCAGAACTTTATGCCAATTGCAGGGTAGACTGACGTCACTGAGGTATGCTCATGATGTGAAATGTGCCGCTGTGCTGCGCACGTAGCGAACGATAAATGGGACACGGCGTTGGCGAATGGCCCACTTCGTACCGTGATTTCTCAGCCGACAGTCATTGTAGAACGTGTTGTCGTGTGCCACAGGACACGTGTATAGCTAAGAATGCCAGGCCGCCGTCAACGGAGGCATTTCCAGCAGACAGACGACTTTACGAGGGGTATGGTGATCGGGCTGAGAAGGACAGGTTGGTCGCTTCGTCAAATCGCAGCCGATACCCATAGGGATGTGTCCACGGTGCAGCGCCTGTGGCGAAGATGGTTGGCGCAGGGACATGTGGCACGTGCGAGGGGTCCAGGCGCAGCCCGAGTGACGTCAGCTCGCGAGGATCGGCGCATCCGCCGCCAAGCGGTGGCAGCCCCGCACGCCACGTCAACCGCCATTCTTCAGCATGTGCAAGACACCCTGGCTGTTCCAATATCGACCAGAACAATTTCCCGTCGATTGGTTGAAGGAGGCCTGCCCTCCCGGCGTCCGCTCAGAAGACTACCATTGACTCCACAGCATAGACGTGCACGCCTGGGATGGTGCCGGGCTAGAGCGACTTGGATGAGGGAATGGCGGAACGTCGTGTTCTCCGATGAGTCACGCTTCTGTTCTGTCAGTGATAGTCACCGCAAACGACAGACGAGTGTGGCGTCGGCGTGGAGAAAGGTCAAATCCGGCAGTAACTGTGGAGCGCCCTACCGCTAGACAACGCGGCATCATGGTTTGGGGCGCTATTACGTATGATTCCACGTCACCTCTAGTGCGTATTCAAGGCACGTTAAATGCCCACCGCTACGTGCAGCATGTGCTGCGGCCGGTGGCACTCCCATACCTTCAGGGGCTGTCCAATGCTCTGTTTCAGCGGGATAATGCCCGCCCACACACTGCTCGCATCTCCCAACAGGCTCTACGAGGTGTACAGATGCTTCCGTGGCCAGCGTACTCTCCGGATCTCTCACCAATCGAACACGTGTGGGATCTCATTGGACGCCGTTTGCAAACTCTGCCCCAGCCTCGTACGGACGACCAACTGTGGCAAATGGTTGACAGAGA
Organism: Anabrus simplex; assembly: GCF_040414725.1. Lineage (NCBI taxonomy): Eukaryota > Metazoa > Arthropoda > Insecta > Orthoptera > Tettigoniidae > Anabrus > Anabrus simplex. The sequence continues at coordinate 351,301,949 of NC_090265.1, read as the reverse complement.
ATGGAGAACCATCCCTCAGGACACCATCCGCACTCTTATTGACTCTGTACCTCGACGTGTTTCTGCGTGCATCGCCGCTCGCGGTGGTCCTACATCCTACTGAGTCGATGCCGTGCGCATTGTGTAACCTGAATATCGGTTTGAAATAAACATCAATTATTCATCCGTGCCGTCTCTGTTTTTTCCCCAACTTTCATCCCTTTCGAACCACTCCTCCTTGGTGTTGCATTGTCACTGTCAGTCAGTGTATTTGCACAGCTGTTCACCAGCACTTTAATATCTTTGGTCCGAGGATATTCGTCACAGTGATATTCTCCTTTTGAGAACTGTCGCAGCACCGTGTATGAAGAAAACTTCGAAGGCTTTAAAAAGTCTCTTTCCGGAAATACTACATGTGAAAGATTCAGCACACTGCTTTCATAGAATTGCAGAGAACGTGCGAAATTTGTTTCCTGGCGTAGACAACTTAATTACTAGTGGAAACAAGATTTTTTTTTTTTTTTTCAAAGCTCCGTCTCGAATCCAAATCTCCAAGCAAGTTGCTCCCGAATTCGCGCTTCCTTCACAACCAGTGTTAACAAGAATGGAGACATGGATTTGTGCTTCCTTGTGTTATTGAGACAACTTTGAGAAGATCTGAAGTGATTGCTACGTTCCCTGAAAAAGACGCTGCATCAATTGGTGACGTGAAGGAACGTCTCGCCTATGCTAGTATCAGGAATGGTTTGTCTTTCACAGCTACATTATTACGGTAAATTGCCGGAAGTGATCCCAAAGTTTGGTAAGAGAGGGGAGACCTTTGTGGCTTCAATGAACATTGTTCAAGAAACTCTGAACCTTCCTGAAGCTCTGTTCCAGGTGAAGTAGAAAGAGCTGTCAGTGAAAAGTGTAGAGATTTCTTTCTGCCGTGTGTTGTAAGGCACTTCCAATATCCTAGTGGTGAAAATTTATTTGGAATTCAGGAACGTTGATAATGATCCCCCGTTATACATCAACTTCGTCGTGAAGATTTGAAAATATATTTAGAATTAAGAACTACAGTCAAATGGATATTAACTAGATGTTTTATTTCGACAATATCACACGGTACGTCTTATGCGTTAAGACTTGCTGCCTTGACTCCGACATTGCTCCGTTCGATTTTTTTATTAGTATATTGGAAATGTAATGTATTTTGAGTGGTAAATGTCAATCAATCAATCAATCAATCAATCAATCAATCAATCAATCAATCAATCACTACTGATCTGCATTTAGGGCAATCGCCCAGGTGGCAGATTCCCTATCTGTTGTTTTCCTAGCCTTTTCTTAAATGATAGCAAAGAAATTGGAAATTTATTGAACATCTCCCTTGGTAAGTTATTCCAGTCCCTAACTCCCCTTCCTATAAACGAATATTTGACCCAATTTGTCCCAGATTTTCCCTTGCTATTAAGGAGAAAATATTATAGAAAAAGGAAGTTATCACAGAAAAGAATTCTACAAATACACACTAGTTGACCAGCATACATATTTAACGACACTTCCATTAGTGATGATTGCAGTTTTATTCTGCGCACTGTTTACAAAGGGAGTGTTCAAGGCTGTCTGTCACCTCGTGGTCGATGGGAAGGCTGTGCGGCGCGCGCGATAATAAATAGCAGCCATTTATTTGAGGTGGCTCCACCTCTGATGGTGTCTGCGCTCGCAGTAGCAAATGGAATAATACCTATTTTGGAGGTAATCCCGGAATGAATGCCCCAGGATAAAATAGGATGCGGGCGCAATTCTCAAACCGGCTTAGCGTCGTGGCGGGAATTAGTTTCTCATTGCGCGTCGTGGCGCTGGAAATAGCTCTGCCGTCAGAGGGAGCTAAACCGTCTTGGTATATAGTTCTTATGCACTGGGAGACCGCTAACTCTCCTCCTCCTTTCTCTTTTATTACATTTTTTATCCGCCTTCGTAAAAGTGAAATATTTCTATAGGGAACTTCAGACTCGAAACAATGATAACCTTTCAGAAACAACAAGAACTTCGATTCACAAATACTTATTTCTGGGACATTCCCAGTTACCCGCGCCGATTGAACGTGTCAGTAGCTTCTTAGAACATCTGTGTGCACTTATGATCTCAAAATATAGGACGGGTAATAATAATAATAATAATAATAATAATAATAATAATAATAATAATAATAATAATAATAATAATAATAATAATAATAATAATAAATAATGAAGTTCATCATATATTACGTCTTGTCATACCATAGCTCGTTAAATGTATTTCCTGCTCTGTGGCTAAATGATTAGCATGCTGTCCTTTGATTCAAAGGGTCCAGGGTTCGATTCTCGGCGGACTGGTCATCATCCTCACAGACGCTCAGGTCGCCTAATGGGAGTCAACTCGAAAGACCAGCACCAGGCCTCTCCCGAGGACACACATTATTATTATTTTTTTATTATTATTATTATTATGATGATGATGATTAAGAATCGGGTCCACTGATCTCTATGCATGGATCGCTGATGGCAGCTCTCCGCTGCAGGAGAAAGTACGCCAAGTTGATCGTGCGGTTCGCCATGCTGGTGTACCCACCCTAGAGCTCTCCTTATGCGGAAGCAATGATAATATAATCACCTTTAAATCGCAATTAATGGCGCATTGGAATAATTACAAATATAGGGACATGTTCAATCAAAGCATAAGGACATTGGGAACACCGACACGTCATTCCGAGGTCAGTGAATCTCCGGGATAGCAATAAAAATGAGTGTATAATAACGGCCGACAAATATTAACTTAGGTGCTGAATACATGCAGTTAGCGATCGGTAATACAATACGAGTGAGAAAAAAAACAGTTTCTGGAAATATTGCTGTAAATTTTATACATATATGCCACGAAATTATGCATTCATAAGGGGAGGTATGACTGAATTTTTCGTATTTTGAGCCCAAAACTCTGTTTTTCTTTTTATTCACACAAAAATAGCCATATTCTTCCTCTTTCAGAAAATGTTTTTTGTAATTCCGGTTTGTTTAAAGCTTGTAGAAGCCATTTAATATGAGCCCGCAGGACATTTAAAAGCTCAGAACCACACCTACTTCTTCTGTAACGTCATAATGATAGTTTACTGTGTGTTTTTCGCTGGATATTCAAGTATTTTGCGGCGTATTTGCCGTAGAAGTACACCTGGGCATGCTGACAGCCACTTGTTCACTACGTAATCAATACAATTACGTTATGTTAGGAAATAATGTAATTTGAACTGACGGAGAGAATGTCGTACCTCTTCCAAAATAGTATTCAATTTATATCTGCCACACATGTATACTTTGATATTTTAAATATATTATGTATTTGTATTATTTGCATTTAGAAATTCGTATTTGTGTTAATCATAGTAGTACAAGCATGGCTCCCTTGTTTGTTTATATTTTACTAACATGCAGAAGTAATATATGGTTTCAATTCAGCGAGTGAAATATCTGAACTAGTGATTTTTCATTGGTGTATATCTTAATTCCTTTGTAAATGCGTTGGGTATTGCAATAAAACAGCACAGAACACCCGTAGAACTACAATCAGGAGACCTGGCATCACTGAACTAAGCATAAACATAGCAAGCGCGCTCCTCGTGGTCTACTGCACCTTGCGCTCGCTTCCATCTTACTACGCCAGCCATCTTCTATTCGGCTTACTGTTACTCAAGCTACCAGCCATCCATGTATAGAGATCAGTGATCGGGTCGCGATAGAATATTACACTACGGACCATATTTAGAGTTTTGTGCTCTTCCATTTTGACGGGAATCTCACCATGTAACACATACACGTTAACAGACGATTCGCCAAGCAGCACGCACATTCATAATTTGAATTGAGAGGGGACCAATGACCACCTGACCCTCTTAGTCACAATTTTCGACGGGCAGGGATTACATGTGGATGTATTCACACCTGCAACCCACAGAGGCTCCAATTGATGAATCGCAGTGTGCTGTCGGTTAGTCGTTATCCTTCTGTTCCCAATATAGCAGATTCGTTGCCAAGTAAGGCCTGTGGCAATTGAGGAAGTTTAAGTGCGATAGCTACTCCTCCATGATAAAATTCTGACACCCTTAGGTCTCTTCAAAACCAGATAAAATGAAAGAGCGTTAAACACATCACGTTACAAAGTTGATTAAAATCTCACCCTCAACCGTACTAGAATATTGGTTTTCCGTGTTTTTTCACTTCCACCCCTGGTGAGTTGTACGTGACTTACAGACCTCAATTAGTTCCTCTCCGTTTCTCTCCTCACTAGTGCAGTACCATATCAGCACAGCACTTAACATGAAACAACGATGATTTTAAGGTATATAATGGTAGGTCTAGGGAAGTGTAAATTAAATAAGTTTAATGTTTTCTACATTTGTTTATACCGTAATTCATTACTCCTCTTTCTGGTTGCTCTTCTTCAGTAAATTGATGATTGGAGTAGCCCCTGGATATGAATATTGAAATATATTTTCTGATGTGCCTTTGTTGGCAAGACCTGGTGTTTACACTGCACACTTTCTTCTGGTGTGGGGTGGAACAAATTGTTTACTTTCATTCACCTGTCTGTCTCATCCTTGGCTTTGACAACATGAAGGTGACGGAGATATGAGCGATGCTCTGATGACAGTAATTCATTCCTTATGCAGCCAGACTCTGTTATAAACGATGCGCAGATGTTGCTCATAGGGTCGGTTGGTGCAGCCATTTTAGTGGGCTTAGGAGGCTGATATGTAATAGCAATGTCTGGCTCATTTAGGAAATCAGGGGAACTACCTCACTCCTCCTTTCCGTAGTACGCCTCTTCAGTGGCACTTGTGTCATCTATGATGACAACAAATGGCAAAATTGAACACGTTGTAACTATTCACTCTCCTAAGCTTCACACTTGAGAAGACGAAAGTTAATAGCTGGGGTCACATGAATATAAATATAAACTATATGTGGTTTGACCGCAAATTTCCACGCAAATAGAATCAATTATCACTCCATGGTTTCCCATTTATCTATGTAATGTTTGGGCGCCAGCTTTACAGTTTTAAACAAAACTGCACAGCAAAATTTATATTTATTAGCATAGAGACTTATACTTAAAACACAGGGGTAGGATTTTAAATAATTAACCATTAAGTATCGCTTTGAGAAAGAAAATTAACGCAATATGTGGTCAAATGAATTTATTAAACAAATAAAAAATGAAATGAGTCGGAAAAGTACCTTTTAGCTTGGAGGTAATTAATAATTTAACGTTACTGTAATTTACTGTTGCTTGCATTGTCTAATTGTGGCTCACCAATTGTAGTTTCCGTTGAGGTAATCTGTATTCCGTGGTTACTCGTTCCCCTTTTCTCGTTGCAGACTGGCTCCATGGACATCCTTCCTTCTGCGATATGGTTTGGGCTATCTGGACTAGTACTCCCTAATTGCCTAGTCTTTAAATTAGACATTGGTCCTGTGCTTGTGAAAATTGATCACCGTTGATCGTAGGAGGAGAAGATTCAGTGTTGTGAATTTTTCCATGTTATCAGAAATTTCAATGCAACTTGGCCATTCTATTGATACAATACAGACTTGTACCAAGTACCATGGACTTGAAGTAACGTAGTTGTTCGTCCAGAATAATTATAGAATATATCACAAGCCGTATGCTTGTTTCGTCTCACCCTGATCCGACAACATCACAGCAGCTACGTACTGTGTCTTGAAGCGACAACACACTGTCCCGAAAATGCGTGTGTCTCGAAGCGACCACTCACTGTTCCAAAATAATAAAGTAGTCGTGTGTCTTGAGAATTGCTCCGCGCAAGATAATATACAGGAGCTCTCCCCACTCCTGGTAACTGCTCCGTACCCAGTCTCTATACAACGAAGCATCAGATTCCTAGATCTCATATCATATCTTCCCTCTCTTCATTCTTCACAAGTAACCAGTAGGCATGGCGACAAAGTAGTCTCCTAGCTTGCTAGCCTTGCACGCGGGGCGCTGTACAATACAGTACTCATGAGTTAAACCCAATGGCTCATCATAAATTCCCCGCTTCAAGAATGACTTTTCCGTGTACACAAATATGAGATGAAATGACACAAACTCAGACTCAACATATTGACAATATTTTTAGTACATAATGAATTCCTATCTTATAATTTAAATAATAAATGATGTTCTAATATATACTTATAATTCCAAAAGCCTTATTTACAACTGAAGTTAAAGTAATATGTGTTAATGAGTAACTTCCGATGACGGATAATCTTGATATCGAGTGATATCACGTAATAGGACTGTACAATAAATTAGCATGACTGGAGAAGCCTGGACGGTTACAACGTTAAACAATATCTGGTTCGAATTCCATCGTCGGCAGCCCTGAAGATGGTTTTCCATGGTTTACCCATTTTCACACCAAGCGAATACTGGAGCTGTACCTTAACTTAGGTCACGGCCGCTTCCTTTCCTATCCTAAACCTTTCCTATCCTTGCGTTGCCGAAAACCTCCGATGTGTTAGTGCGACGTTAAACTTCTAGCAAAGAAACAAAAAACAGTATCGGTATTGGGAGAAGCATGCTAAATGAAAATTGGACAAGTTATAAAGAGACAAGAACGAGAATAGCCCTGGCCTAGTAAGCATTTAACACAAACAAACCCTTATTACACATTGGAATAGAGTGGAAGATCCGAGAAATGTTTCGCATGGCGTATTCTTTTATACGGTTGTGAACCATGGGCTCTGAAGAAGAGAGGTACAATGGTTATTGAAGCTTTTGACGCGTAGGCTTGGCGGAGAATGGAAGGAATAAAGTGGGTGGATAGATTGGAAAACGAAGAAGTACTAAAATTAGTCCAAGAACACAGAACTCTCCTAAATATTGTTTGAAAGAGGAAATCCAACTGGATAGACCATTTTATGAGAGAGGAAGGGCTTCTAACAATAGTGAACGACGTGAAGAGTGGAGTATATCTAGACCAGACGTCATCACGTAGTTGCTGTTGGGAGCCGGTGTTACTTGCTCCGCTTGGGACGGCTGTTCATCACGTGACAAGAGGGCAACGGACAGGAGGGTTGTATACCGTGGCGGTACTGTACTTGCCGCTCGGAAATGTTACCATATGAACAACAGCTTTAATAATAATAATAATAATAATAATAATAATAATAATAATAATAATAATAATAATTTGCAACATGAATCATTTGAGACGACCGGGACACAGATTACGGAGTATAACAGGACAAGAAAATTATTCATTGACGAAGGAAGTATACAGCAGTGTGCAATATTTCCTGAATTAATACATTTTCTTTCTCCTTTTTTTTTTTTTTTTACAAGTTGCTTTACGTCGCACCGACACAGATATTTCTTACGGTTACGAAGGGATGGGAAACAGTTAGGAGTGGTAAGGAAGCTGCCGTGGCCTTAATTATGGTACAGCCCCAGCATTTGCCTGGTGTGAAAATGGGAAACGACGGAAAACCATCTGCAGGGCTGTCGACAGTGGGGTTCGAACACACTATCTCCCGAATACTGGATACTGGTCGCATTTAAGCGACTGCAGCTATCAAGCTCGTCAAAATACATTTTCACGATTAACTGAAGCTTTGGGACACGTACATTTACTGAAAGAAAATACAATTTATGTGATTTGTACACTTTCTTTGCACTCTCATTGACATTTCAATATTTGTATGGCATTTATGACTATGACAACAAATTAAACACACGAACTGAAACATATTAGTGGTGTACTCCTCCTTCACGGGATCTTTGGGCTCGTTTACATAGCAGTGTTGTGATAGTAAATATATCACACCCCCGAATTATATGTAGAAGTTAGAGATATTATTGTCGGTATTCGATTTATTATTATTATGATTATTATTATTATTAATTTCATTTGTATATTTTGCCATTTATATTGGTAAGCTGGAAGATATCCACATATGTAGGTATGAGTAATTTGTTTTGCACGAGTGGGAAAACATTGCGTTAGTAACTCTGGTAATTTGAATGAGTCATATGGCTACCCCAGTGTCTGTTGTGATGTACTGGTGTCGGGTAATTCCATGCGTCATATATATATCCCAGCCTGATGAGATGAGCTTGTTGTTGTACCAGGGAAATTCGATGATTAATGGAATATACCCCAGAGTTTGTTATTGTCTTGGGAGGAAGAAGTAGTTCAGGGCTTGGGCTTGAGAAGAGGACCACCCATGATTGGCTGGCAAGCACCAATCCAGACGTATCATCTGAGAGGAGGGGGATGTTGATGTCTATAAAGGTTGATCATACGGCGGCAACCAGAGACATTGTAAGGAACATTGTAAGGGTGATTGTAAAGGTGAAGGTAAAGGAACGAGAAGGAAGATAACTACAACTACAACTGACGCACTGTACGGGAAGGAAGTAGTGCTGATACACGGTACTGGAGTGACACGGCTGCAATGGACTGGACTTCAAACGTTCGTGGAGCGTAGTCTTGTTATGTTTGTGGAAAGTGGCTAATTGTGGAGAGTGCTTGCGCATTAAGTATTGTAGCACTTGTGGCGGCCTAGCATTATATGTTGGTGAAAGCTATCTCAGACTTTCTATAAATTTATATGTTGAGGATCGACAGACGTGTGTATATATCTTTACAACAAGTGTTAAAATATGTGAACACAGTAGTACAAGGTACAGTATCTGTGTGATATGATAACTGCCGATTATGAGAATCGGTAAGTCGAATTGATATAGAGACAGTGAAGGGTATTTATCTTCATACATGTACATTGTTCATCGGACTATCTACAAATGGTAGCTTAGTTCTTACTTTCGTTTTCCCACGATTTTCATTATTGTTGTTGTTGTAAATATGGAGTCTTCCAGTAATATTTTATGTGTGTATTATATGTATAATGTTGTATGTTGATGAGGTGCTCATGCACGGAATTTGTTAAGAATATAGTTAGCTATTTTAGAATTAGTGTTATTGATGAACCTAGGTGCAGTTCCTACCTAATTAGTCGTTTTCAGGAGGTTAGGTAAGGCCTGCAGCAGATGTACCAGTACGCAGCATTATGTACACGCCCTGGGATATAAAGTTTATCATGCTCTTATCTAAATTCGAGGGATCCATTCTGGTGAACTCTGGCGCCCATACTACGGACATTTCGGTTAATTATGCTTATTAATTTTATTAAGTTTTTGAGTAATTTTATTTATATATTTTTATTCATGATTTTATTTATTATTATCATCAAAAAATGGTTACAGTGTGTCAATGTTTGGTACTATCGCTTGCGTACTGGCAAGTTGCAAAACACATTTCAAGTTGTCATCGGTGAGCCTACCTCTGTGTCTAGATTTACAAATCTTCATTAATGAAAACATATGTTCACATAAATAAGTTGATCCGAATATACTTACAATATGAGCATTAAATGTGTACACTCTATGAAATCTCTCCCGTGGAAAACGAACATAAAATTCAGTCAAACTGTTTGTGTTTGCAGACCTATCTTTCATTTGAGTATCGCACTATAAGTTAATTAGTTCTAGCTGCAGTTCTGGTCTAACAATTTGCACATCCACTGAGAAGGGTATACCGAACACCTGCAAGATCATTTTCTAACGCCTGAATATCGTGAAACTTACTCTCATAGTGACATTAAAACCTCTTTATATTCTTTTAATGTTTTTTTTTAAATGTGATTCCGTATTTTATTACATATTACACATTTTACTGTGTTATTTTCTTGAACTATTAAATACTCTTCTTCTCAAGAAGGTTTGAAACTTGTTGGCGTCGATGGCCTACGCTGTGCTGAAATCTCTTCCATAGTAAATGCAGCATTAACCGACTAGAGTTGAACGTCGTGTGGTGTGAGGATAGAGACGGAAACACACTAGATCCATCTCTCGTGAGTTCACGCGTATCGTGTCGCACTCTAACCTATCCAGAAAGATGTGCTTTACCTTTGCGCCACTGACCTGCAGTACGTAATACGTCATGCACTTCCCCTGCTTGCTCGCTAAGCAGCTCTCTTTCATCGAGAGCGAGGAGCAAAACTGACTCTGAAGGCATTTCGCTCTCAATTGACGATGCCTGATCTAGACGACCAAAAACAGGCGTGGAACAGGAGAAGATGAGACAGCTGTGGTGTCTAGAACCTGCCGTTAAGCCGAACACCGTACGATGATGACATGTGAAGATGATATAGTAGTAGCAGCAGCGGAATTTTTTAGTAGTTTGGAATATGTTAAAGTTACAAGGATTGTTCAGTTGTCTATAAACTTAAAGGCATTGGACAACATACAGTTTCCCGGTCAAAACAGTTCGTTAGCAGAGTAATTGATTCATACCACGTTGTATTCGTTTGAAGGTAATCAGTAAACACGAATGTTGCTTCACCTTTTACCTCTACTTAGCGGACGCCAGTCTCTGACCGCGTTCTCGAACCCCAAACCATGCAGAACTCCCACTTCTTGGCTGGCCCATCAGTTATTTGCAGCGCTGACAGTCTACTAAGTGAGAAGGACCGAGATCGATAGCTGCAGTCGCTGAAGTGCGGCCAGTATCCAGTAATCGGGAGATAGTGGTTTCGAACCCCACTGTCGGCAGCCCTGAAAATGGTTTTCCGTGGTATCCCATTTTCACACCAGGCAAATGCTGGGGCTGTACCTTAATTAAGGCCACGGCCGCTTCCTTCCCATTCCTAGGCCTTTCCTCTCCCATCGTCGCCGTAAGACTTATCTGTGTCGGTGCGACGTAAAGCAAATAGCAAAAAAGAAAAAAAAGAGAGAAGGAAAATCTTGGTTATTTGTATGGACGAAACTAAAACTATCTATTGGAATTATGATGCCATGACAGAACTAATACTGTGTTGGAAAGTATCTACTACGTCCGAATTCGGAATCCCCTAATCTTGATTCCATCCAGTTCAACTCATATTCTACCTCGTCACGGCAACTGATGATGGAACTTATGGGAATCCGACCAGATTTCGGACTGAGGACTCAACAAACAACATATTTATTATTATTTCTCAGCTTATCCCGGTTTTTTCTGGGGTCACTAGAACCACCCAGGCTCGTTTTGGTTTTGGCTGGGAATTTCAGGTCGGATATCCTTCCTGACGCCACGTGATTTTCGAGATCAAAATCTCAACCCAAGATCGACCGTTATTATTATTATTATTATTATTATTATTATTATTATTATTATTATTATTATTATTATACTCCACGGTAACACGTGTTTACACGCTGCCAGCGTAACAATGGACATTCGGCGCTGTTGTCGTTGGTTTGTTATGGTTCGCCCGCCTTACCACCAACTCCCTTTGCACTCGAAATGATGTGTGTAAATACACTACTTGATTATGTTAGCAGTTAGTGCGAGGGGCTGCTTAGCCGAGGCGGTAAAAGCATGAAGGACATGGTTTCGATTCTCCAAAATTTGGAAACGAGATTTCTACTTCTGGAGGTGCACACGGCGCGGAAATTTACACCAGAAAAGAGTAAATTTCTGTGGGGTTGGGGCGAGGGGGGCATAGGCGACCCTGTGTAGAGGTAACCCAGTCCCACGGGGAGGGGAAGCCTTCAAAGGCTTTAATGGCCTGTATGGAGATGGCTTTGCTTTGCTTTAGCAGTTTATGGGAAGTAGTTGCGGGAGATGATGGTCCTCCCACTTGCTAAAGCCGGTGTAAGCTTGTTTCATATCACCTTTACAACGCATACTATGCCGTCATTAGTGGAGTGTGAGCGCCGAGCAATCCAGGGTACGTCGTAATCGAGTTTCGGAGTATGCGGCTCGTCTCGCTTCAAACGTCTAGCGTAGGAAGGATGTGACTCTTCCTCTCAGAAACACATTCATTTAAATATACTATGCCGTCATTAGTGGAGTGTGAGCGCCGAGCAATCCAGGGTACGTCGTAATCGAGTTTCGGAGTATGCGGCTCGTCTCGCTTCAAACGTCTAGCGTAGGAAGGATGTGGCTCTTCCTCTCAGAAACACATTCATTTAAATATGTCACTTCCATTTCTATTAACAGAAGTAAAAACAATTTAAAATTCAGATTGACACGAAAAGTGGAGCTGGTTATTACAAGTGGAAAGCTGCAGTTTGTGAATGTACACACCTTCCGCTGTAATATTATGTTGCTCGTAGCTATGGAAGAAATAATTCTACCTTGTAGTATGTAACTATTATTATTATTATTATTATTATTATTATTATTATTATTATTATTATTATTATTATTATTATTATTGTACCGGGTGGTACACCTCCACGTCGCTAATTCAAACTTTGCGCCTGTTGAAACTCCCCTACTGGAGGAAGTCTGAACTTTATCTAATGGGTTAATTTTCAAGTTTCTCAGAAGATGTCACTACTTGGAAATTTTGAAGTTTCTGAACTAGGTCGTTTTCGATGTGTTTTTGTTTTGCCTGTAGTAAGAAGTGTGAACATTCTCTTCTAGAGGACACTACTGAAGAACTACAATGGTGCACCCTAGTGCGAAGTGAAAGAACTGTTTTTTTGGAGAAATTTTTATTTCAAAAGTTTGTTTCTTGTTAAATTTCTTTCTGTTATTGTTTAAGTTGGCTGTATAACCCTTTCTTTCCCCTTGTTTTGAATTTAGCCAATCCCGAATTTCTTTAATTAATTTATGACCAATCAGGTGTATCTTCCCCAAAGGGGATATATTGCTTAACCCTAGCCAATAAAGTTTTTGTGGGAGGGTGTTCTCATTCCTCAAACGCCTCGAACTTTCCGCGAGAGTATATAAACTGCTGATTTTAGGGTCTCCGGGCCACTTCAGTAACATCTTTCAGTGTGTAAAGTACGTAGCAGGGGGCGGGAAGCGCCTCTTTCTTCGGGCAGCAGTTCAACCACAAGGTAATGGCCTTTTAATAACTTCTTTTCTTGCTACCTCAGCAGTTTAACTCTCGGGGCAGGTCCGAAGCCTTTTCCATGTAACTTTCCTTTAAAAAATGTAAAGACACTCGGTGTCAATTCTTTCTGTTTTAACTACATATTGGGATAGAGAGTGCTTAACCCTCTCGAGCTCCCACTCATATTGTATTGAGGTGAACTTATTTTCTCAACCGGTTCTTCCTTAACGTAATGTAAATTGTTTCCTTCTATAAGTCACCTCTTTAGTTTGGGATTAGCCCTTGCATTAGCGGCCTAGAGCCAGATTAGGTTTTAAACAAAATGTATTAGGAGTGCAGATCGCCTCCTCTCAATTTGGTATTTTAGAGGCCATGTAATTAACCTTTTCTCACTTAATAGGCCTCAGTAGGTTGGGTATTTTACCCCTGTGTTTATGTCCTTAGAGGACAGCTTGAAGGTGGAATTTTGGTGTGGCCTTTGATAGGCTAGAACTTTGAGAGCTAGTTGCTCTTTCCAAAATAAAAATTGTGTTTTCTGCGCGCCTCGAGGAGGCTTTACTGTGTAATTGGGAGCAAGTGCTCCTGGGCATGATTGGGGTCTTCTGCCCCTTGGTTGAATTCTGCATATTGTAAATTGGGCTAATTGCTCAAGAATTGTGTGTCTGGCTCTCGGAGCCCAAATCCTGTAACTTTGTAATTGTACGTTCTCGAATAGTGGCTTTGCTACTCTGTACCTGCCATTCTTGTTATTTATTGATTTTGCAAAGAAAATATAACCTTGTTAAATTTTAAATTAACTTTAATTTCGTAGCCTGAGACCTGTTCACCCCCGCACCTTCTTTCACCTCTGCTGTTCCACAGATACCTCAGAACAAGTGGTAGCAGAGCGTGGTTGAATGGGTCTCAATTTAGCCCCTTTTGACGGCTAAACATTGTTTTGATCCGAACTCTAACAATTTTCTCTGTTGCTGGAAATTTTTTCTTTTTCTTTTTCAAAATTGTTCTGTCATCATGCCCGGCCCTCGCGATGTTCTCCATCTTAACTATTTCCGCAAGGAGGAGTTGATCTACGAGTTAACTATTAGAAATGTGCAATCTGGAGGCACGGTTGCGGTAGATACAAATAAGCTTAGAGAGTCCCTTGATTTGCCCATTTCCATCCCCACTTTGGGAGAGAAAGAAATTGAGGACTCTCTTTCCACGATCACTGACAATACTACTGAGCTAGCATCTGTAGTTAGTTTTTTTGAAGAAAATGATCCTTCTCCTAATCAAATTAAGCGTGTGCAAGCCAGGCTATTTCATTTTTCAAATAGAGTTAACGATCTGTTGTCTCTGAAGTTGAATGACGTTCAGAGGAAGGAAGCTAGTATGGTTCTTGAAAATCTTTCTGAATTGTCCAGTAAGGTTACGCAGTTGTTAACTGGGGAAGTTCCTCCCAAAACTGATCAACCCGCCACGGTGAATGTAGGTAGCGAGGAAGAAACTCCTAAGGGAGAAGTCAATAGGAAAACTGTTGCAGCTCAAACAACCTCTGCCCCATTGGAGAACGAGTCTGAACGCCGAACATCGTTGAATAATGTACGTTCTGAATTAACATCTTTGCCACTTAAACCTTTACCTACTCTGTCACCTGGATTCAGCAGCTTGCCTCATCCATTAGCAATGTTGCTCAGAGGTATCTCTAAGTTTTCTGTTAACACTACCAGTGAAGTTACTTCTTTCTTAAGGTTTTTAGTTGAATTTCAGGATCATGCCCTTGTTTTTTTCTCTTTCTCCATGTCAGATTTTGCAAATCATCTATCCCTATGCAATTGGTATTCTCTCAGACAAAGTAGTAAGAGCCATTGCCGAGCAATCATCTATCGAAGACTTCCACGCCCACTTGCTAGCTAACTTCATCCCGGCTAGGGCAAGGTCCTCCCTTATTCAGAAGTACTATTATCGTGTACAGCGCTTGGATGAAAACTTGGCAGACTTCATCCAAGATATTAAGTTCTATACTAGGGTGTTTGCTCTTCACTTCCCTGAGGATCAGATTGTACAAGCTATTGTGGAAGGTATCTCACCATCCTATAGGTCATATTTGTGTTTCGCGGCGTGCCCGCAAACCTTCTCTGAACTTGAAGCATTGGCCGTCTCAGCGGAAGGAGTTAGATACGCCGATTCCTTGCGTGTCGCGAAAGAACCCCCTCCTTCTTTTAGTAATCCTCGGCTTCCACCTCGCCGACCAGTCACACCCCGTAAATGCTATGCTTGCGGGTCGCCTGATCATCTTCGCAATAAGTGTCCATTGATCAAATCTAGTAGGGCAAATAATGGAGCTGGTTCATCACAAGGCTGTTTTAAATGTGGGGCTTTCTCACATATCGCCAAGAATTGCCCAAATTCAAATAGCACCCCCTCCTGCTCAACTTCTGGTGCAACTTCCACCAATGTCACTAATAATAAGTGACTAGCGGCTTCGGCTGAGTCGACTAATTCTGCTTCCCAAGGCTCAGCCCCTGGTAAACAGGTCGGAAATTCAGGGAACGTTCAGTCTTCAAATTCATCTTTTGAATGCCCCAAAGGATGTCTTAGGACTGCGGCGGATACCCCCGCACCGGTGCCTTTTCTCAAAATTGAGTTAAATAATGAGCCTATAACAGCTCTATTAGATTCAGGCAGTGTTTGTTCGATTATTTCGGCTGAATGGTATTCAAAATTGAAATCTGTTTGTAAGCTTCCTGACTATTGTTTGTCTGCGATCCAATATGTTTCGGCTAATTCATCTCCATTAGAAATTCTAGGTTCTTTTCATGTCAAAATTCGTATTTTTAAATTTACATGGAAAATCAAATTGTTTGTGGCTAAGCACTTGTCTTGCCCCATTATATTGGGAGCTGACTTCATTTCTCACACTGGTCTTGTGCTCGATCTTCAGAGTAAGTCGTGTACTTTCAAATTTGCTTCTAATTGTAAAATCCCATTATTGAAATGTAATTCTGCATCATGTTCATCTATTTCGCCTACCCAGGATGAGATGTTGTTAGACCTTAGACATCTACCTGAGCTGCAGGCTGATAGTATTCGTAAGTTGTGTCAGTCGTTTCCAGAGGTGTTCTCTGATACTCTTGGTGTTACTGACCTTATCGAATACAAAATTGAGGTCACGGATTCGATTCCTGTCCGTTTTCCACCATATAGGCTGTCTCCACCTAAAATGAAGGCTCTGAAGGAAATCATTGATCAAATGTTGAAGGATGGTATTATTCGGCCCTCTAAGTCGGCGTATTCTTCGCCTATTTTTCTAGTCCCGAAACCCCAAGGTGGCTTCAGGCCTGTCATTGATTATAAGGCTCTCAATCGGAAGGTGGTGTTACAATCTGTGCCCCTTCCCGACCTTCATTCTTGCTTTTCGTGGTTTCGTAAAGCTAAATTCTTCACCATCTTGGACCTGAATCAGGCCTACAATCAAATTCCCCTTGCCGAAGAGTCTAAACATCTTACAGCGTTTGCCACGGATTGGAATTTGTATGAATACAACCGCGTGCCTTTCGGGCTCCCCACGGGAGCAGCTGTACTCACTAGGCTGCTAGATAGGGTCTTCTCCGACATCAAATTTGAGTACTTGTATCACTACCTGGATGATGTCGTCGTATTTTCGGAGACCTTTGAAGAACATCTAGATCACCTGCGAGAAGTTCTCAATCGCCTTCGTAAGGCTGGGTTAACTGTTAAGTTGTCCAAGGTTGCCTTTGCTAAGCCCTCCATGTCATTCCTAGGGCATATTGTGTCACCTGATGGTGTTGCAGTCGATCATTCTAGAACACAGGCCATCCGTGATTTTAAACCTCCCAAGGACATCAAAGGTATCGCCAGGTTCATTGGTATGGTGAATTTCTTCAGGAAGTTTATTCCTAACTTCGCTAATAGAGCGGCGCCCTTAAACCTTCTTCGTAGGAAAGGCATCAAATTTGAGTGGGGACCTTCTCAACAAGCCGCTTTTGAAGATCTTAAATTAGCTCTCTGTAATGCCCCTGTCCTTGCTATGCCTGATTTCTCAAAGAAATTCATCGTCCAAACCGCCGCGTCGTCGTCGGCGGTAGCTGCAGTCCTTCTTCAAGAGACTGAACTAGGGAGGCGACCCATCGCCTATGCATCTAGGACTCTATCGGCTCAAGAAGCCAAGTATTCCATCTATGAGCTCGAAGGTTTGGCAGTCTTATTTGCCTTAGAAAAGTTCCGTCTCTATCTGGAACATGTCAAGTTCGACCTGGAGACAGATAATCAAGCCTTAAGCTGGGTCTTAGGTAGGCCGCGTCGTACTGGTCGTATAGCCCGTTGGGCCATCCGTATTTCTGCCTTCCAATTCGATGTCAGGCATATCAGAGGTACCGAAAAATGTTGTTGCTGATGGACTCAGCCGTATGTTTTCCAACGACGTTGAGACCCATGAACCGGTCGACAGTTCATCACCTCCCGAGTCCATACTATCTGATGTTAATGCCATCTTAACAGACGCTCCCATGCTCTTTAGGGATATCGAGAAATATCAACGTGAAGATCCGACGCTGGCTCCGATAATGGAAACCCTTTCTTCTGGGGAACATGTCGTCCCTTATGTACTGAGGAATGGTGTTTTATGTTGCCCTTCGAGGCATGATAAGATGATGAAGGTTGTCGTCCCAGCTGTTCTTGTACCTATGATCTTCAAGTACTATCACGAGACCCCATTAGGGGGGCATGTAGGAATCTTTAAAACTCGTGAAAAGATTCGTGAAAGGTTCATCTGGAAGGGTTTGGGCGGTGAAATCCGTGAACTTGTAAAAGCTTGTAAATCCTGCTTGCTTAGTAAACCCACCATGTCCACCAAGGTAGGCCTGTTGTCTTCTCACCAAGCGTCGCGCCCTATGGAACGTCTGTATATTGATTATGTAGGACCCTTCCCCCAGTCGAAGGGAAATGCCAAGAAGTTCATCTTTGTATGTGTAGATGGTTTTACAAGATTTTCCTGGTTATTTCCGACTAAGCTGGCTACCGCTCAGTCCACCATTACTTGCCTAAATTGAATTTTTGCTTCTTTTGGTCCGTGTCAATATATTGTGTCTGATAATGCTAAGGCTTTTACATCTAATTTATTTCGTAAATTCTGCTTCGACCTGTCCATCTCTCATGTGACAACTTCTGCTTATTACCCTCAACCATCTCTGGCTGAACGGGTTAATCGTAATCTCAGGTCCGCGCTTATTGCCTATCATCATGAAGATCATTCTAGGTGGGACACGTCCCTGCATTGGTTAGCTTTTGCCTTGAATTCGGCGGTTCATGAATCTCATAAGTTTACTCCAGCTTCGCTGATGTTCAAGTTTGTTCCCAACACGCCGCTCTCTAACCTCTGGTCTCTGAGTGACATTCTACCTGAGACAATAGACCCAGATAACATTAAATATCTTTGGAAGAAGGCTAAAGCCAACCTTAAGGTGTCTCATGAAAAGGTTAGGGAAAGATATGATCGTGGACGGAGACCCACCCATTTGAAGGTAGGTGACCAGGTGATGGTCAAGAATTTTGTTCCCGCGGGCAAGCTTGCCCCCAGATTTCATGGGCCGTGTACTATTCTAGATTTCCTTACGCCGGTTACGTTGTTATTAAGTAATCCAGCCACCGAGAGGATATTTAGGGTTCACCTGTCACAGGTGAAACCGGTGTAATTTCTGTGTTAACTTGCTTCATATAATTTTGAAAGAAATAGGAAGGTTATATTTTTTTTGAGGGGTTTCACCTTTAAGGCCTTCTGCCCTTGGAATCTGTTTCCTTTGTGTGTAATTATTTTTTGTAAACCTCCCCCGATCAGTTGAACTGCCATCTTGTCCTTACCTTGGCCATTAGCACGCTCCCGTCTCCTGCTAACATAACACACAGTGGCTTATATATGCCATGAATATCTTCACGCCGCTGGCCGTCAACCTCTCCACAATGCCTGTGCCCTCAAAAAATGATGATGGTCCAACAATATTCTGCCGCCGAGCTTTAATGTATCAGTGCCCCCGCAGGAGCGCGGCGCCGTACCGCTCCTGAGGCGGGGTACGGGCCCGCCCTTCTCCAGTGAGGCCAACCTGTGTACGGCGAGCCGGAGTCCTTCTCCCGGCCAAGGCTGGTGTGCGGCGCACAACCTGTAACTGGCCCGCGACCTGCATGTTCGCCGAGGGCGCGGCGTGCTTCAACTCCACTACTCCTCTCATAGTGCGGGCGAGCGGTATCTCAGGGTACTTGAGGGGTCCGAGCGGCCTCCTCTGAACTCAAGCAGCGGCGGCTGGTCTGGCCGTCAAACTTATCGACGTTTAAAGAACATATCCAGCTATATGGACATTCCAGTTCAAAATTACTACCCTTTTTTGGATTTTACTGCAATATCTGGTGGACTTAGAAAATTTTTTCTGAACTTTAAAAACTAAAATTTTCCTTCTGAATTCAACTTCTACAAACATAGACATTACTTCAACAGTTACTACAAGAATTTTGAAACTGGATCAAACCAAATTTAGAAAATTTTTATAAATGCTTCTGCAATTAATCTCCATATCAACATCATAAGTTGGACCTTGTTTTCAAACAAATTTCATGTGTCACCCCTGGAGGGACTTTTGGGGGGGGGGAGGTCTGTACCGGGTGGTACACCTCCACGTCGCTAATTCAAACTTTGCGCCTGTTGAAACTCCCCTGCTGGAGGAAGTTTGAACTTTATCTAATGGGTTAATTTTCAAGTTGCTCAGAAGATGTCACTACTTGGAAATTTTGAAGTTTCTGAACTAGGTCGTTTTCGATGTGTTTTTGTTTTGCCTGTAGTAAGAAGTGTGAACATTCTCTTCTAGAGGACACTACTGAAGAACTACAATGGTGCACCCTAGTGCGAAGTGAATGAACTGTTTTTTTGGAGAAATTTTTATTTCAAAAGGTTGTTTCTTGTTAAATTTCTTTCTGTTATTGTTTAAGTTGGCTGTATAACCCTTTCTTTCCCCTTGTTTTGAATTTAGCCAATCCCGAATTTCTTTAATTAATTTATGACCAATCAGGTGTATCTTCCCCAAAGGGGATATATTGCTTAACCCTAGCCAATAAAGTTTTTGTGGGAGGGTGTTCTCATTCCTCAAACGCCTCGAATTTTCCGCGAGAGTATATAAACTGCTGATTTTAGGGTCTCCGGGCCACTTCAGTAACATCTTTCAGTGTGTAAAGTACGTAGCAGGGGGCGGGAAGCGCCTTTTTCTTCGGGCAGCAGTTCAACCACAAGGTAATGGCCTTTTAATAACTTCTTTTCTTGCTATCTCAGCAGTTTAACTCTCGGGGCAGGTCCGAAGCCTTTTCCATGTAACTTTCCTTTAAAAAATGTAAAGACACTCGGTGTCAATTCTTTCTGTTTTAACTACATATTGGGATAGAGAGTGCTTAACCCTCTCGAGCTCCCACTCATATTGTATTGAGGTGAACTTATTTTCTCAACCGGTTCTTCCTTAACGTAATGTAAATTGTTTCCTTCTATAAGTCACCTCTTTAGTTTGGGATTAGCCCTTGCATTAGCGGCCTAGAGCCAGATTAGGTTTTAAACAAAATGTATTAGGAGTGCAGATCGCCTCCTCTCAAATTGGTATTTTAGAGGCCATGTAATTAACCTTTTCTCACTTAATAGGCCTCAGTAGGTTGGGTATTTTACCCCTGTGTTTATGTCCTTAGAGGACAGCTTGAAGGTGGAATTTTGGTGTGGCCTTTGATAGGCTAGAACTTTGAGAGCTAGTTGCTCTTTCCAAAATAAAAATTGTGTTTTCTGCGCGCCTCGAGGAGGCTTTACTGTGTAATTGGGAGCAAGTGCTCCTGGGCATGATTGGGGTCTTCTGCCCCTTGGTTGAATTCTGCATATTGTAAATTGGGCTAATTGCTCAAGAATTGTGTGTCTGGCTCTCGGAGCCCAAATCCTGTAACTCTGTAATTGTACATTCTCGAATAGTGGCTTTGCTACTCTGTACCTGCCATTCTTGTTATTTTTTGATTTTGCAAAGAAAAGATAACCTTGTTAAATTTTAAATTAACTTTAATTTCGTAGCCTGAGACCTGTTCACCCCCGCACCTTCTTTCACCTCTGCTGTTCCACAGATACCTCGGAACAATTATTATTATTATTATTATTATTATTATTATTATTATTATTATTATTATTATTATTATTATAACGGGCATGCAATGTGGTAGTGTAGCTACTAAACTTCCGGTGGGTTTTTCAGCTCGTGGCGTCAAGGAAGGGCATCCGGCCTTGAACATGCTGAGATGAAATTGAGCCGGATGTGTCGCCACCCGATGA
This sequence comes from Anabrus simplex, assembly GCF_040414725.1. Classification (NCBI taxonomy): domain Eukaryota; kingdom Metazoa; phylum Arthropoda; class Insecta; order Orthoptera; family Tettigoniidae; genus Anabrus; species Anabrus simplex. The sequence goes on along the minus strand of NC_090265.1, from coordinate 351,280,718 downwards.
AACTTAAGGTGGCATTGGGAAAAGTTTTAATATTTTGTTCCTGGGTATAATAATGCGCCTTTTAGGCGGGACCTAGTGTGGGCTAGAGCAATCTTGTTACTTTCATTGATCTGTCTCAGCTTTATCCTTGGCTTTGACAAAATGAAAGTGGCTGAGGTATGAGTGATGCCAATCCTTCTGCAGCCAGTCCCTGCTATGAATGGTGTGAAAATATTGCTCATAGGGTCGGTTGGTGCATGCATTTCAGTGGGCTTGGCAGACTGATATGTAATAGCAACTTCTGCCTCGGTGAGGAAAGCAACGGGAAACTACCTCACTCCTCATTTCTCTAGTACGCGTCTTCAGTGATGCCTAGGCCATCTATGACAGCTGATGGCGGAACTGTTGAGGATCCAACCAGCCTTCGGGCTGAGGACTAAACATACAGGTATAATAATAATAATAATAATAATAATAATAATAATAATAATAATAATAATAATAATAATACATTATGGCTGTTGGTGGCGTCGTTTGGTTGGTTTTTTTTACGTCGCACTAACCACTTTTGCGGTTTTTGAAGACCCTGAGGTGCCGGATTTTAGTTCGATTGAAGTTATTTTACGGGCCGCGAAACCTTCAAACATCATCGGACTGAGTCACAATCGTACCCGCCAACGTGGGCTCAGAAGGCCAGCGCTTTTACCGACAGAGCCACTAAGCCTGACTACTTAACTTTGCTCCAGCATTATATTGTTTACTTGTTGCTATACACCACTGTTTGCACAGTGATATTCTAGGTATTTTCATTTTATGACGGGGACGACTTAAGATGCGTGGAATGGAGACAGTAGCTTAGAGTACCGTATTGAGGGAGAGAAACTCGCTGTAATACGACCACGATGGCGTAATTAATCCCGGTAATCAGAGTTCACAGACTACAAGACCCGACAAAAAGCGCAATTTGACTTTTTAGGCGGTCTGGGTCTTTCAGCGGTTAAAGCACGATGGCGTGGTCTGTCAGGTCGCTCCACTAGGCTTATTTATCAATGATCTTGTGGAGGAACGGTTCACACTTGGTTGGTGAGTTAGTGAATTGAATGCTAGAAACAGAGTGAGATGAAACTGTGACGTCGCAGACGACTGATATATGCTTCCCTCCTCTTCCTAAACCCTAGCGATACATTTCCTTTTATCACTTTTAATTGATCCGTTGTATTGCGTTGGTCTCCAAGATGGCAGAGAGAGAGACACTCCGTAGCCATCGAAGCCATTCGAAACCCTTGAAAATGCGGAACTTAGTTTTCAGTGAAACGTAGGGACCATCATATGCTCGTGGACTTTTTTTGTGCTATTACTCCATGTTCTCTTGATGACCATTCCTGAATTTCATAATGATTTCGCTTATCCCAACTATCCCACTCATAGAGGAAATAGCAACATTTTGTGAACCCTAGTTGTGTTCCTCTTAGCGTACCTATGACTTTTAGACCTGTGCATATTTGCCTGCCATGTACTGGATAGTTCAAAGCCTTAAGAATAATTCTCATAATCACATATGTCTCTTTCATATTTATGAAGAAGATAACTTGAACAGTTGTATGTGTAGTCGGTATAAAAATGAGTGCACGGTATTGTATGTTCCTTACAATTACTATTTTAATCATGCTTAATTTTAATTATCAAAATGTAATTCACATCCTAAATAGATACAAACCATGTGTATAACCGCAAAAACCATAATTTAGGTTGGTTTCTGAGATTAGTGTCCGACTCCATGGTTAAATAGTTAGCATGCTGGCCTCTGGTCACAAGGGTTCCGGGTTTGATTCTCGGCAGGGTCGGGAATTTTAACCGTCATTCGTTAATTCCGCTGGCATGGTGGGCTGGGTGTATGCGTCGTCTTCATTATGTCATCCTCATCACGACGCGCAGGTCGTCTACCGGCATCAAATCCAAAGACCTGCTGCACCTGGCGAGCCGAACATGTCCTCGGACACTCCCGGCATTAAGAGCCATACGTTGCATCCGGGAGATAGTAGGTTCGAACCCCACTGTCGGCAGCCCTGAATATGGTTAGGCCAAACCTAAAAGTACTCCTTGTTCATTGTACAACAAGGTACTCCTCACAGACGTTTGAGCGGTGGATTGAGCAAATCGACTTAATAAATATATCTCTATACGCTGTGCTTCTCAAGCTAATTTTGGCGATTTGCGTTAAATCGATCAGATAAAAGGAGGGAGGACAAAAGTTGAACCAAGTAGATGCAAAGTGAAAGATGACTTAGACCAAGCGTATATAAAATATAGGTGAATATGCTGAGATCAAATTGATCCGGGATATGTCGCCACCCAATGAAACTTAAGGTGGCATTGGGAAAAGTTTTAATATTTTGTTCTTAGGTATAATAATAATAATAATAATAATAATAATAATAATAATAATAATAATAATAATAATAATAGAGTTCTCACAGACTACAAGACCCGGCCATTAAGAGACTGCTTTTGTGTTGACTAGTAGCAAGAAATGAGGATGCTGCAATGGACAAAAAGCGCAATTTGACATTTTAGGTATTGTGTGCAGTCACTCACTACTTACCAGTTGTGAACTTCAGTCCCCCCCCCCCATGGCACTACAGCCCTTGAAGGGCCTTGGCCTACCAAGTGACCGCTGCTCAGCCCGAAGGCCTGCAGATTACGAGGTGTCGTGTGGTCAGCACGACGAATCCTCTCGGCCGTTATTCTTGGCTTTCTAAACCGGAGCCGCTGTCTCACCGTCAGATAGCTCCTCAGTTCTCAGTTCACGTAGGCTGAGTGGACCTCGAACCAGCCCTCAGGTCCAGGTAAAAATCCCTGACAAGGCTCGTTTTGGTTTTGGCTGGGAATTTCTGGTCGGATGTATTTCCTGACGCCACGGAATCGAACCCGGGGCCTCCGGGTAAGAGGCAGGCAAGCTACCCCTACACCACGAGGCTGGCAGTGAACTTCAACCATGTTAGTAAAATCTTCGAAGAAACGATTGGAGAAATGCAATTACTGAATAATTAATCTGTATTTGTAACGTCTGTCAATATTATTGTAGATTGTAAGAGAGTCTGGGGTACTGGATTTTTACCGTGGAAAGGCGTTTTAAGTTTGCCAGTAAATTTACTAAAATCGATCTTTGTCATTCTTAAAATTCCACTTGTCTGCATCGTAATTTAATACCGAAACTTTGAATATAGGATCCGAGTACGTACCTAAATCATCTACGCTGGGCAGCCGACCTATGAACAGGTGTATTTTCGGTATTTATTGGGAATGTTTTCTTGTCAGTCTGCCCACTTCAAATACAGTTTCAGAAAAATATTAATATAGTGACGGCCAGAACTTGAGAATGAAATACACAAACCTTGGTGACTGTATATTTGTTATGCACGAATTTATTATATCGGTGTTACTAAAGACATGCTTCTGGAATGATCTTTTCTTAATATTGGTAATGTGGTGCACAAGCTCGAGGTGGTTGTGCTAGTTACCTGGCATTATTCATTGTTACGATGTGCTAACGAGCTATTCATTGCAATTACTGTTATAACCTTCCATTGATCCCTGGCCACATTAGTGGCATGGTATCCACTATCATTACATGTTGTAGTAGTTGATGAGTTCCTGATACGTGTTCAGTTCACCTTTTCACCTTATTGCTGTCGTCCAGTCTTCGGTAATGAATGTGTAAGTTTGTGATTTTTTTAATTTTTTTTTTTTACGTTTTCGTTGGCAGTGGCTCATTTTTTGCTTGAGAAGTGTGGAGAAGTTTCACATTGTCTAGCTCACTAAGCACTTTGAAAATATCAATAAACTATGCTATTTGTATATCATAACTGCTTTATAAATATTAATTGAACTACAGTGTTTAATATTATCGAGCATTTTTGTATTTTGCTGAATTTTAAGTGACTCTTACAGGAACATGCTGCGCCGAGAATCTAATTGTTCCCATCCTTTAAACGCATCTAGATATGTAGTGATAGAAGTTATAGTGAGGTTTCTCATTTGTGAAAATACATGCAACTATATATATAGAGATAAAATAGTCCTAATAAAATAATGAGAGATTTAGAACTTTGTGTGTGACATACAGCCTTTGTTTGATAAATAACTACAATATTTCCCTCAAGCTTCGTTTATCTTCGATTAGAGAAAACAAAAGTCAGCGATAAAATAATTTAAAATTAGACAGTTATGGTATCGCAGGAAGAAAACTGAACATAATTTAAACTAAGGAGAAGGGAAATGGAAACTTCGGCTATGTATTACTTGAGTAGTAATCGTGAGAGTTCCAAGTTATAATCTTTAGTCTAACGTAATAATTATAGCCGCTTCATGTCTCGAAAACAAAATAACAAAATACAACACATCTGTTTCGTTACAAACTTTGGTACCTTTCCCCGTGAAAATAAGAAAGGTCATTGAGCGAAGTCATTAAGACTGGTGTTTTATGTGATTTCTTGTTGAAGAAGCAATTTATAATTGGTAAAGTATTGGTATTGGGTAAAGTATTTCTCAGGAAACTGTGATTCAGCCCAATTGATTTTTTCTTGTGCTTTTCCCATTACTGTTATATATATATATAAATCCTTGCGTGGATGTACAAAATATTATCCGCATCCGCACTTCCTTCATCTACACCCGCCTCCGCAAATGTTTATCGGCATCCGCGAATGGTTATCCGCGGATTTTGGAAATATTTAACTACAGTATATTACAGCCAAGGTATTCAACCGGATAGATCTGTTAACATAATACAATAGGCCTGATACCTGGCACGAGACCCCCTTCAGTCACAGGTTTATGAGGGATTTTCTCTTGCGACAACTACCGGCTACTGCTGACCTATTCACATGTGCAGTTTTCTCACGCTTTATGTACAGTAAGTGATATTAAGGAGTAGTTGGTAAGGGAGACCAGGACATACCCGTGGGAGGATGTGGTAGGACAGGCCTACCCCATAGAAATAAAACATACATACATATCTTTATTACCCACCCTAGAATACACCATCGGCTTTACAGGTAATAAAGACAGACAGAGCGAAACCCAGAAACAAAAAGAACAAACAAACAAACACTAGGCACTACATCTCTTCTAAAACTACTTAGCAAAATTATTTACCTCTAAATCTACTCAGTGTCCTCCCACACGCACGCGGATAGCCGGCAAACGTGCAGGAAGCACCGCACTACAAATTACCCTATTTCCCTATTCCCCTATTCCTACCAGCCACCTAGAAAAAAAAATATATATATAGTAGACCGGTCTCTGCGTCAGCCCTGGTATGGAATACATGCCCACCAACCCGTTGATCGCAGGGACCAGCCTCGCCACGTGAGAACTGATCTTATTTCTCACCTACACCTGCTGACAATGTATTCCTTACCTATCATGTGTGCCAAGCCAGCTTGGCGGAAACCAGACCCATCACATGGCTTGTCACACACTTCCGCTATATACGTCACACCTTCTCTGTTCATTGTCAGCTCACTACCTTCCCTCTTCTTTTTCTTTTCTTGCCGTGCAGACATGCTAAAGCCTAGCTTCTTTGGGTTGGGTCAAGCCCCAACCCGTCCCTCTTCCCTTGATACGCCACCTTCTCCTCTCTCGCACTATTCCCGCCCACTACATCTCACCTTCTTGAACTTAAGACTTAAACATCAACAATTTTTTTTTTCACTTACACACAAACAGACAGTTTCCATTCCAAGTCCATCAGTTCACTCAGTCTTCACAATCTACAACACCACACTTGCCTCAAACCGTTGGACTTAATTTTTATACTTCCAACATTTTCTCCTTAACTACAGTTCCCCTTAATCTATCTAAATTACTATTACACATTAAACTTAATACATAAACATCAAGAATCCCTCAATTTTACACCCTTCATCAAGGCATCTACACCATTTTTTTTTTACCTCCTTTCATAATTTCCATACTGCCAACATTTTCTCCTTAACTACATTCCCACTTAATCTATCTCAATTCTATCACATATACCTTCTTTATACTTCTTCCTCACAAACAATCCCCCTTATTTTTTTCACTCCTCATTTACACACCAACAGACAGTACTCCATTCCAAGTCCATTAGTTCACTCAGTCAACTCGCTTTTTTTTTTTTTAACTAAGCTTTACACTACCCTCAAACCTACTCAACCTCCCCTTTTCTCAACGCTTACCTAATTTTCTCAGGCTCTCCCTTTGCCCCAGGCGGATCACCTTTCCACAGGGCAAGGTGCTCTCCCCCTTTCCCCTAACACTAAAGCCCCCTCTTCTGATATCATGATTACCATGATACCCTTCCCTCATTTGCTCAGGGCGGATATCCATTCCTCTGAGCAAAATGCCTTCCCCCTTTCTCCCTCAGCACAAACCACATTATCTGCACAACCCCTGTTACTCCCTCAATTTCTTTATAAATATAGCTCTGGCCACATTTAAGAATTTCGTTATATTCGTTCCTTTCTCCCACTCTCTACATAACCAAGATGTTATCTTATAGCTTTCCCCTACCATATGCAGCTCCTTCTTACTTAGTAGTTTGATCTTTATCTCCGTCAAAGGTCGGCATTGATTAAACATATGCAGGTCCTCCCACTTCTCTCCACATAACACACATCTATCCCTATTCTCACTACCTACCCATCCCCTATTCCTCGGAACACCCAATAACCACCAATACAAACCTCTCTTATCCCTTCTACCCTCAAACTCCGTTTTCGGGTTTATTACTTCCACCAATTTATTTAAAACTGATAAAGAGACTCTCTCTCTACATTCCCCTATTAAGCTCTGTCTTTCCATATCTAGTAGTCTTCCCTTTATCCTTTCCCATACCCATTTATTCCTACCATCCCCCCAGACCTCTCCATATACCCCCAATCCAATCTTTTGTAACCATTTTTTGCACTTATTCACCCAGTAACCTTCATTCGTCATACCTTTCTGAAAATTAAACGTTTCTTGTACTAACGCCCCACCCTTCCCTTCCTCCAATCTAATCCAGTACTTGAACACCCTCTTAGCTATTTCAACCTCTATCGATTCTTTACAGACTAATCTGGCCCCGGCATTGGCTGTACAATTCGGTAGGTCCATCATGATCTTGCTAAATCTCGCCACCACCTGGTTTAGTTCACTCCTATCTTCCTCCATTCCCCATACTTCAACCCCAAATAGCATTTTGCCCATTACCAGTGATTTAAATACCGTTTTCTGAATTTTGTATTTAACGTCTGGAAATTTCTTTTCTAATGCCCCTACTACCGCAAGCGCTCCTCTTCCTTTAAGTTTTGCCTTCTTACACTGATTTTTCCAAGAAGCATTCTTACTAATTATTACACCTAGGTACTCAATTTTTCCCCCTGGTTTAATTTCTTCCTGCTCCAGCCTCCAGACTTCCTTATTCTTTCTCCCACCCCTTTTCCTACACACCAATATCTGAGTCTTTCTTACATTTACTCTGAGAGACCATTTCCTAGTATATTCAACTACCTTGTCCAACCCTTTTTTGCAAACCATTTGCCGTCAAAGCCAAAATCAATAGGTCATCCGCGAATAGCAACCCCGGAACCTCCATTTTCCCTACCCAAGGGCAATGCCATGCGTCTCCACCATGACCCTCTAAAATATTATTTATAAATAATATAAATAATATCGGGGATAGCTTACATCCCTGTCTCACCCCGCTTTTCGATTCAAAACACTTACTCAACCTTCCATCCTGCAATTTAATCATCACAAACACTTCCTCATAAATAGTTTCAATTGCCACCCTCATTTTTTTCGACATTCCAACCTCCCCTAATCTCAAAAATAGCGCCTCCCTACTGACCGTATCAAAGGCTTTTTCTAAGTCAATCGCTGCTATAAATAATTTACGCCCTGCTATCCTCACATACTTTGTAATCAAAGTGTCCAGAATCCAAACATTATCAACTGTATTACATCCTTTCCTAAATCCATTTTGGAACTCAGATATCCTACCGTACTGTTCCGCCCAATTTGTTATCCTATTCGCCAAAACCCCTGTGTACACTTTTGACAGCGAGTCTAGGAGTGTAATTCCTCTATAGTTGTTTGGATCACTACTAGCTCCTTTATTTTTATAAATAGGGCATAATACCCCCATCCTCCATTCTCTAGGAAATTTCCCCGTTTCCAGCAACCTATTAAAGAATTTCACAATCCCTCTCAACATCGGTTCATTTGCCCCTACCTCTTTCCATACACTATTGGAAATACCATTCACACCTCCTGCAGCCTTGGGTCTTGCATTTTTTAATACTGTAATTACCTCCTGCCTTGTTATCTCCCCATCCAATATTGTAATGCCTACTTCCAGTTCCCTTCCAATTTGTGACTTGTCTATTTCTCTACCCAATTTCCTCTCCCCTTCTAAAAGCCTTTTAAAATGCCTAACCCACTCGTTTTCTCCTATTTTATCTCCCTTCCCCTCCGGTTTCGTTCTTCTGATGTTGTTTATTGACTCCCAAATCCTCTCAAATTTCTTCTCTCTGCAATATATATTTATTTTTTCAGCTTCCGCCTCCTTCCATCCTCTTTTCTTCTCATTCAATACCTCTTTATATTCCCTTCTCAATTTACAATATTCCTTCCTTTTTTCTTGCGTACCCTCCTTCCTAAACTCCGCTAGGGCTCTCATTACAACCTCACGTTTTCTCCTACAGTCTTCATCAAACCATCCATTCATTTTATTCTTTTTTCCCTCTACCCTTCTCCTCACTTTCTTCCCCACCCTCCATACAGGGAGTTCAATTAATTTTAACACGTTATCCATATCATTCCCTTCTACCGCCCTTTCAATTCCTACCCTTAATATATCTCCCTCCTCTTTCAAATGCCGTCTTAATTTCTCTTTGGTATTATCATCCCATACATACTTCCATCCTCCATTCCTATACCTCTCCTTACTTTCCTCCATCTTTCCCTTCTCATCAGCAACCAAAGTTCTCAATTTTATTTTGATAGGCATATGTTCTGTCAACCCATATTCTAACACCTCAAAACTTATTATTCTCCTTAACGCTATCTCTGAGCTTATTCCTATGTCCACCACTCTCCCTCCATTTGTTGTAATATACGTCAAATCACCCACACTATCCCCCTTCATCCACCCATTTAAAATAAATAAATGTTCTAGAGCACATAACTCTAATAACCTTTCTCCATAACTATTTACAACATTATCCTTGCTCTTCCTTTGCAGTACCCCGTCTACTTTTACTTCTTTCCCGTATACCGGTACTCTATTGCTCACTCTCGCATTCCAATCCCCCAATAAAATCATCCCATCTTCTACATACATTCCTTTAATTGTGTTTATTTCTTCAATCAGTTCGTCAAAAAAATGTTTATTTGCATACACTGAATCGCTCGGATGGTTATAAAGCAGTGCCAGACAAATTGCTTCCGCTGCCCCCTTCCCCATTTTTACTCTCAACCACACTACCCCTTCTACCCTAGTCTGTAACGTCTCCACCCATTCAGCTATCTCATTCCTTATTAAAACTACTATGCCCCCTGGGTTTCGGCCCCTCTTCCCTATTTTTTCCCTTAACACGTTAACTACTCTATAACCGTCCCATGTAATTTCAACCCCCTTCCCTAACCACGTCTCTACTAGAGCAATAATCTCAAAATCTTTCACTAAATCCACAATTTCCTTATTCCCTAACTTCCCCATCAACCCCTCAATATTCAGCATCCCTGTCACCATATCTAGTTATTTATTTCCTCCCCCTCCCTCCCTATACTTCTGCATTTCACCACTTCCCCCCTTACTTCTCGTGATTCTTCCTTTTGGCTCCACCCCATCCCTCTCTTTCTTCTCACCCCCATCCTTCCCCTTTTCCGTGCCAGAGCCTTTTTTCCCACCCCATAGATCTTTTAAGGATCTCGCCTTATTTAACGCCTGCTTTCTCTCCAGGTTTATTTCTGCATTATTCCTATTTGGGGAGGTTAAGTCACTACCCTGACTCCTTTCCCTTCCCGTCACCTCTTCACTACCTATATCCACTTCACTTCGGTCTAGTGTCCTACTTGTTGATTCACTCCTTCCTGGGCTGTTCTGACTCACCAAGGACTCTGCTGTCTTCGCTACCTGCCCGCTGACACCGCAGTCCCCTCTTCTCTCTTCCTTCTCCGTACTGATGTCGCCCTGCTCTCGATTTCTGCAACTCATTTCCTCCTCACATTTTTCCATCCTCAGCAGTTCCTCCTGTGTCCACGATCGCGACCAATTTCTGCCTGAAGTAACCAGACACCTCCCCACTATCTTGACTCGCAATCCCTCCGCTCTAGCACGCCACATATGCCGCTTATAGACCTCCAACCGCATCCTATCTTCTTTCTCTATCTCAGCCTTCAAATAAATGTTCGATCCTTTCAAATTTCCAGCATTGCTCAGAAGTATATCAGCCATCAGGGTTGATATTAATCTTAACTTCACCGGCCTATGTCCCTTGTTCCTTCCCACTCTATATATATCATCTATATCAACTTCAGAAAATTTTATCTTCATTTTGTTCGAAACTATGTCCACCACTTTCAATACTAATTCCACTTTTGATTCTGTTCCTTCCTCAGGTACACCATACACAAACACATTTTTTCTTGCCGATTCGTTCCTCGCTAACCTCACTTCTCTCTTCATTGCTGTTAATTCCTCTTCCAGTACCACCACCTTCTTTTTCAAGCTCTCTACCTCATCTTCTATCTCCTTCATCTCCTTCATTTGGGTTGCCTGGTGTTCCTGCATCATTTCCTTAATTTCTTCTCCTTTGCTTGCTTCCTTCACCACTCTCTTGATCTCTTCAAGCTCCTCCCAGCCGAACGGTCCCTGGTTTGGACCCGGATTCTTTTCTATACCTCCTACCACCAGCAGCGTCGCAATAACCGTCGCACACAACATAATCTCCAACAGTCCTTTATAACCACTAATTTCTCTTCCTCTCTCAACTCCACCTTCCTTCCAACACTGCCTTGCACCATGCCATCTTCCAATTCTTAGCCTGTATTGCTGTATCGTTATTCCCATATTGCGCACCTCAGCTCATTCACACGTCTGCACTTCCCGATGTCTCGCTCGTAACTGGCCCATAGAAATAAAAGAGAGATATGTGCTGAACGAGGAGGAGAGAGGCGGGGTACAGAAGGAGAGCGGTTTCAGCCTCACAAGGTCGGCCGCAAATGGAATGGTGAGAAAGCTGCGCTGTCATTTGATAGGGATGGTTGGGGGCGTCTTACAGACCCCACGGATAGGGCCGGTCGTGTCATCATTGGGAGGGTGGTCTTTTTCTCACCAGGGATGATGTCATGGCCGGACAGCAGTAGTAGTAGGTCGGTAGTCTTTTTAATTTTTTGTTATTTGTTTATTTATTTTATTTATTTTATATCCAGCGGGGTCGATGGCCGTGGCATGTAGGGACTGAGGATAACTGCTGTGGTGATCCTCCCTAGAGTGTGTCACGTTTCCGGAGTATTTGATGGACCTCATGGCATGCCCAAGTAGTCTCGTGTTTTTTCCTCCCCCCCCCCCCCTCCTCCCCCTTCTTTTTTGTAAGTTGTTTTCATTGTGAACATGTATTTGGGCTAAACGCCTGTTATGTTCAAAAATAAATACAAATACTGACCTATTCAGTGAAGTAGGACTTCATCATTTAAAGTTCCTTAATCCTAAAGAAGAAATCATGTTGTTTTCGATTCTTCGTGTTATTTTATCACAATGGCCGGTCAGTAATGAGCTACCGTAATTCCACCTTCGAATGAAAGCTCTTTATTTACGTAGAGGTGATTTTCATTTTAAATAATTTTCATCATTACAGACATCACATCGACCCAAGTTACCAGACGAAATTTCTTAAAGTACACTTCCTGGCCCAAAAATTCTGCGGACTCTTGTACAGGTACCAGTAAACGTGCATAGCTCTATTATGCTAGGAAAGTTAATTCATCAGAACAGGGCACTGAATCATCTTTATAGCTTATTTGGCCTAAACACCCGTTGTCTTCAATAATACATTTGATCATAGAGCGCACAAATAGTTTGAATGAAAGACTATATCCGTGTTGAAAGTTTTGTTCTCAGACCATGCCACACGTTATTTAAAACGACCATCACTCCTGTGTAAAATAAGAGCTTTACGTTAAAGAGGGAATCCTTTTATTTTCATTACTTATTTATTTTTATATCTACAGAGCTGAATGGCCGCCCATGTTAACGCGCTATATCTGTGGAGCCATGCCCTGCTTTCGGGGACTCGTGGGTTCCAGCCCCACCGTCGGCTATCCTGGGAATAGTTATATGTGTTTTCCCGTTTCCACTTCCAGGCAAATGTCGGGACAGTTCCTATTCATAGGTCACAGCTGGTGCATTCCACCTTCTTACCCAGTTTTATTCACCACCATTTATTTAATCTTCATTAGCTCCTCAACTGAGGGTGGCGTCAGGAAGGGCATCCGGCCGTAAAATCATGTCATGTAAATTGATCTCATGCCATCCCCGACTACGTATCGAAAAACGGAACTAAGGTGTAGACAAACTTGCATAATTTAACTTCGTAGTTATTCGCTAAATTGTAAGAACAATTACAACTCGAGCTCTGCTAATATTACTCCTTTCTTTCGGTCGTGTTTGAATCCTGGGACTGGGCCATTTTTAACACACCACTTTTTGTGTTGTGAAGTATACATGGACGTGTTGATCTTTCTATTTGACATCCGTGGGCAACCCGCGCTTCTGGGTGTGGGAGGATGCTGACGAGGTAGGAAGAGGGTGAATGCCGGTGTCGACACATAGCCTACTCCTGTCGAATAACTCTACGGGAGTCTCGTCAATGCTTAACATCGCCATCCGACGGACGAATAACCATCAACAATGTCACTCCAATGGACACTGCGGAGAGGTTTGGAATAGAATTCAGGCTTTTGACACGCTGTTTTTGTGATTGCAGATTGTATACCACCACCTCTCCACCCTGCCGGCCAACGTCCTGATTGTGAAAATTGATTCCACCATCCACCAATGGGACTCAAACCAGCTATCCACGGTGTCAAATCATACAGACTTGTCGCCTTAACGATCATAGCCACTAGTGGGCTATTTACGATTTCATACTAGGCAAATGCTGGGGCTTTACCTTAATTAAAGCCGCGGGCGCTTCCTTCTTTTTTTTTTTTTAGAGCGAGTATATGCGATTCTCAGGGTGAGAACTATACCGTTCTACTCATCTGTTTTCGCTACGTGCCGATTAGTCGGAAAATCTCGTCACAAACGCTCGCGGGGAAGAAGCGATCTGTCATGAAGAATAAAATTATTCCCCATGCAGGAATGAAACCCCCTCCTCGCTAGGCTATTAAAAATCTAATCGTGGGGTCGGAATAATTTAGGAAAAGAAGAATTTAGAGGGTAGAAAACTTCCTTTCTTAATAAACGGGCCTTTTCAGGGAGATCGTAGATTTTTAGTAATTTAGAGTATTAATTCAAATTAGGCCGAAAAGTGGAGAGGTAACCAGGTAAAACAGGCCGTAAGTTAGCCAAGGACCGCGATGCTGAAACGACCTGAGGTCCTCACGACGTGTTTTAAGAGTAGCTTTTTCATATCTCTTAGTCGACCAAATAATAAACATGGAGGGAAGATGAACCAATCAGAGAAGCTCTTGGTAACCGAACCGGAGTTCAACCAATCGGAGACGCTTTTTAAGTAATATTGTACGGGAAGTAGCTATTGAAGCGTATACTTTTGAAAGTGGAAAGAAGTCAAATTCGTCGTAGTATGGAATCCTTCATAATCCACAGGGCCCCAGTTACGGTGCCGGGAAACTGAAAGCCATCCTACACGTACTACTACTATACTAATGTCGTAGGCACCTGAGGAGAGTTAGAATTGTTCGTTGGAAGTATGTCAGGAAGAGAGGATAACTTTTTTGCTTTACGTCGCACCGATGCAGATACTGTAGATCATATAGCGATGATGGGGTGTGAAAGGGCTAGGAGTGGGAAGGAAGCAACCGTGGCCTTAATTAAGGTACAGCCCCAGCATTTGCGTGATGTGAAAATAGGAAACCACGGAAAACTATCTTCAGGGCTGCCGTCAGTGGGGGGGGGGGGGGGTTCGAACGCACTATCTCCCGAATGCAAGCTCACAGCTGCGCGACCCTAACTGCTCGGCCACTTGCTCGTTGAGAGGATAAGGGTGGTATAGATCGTCCAGGGTCCCTCTACGGGCAGTGCGAAACGTAGGTCCTGACCCTATGGTATTCGGACTCGTCTCCCCACGCATCAGCTCATTGTGGGGAACGAGTTCATTGTTATAGAACGTATTAATCTTTACCGGCGGCCTATTTTGCTTAACCCTCACTGTTGCCTTTGGGCAACAAATAACTTTTCACCTGTATAAATGGATAAATATTGTAGACAGAGGTAGTTTTACGGCACACCTTCAACTGTACAATCAATTAAACACATATCCCAGTGATGCCTTGTTTTTTTTTTTACAAAACATAAGACAAAACAGCCCTACAACCAAAGGTACTCCTTCCACCCCGTCAACATCCACGCGAACCAACCACCGTTTATTTTACGTGGACCCTCCCCATCACATTACCACAGGCTTCAGGAGTACCTCTGGCTCAACCTCAAAGACATTACCGACCTACGGTTCTGCAAGTTGTACTAATAGCTTAACACTCATATGTGATGTGGATTGCCATAGTTGAATATATATACACGATTTTTCACGATTTTACGCTAAACCGTAGGTCGGTAATGTTTTTGAGGTTGAGCCAGAGGTACTCCTGAAGCCTGTGGTAATGTGATGGGGAGGGCCCACGTAAAATAAACGGTGGTTGGTTCGCGTGGATGTTGACGGGGTGGAAGGAGTACCTTTGCAGTACGTACCCATGGCCAGTAGGTAGTAATGTTCGGTCTTTGAATGTTAAAAGCTTAGCGTAAAATCGTGAAAAATCGTATATATATTCAACTATGGCAATCCATATCACATATGAGTGTTAAGCTATTAGCCCCAGTTAAGAATTGCTGGTACATCTAATACACTGAACGTATGTTGAACATTAAAGCTTGAAATTTTCTTCACCAAACGAAAACGAAAAATAATTCATGCAGTAGAGGGTTAATATCAATTTATTTATTATTACTAGCCTAATTGTTCCAGACAAGCTCACGGGTTCGATCCCCGCTGAGGTAGTCGTTTTTTGTAGGGCGGTCAAAAATGCTGGCACTCCGTGTCGTTGTCATGTTAAAGATCTCTGTTGGCGCACTGTGTGTCACCCGACAATACCTAAAGCCATAGTATCCGTTCCAGTAGAATTCCGCTCATGTTGCTGGATAGTAGCACAATCAGAATGTCGCTTAGATGACACCACTTAAGGTCTGCACCATGGTACCTGAAGTCATGGAATCAATAATTGTAACAGCTTTACCTCTTACTAACTACTTTTTCGGTCTGCTGAGACGCCGAGGTGCTGGAAATTTTGTCCTGCAAGACCTTTTTTAATGCCTGTAAATTTTTCACACGAGGCTGGCGTGTTTGAATGAATACATATAGGCCTACCGTCGACCCGCTTTTTTGGGATTGGAAATCGAACGCTCTACGGTTTAAACCACTAGGCGGACGTATTTGTAACACATATCGAAATTTCATTTAAATCACGTTATCGACCAATGTACATGAGGCACGTAAAATCATCTCTAAGGAGTATCAACGGTGTCGGTAGAGTGGTGTGGAGGAGGTGTGAGGTCACGCCTGCTTTCTTTCGAATTCATTGCCGAGTATTGTGCATAAACCGGAACACACGCCATAGTAACACAGACTCTGCCCTCTATGCTCTTAAAATTATGAGACTTGTGAGGAAATCGTAGAGGCCGAGCTGAGTCTGGCATTGCTTCCACTTGTTCTACGATTCTAACTTTAATCTTTCTTTGGCCAATTCCTGTTCTCTGTGGACTCTGTCCTTGATATAGGTTTACGAGACAGGGAGTTTTCCATTCATTGTTCTTGTGTGCTTTCACTTCACCCAATATCCTCACTCTTTGACATTTACGAGGAGCTTATAATCTCTTTTGTTTATCTTCTTAAAAGCACACCAGCAATTTTCTGATGCACGGTCGTTGATAAAGGGGGCCATAGACGTGCAATATTATTGCGCAATATCGGGGTTTGTGCAATATAATTGATAGTGTGTATTTAATATTGAAGGGTTGTGCAATATGTTGTACGAAATCAAAACAGTTTGAAATATATTGCGCAAATCGCAAAATACTGTGTCGTGTGTTGGCAATATTGTACAGTATCCCGTCCTCCCACCAGTTGGTATCAACAAGTGGGGGAGAATATATCGTGATTGCAGACAAACAGGAGGAAAAAAAGTTTATTTTGGAGTTTATCGAAGTGTACCATGGCGCTCCAGCTCTGTGGGACGTTAAGAGCAAAGTGATCGCGTTAAAAAACAGGTGAGCAGAACGAGGGGCTTATTGAGAAATATCACGGAAAGTACCCGAACGCCATACTGCATACAAACTTCCGGAAGGAAGTGAAGCGGCTTCGTTCAGAAAAGTGTGTTCACCAAACAAAATACCGGCATGGACTGACTATATATTGCCACGCATATTGTACGTCTTTAAGACTGCTTTGCACATTATATTGCACAACCATCAATATATCTCCACACGATTCTATTTAGTGCACAAACCCGATTGTTGTGCAATAATATTGTACGTCTGTGGACAGCTAACAATATATTGTACAATCCATTTTGCGCAATAATATTGCACGTCTATGGGCCCCTTAACGGAGTAAAAGATTCCTGTTCTTGTACTGGATGCATATGGAAGTGTGTTTTGTTGAGAGTTCCCTCCCAAGGACAACAGTCGTAGTGGTTGGATTTCCCGTCATATCTTGCAAGCTAGCTGGCTGGCAGGCAGAGTTACTCACCCCTCAGAAGTGAAACCGGTCAGAGGCAGATGTGAACGTGATTGTGTTGTTGGTACCCTACCTGGATGCCTGTTAAATTTTCTTTTATTGTGCTCGTCTGGAGTCTTAGAATTTCATGGTGAGTGAATTGTTTAAATATCTTTCATTTAAATGTCGGCCTGTCTGCTGGTTCAGTCATCATTTTAGGAATTCTGATAATGGAACACAGAAGTACTTGGAAAATAAATACTTCGAGGAAACCTTGAGCCCATCTTCAAAGGAACTTGAGCGTGGCTATGCGTGGTTATGCACTAAAGAATATACAAGAGAATCGCAGGATATACTCTCAAGTAAATGTAAATTACATTTCCATTTATTGAGTATATTGGAATATAAGATCCAGTACTCTTTAAATTTACCGCATTTGAAAATATGTACCTCTGCTATTTCTTGATTAATGTAATGTGTTTACAGTTCTCTCTTGGCTCAAGTCAGAACAAAATGCAGCTTCCACCTAAGTCTCAGTCTCATTTATGACCCTGACTGTGGAAGCTGCTTAGTACGAGAGGTGCTGAGTAATGCGTTTCAGAGCACAACTAGTGCGTCTGAATATTATGAAGGGTGTTTCTTATAGGGGTGGTTGTGCTGCAATAGCACTTTCTGTCGCATTGAGGATAGCAATAGTAAACTACCTCGTTATCCATCATGACAATACGCCTCTTTACGGAGCCGTCAACGGCTATTGCGGTTTCCCCGTAACCGCCAGTTTTTACTCACCTATTTTCCTCTGTGCCGGGCTGAGTGGCTCAGACGGTTGAGGCGCTGGCTTTCTGACCCCAACTTGGCAGCTTCTGGCACGGACAAGAACTCTTGCGCGACCAAATTCCGGCTCCTTGGCTGCTTCAAAATCCATAAAAGTAGTTAGTGGGATGTGAAAGCCAATAACATTATTAGTATTATTCCTCTGTGAAATAGAAACATGATCTAAATTGACTGTATCAGAGACTAAAACAATGCAGTTTAGTGTTACTTAATAGTTTATATTTATCTCTTTTATTTACAGTGTTTATCAACATGGCCTAGTTTTTTTCCCTCCTTGAGAAAGCTTCTATTCCTAAATTCACTAATGAACCTCCATCCTTCAATCGACCCGTACTGTAAGTAGTAGATTACTTAAGATATGTAATTCCAAAAGCATTATGCAAATATATGTATGTGGAGCCTAGTGATTGTGATGTTAAGAAACCAGTTTTTGCAGCAAGTATTAAGGTCGATAAGTGCGTCATTGCTGCGTGTCAAGCGACAAGCAGCTGATTGGAGTTTCCTCGTCGGGATTTTAAATGGATATTTCTGCCGGAAATATATAGTTTTACTATTTTCTTTCCATGTATTTTTTCTTTTCTGCTTTACTAGCTTCAAAGATCCTCTAAACATCTCTCACACTCCAACGATCTTTTCAAATAAGTTTGAACCCCACTGTCGACATTTTCATACTAGGCAAATGCTGGGGCTGCACCTTTCCATTCGTAGCCCTGTCTTATCCTCCACCGCCGAGCTGAGTGGCTTAGACGGTTAAGGCGCTGGCTTTCTGACCCCATGTTCGATCCTGGTGCAGTCCGTCAGATACGTCATCCCTGTGACGTTCGATTTGCCGGCAGGTAAAAGAGCTCCCGCGTAGCAAAATTCCGGCACTCGTCTCCAAAAAGCGTAAAAGTAGACGGTAGGACATAAAACCAATGGCAAAGTAAGGGTATGAAGTCCCTGGGAGGGGAAGAAGGTAAAGTCTTCCACTATCCGTAACCTCGGCACCGTACGGTTGAGTGGTTAGCTCTGCACCCGGCCGCCTTTGCCTCCAGGAATTAATCTGGTACGTATTTTTGGTGTAGGCTGAGTGAACCTCAGGCCACGTCCACCTCAGGAAGTGGAAATCTCGTTTCTTAATTTTTCTACTTCCTGACTGGCAGTCGAACCCACGTCCTTCCGGGAGAACCGAGTACGCCTTTACCGTCTTGGTCAGGCAGCCTCTCGTAAGGCCAATAACATTATTATTATTATTATTATTATTATTATTATTATTATTATTATTATTATTATTATTATTATTATTATTATTATTATTATTAGCGAATTCTCCCAATATTGGAAGACGTTAAGCAAACAACTCATTCATTTCTTCGGTGGGTTGTTCTTGTTTTTCCGGTAGGTTTTCATTCTTTCCGAGAAGGCTTGTTTACGTTCTGCCGATCACTTTGGTCTGTACTGTTTTTGTTGTGGTTGCTCTGATGTAACTTCCCAGTTGTTTACTTTGTGTCTAAAGATGTCTCTTTCCAGGATGTTTGTTGAAAATAATGTTTGCGTTTTGGAGCTCCTTTCAAAGTTCCTTAAGCCAGGGTCTTGAGTTCATAAACGAGGTTACATAATCTGTTATCCTTTTTGTCAGTCGATTTTCTAGTAATCTAGTCAGATGGCCGAAGAATTTCTTTCGTCTTTTCCTAATGTCAGTTTCGATGTTCGGGAACTTTTCTGTTGTTTTGATGGATTGTAACTCGTAAGCTTCTTGGGTATATCTTGCTCCTAAGATTGTCGTAATGATCTTCCTCTCTTCTTTTTTTATTTCCTCAAGTTCTTGCTTTCTCATGAGCGCCAATGTTTCACTTGCGTAAATGACTGTTGGTTTTCTGACTGTGTTGTAATCAAGGTGCGAAATCGCGGGGGGCAAGGGAGGGATTCCCCCCCTCCGACGATTTTATCTCAAAGGATCCCCCCCACTAAAATTGCCCGGGGGGGGGGATTCTTTCATTATAAAATTATGAGGAAAATGTAGAACACATAAATTATGACTGAAATTAATTATTTTTACTGTACATATTTTTATGAAAACATCAGCAATAATTCAAGTGACTGCCAGACCTTCAGCAATAAAACAACGCAGCAGTGGCAATCCGGACATTCATGTTTCACTCTGACAAGTCCACCTGAAACCCGGGAAAAAATATATTCTTGAAGTTCACCTCCTTTGTCATTTCTGTAAGTAACTCGAGCTTACACCACTCCTGTACTTCTTGGAGAGGGTGTGTTTTCGATAAGTAGCCGATAGGACAATATTCACTTAAGCAGTGTACAAACCGACAAATTTTTTTCAGTCAAAACTTAGCCCTGATAGACGATGGTTCCACTAATAAAGCAATAAACCAGGACAAATCGCGCCTCGTCTGGCCTTTCTTAAGAAAGTGATAGTCTCTCAAAACTTCTCAGCTGATTGGCATAATGTTATAATGTTTATCATTCTCGTTATAACAGCAAAATTCAAACAAAAAATTTACATTTGTCTGGGGGGTAATTAAATTACAAGAGAAATTTAATTCCCCCCGCGAAATACTGCCTGAAATAAAGACTAGTAGTTAAGCCCTATATCCCTCCCCCCACCCCCCCCCCCCCACCATTTATTTCTGATTTCACACCCTGGTTGTAATGCCGAGTGTTTGTATGTTGTAGATGTTTTGGACTAACCCTAATGCTCTTTTAATTTTTTGGAGGCGAGTTTGTTGTGAGATCTTTTCAAGGCCTGTCGGTTCGATTTCAAGTAAGGGACTCAGTCAATTGAACCATATTTTGTTCTCAGGCTCTTGAACAAAATAGTTTCTCGAATGCTATCTGTAGTCTCACCTTTTCTGCACTTTCTTTAAGTATCCCGAGCTGTTTAACGGCAGTCTCCTCATCCTCTGTTAGTATCGCCAGATCTTCTGCAAAAGCGAGGCATGCTATGTAGAGGTTATCTTTGGGAAAGCCGGGCTGAGTGGCTCGGATGATTGAGGCGCTGGCCTTCTGACTCCAACATGGTAGGTTCCATCCTGGCTCTGTCCGGTGGTATTTGAAGGTGCTCAAATACGTCAGCCCCGTGTCGGTAGATTTACTGGCACGTAAAAGAACTCCTGCGGTACAAAATTCCGGCACCTCGGTGCCTTCGAAAACCTTAAAAGTTAGTGGGACGTAAAGCAAATAACATTATTATTATTATTATTATTATTATTATTATTATTATTATTATCATCTTTGGGAAAGCCCAGTCGGATTGGCTTTCAAAACTCACATTTCTTGAGTCTTTCTCCCATTCTTCCATAACCTTGTCTAGGACGACGTTGAACAGAATAGGAGAGAGTCCACCACCTTGTCTTACGCCTGTTTGAATGTCGAAGGGTTCTGAGATTTCCCCCATAAGTTTCACTTTAGATTTCTTGCCAGTCAGTGTTTCTTTTATAAGTTCTCGAGTTTTGGAACCTAGTCCTCTTCCTCTTCTTCCTCTTTTCCCACATCTGTGGGGTCGCGGGTGCGAACTGTGTCGCACATGTGGATTTGGCCATGTTTTACGGCCGGATGCCCTTCCCGACGCCAACCCTATATGGAGGGATGTAATTACTATTGCGTGTTTCTGTGGTGGTTGGTAGTGTAGTTTGTTGTCTGAATATGAAGAGGAAAGTGTTGGGACAAACACAAACATCCAGTCCCCGGGTCAGAAGAATTAATCAGATACGATTAAAATCCCCGACACGGCCGGGAATCGAACTCGGGACCCTCTGAACGGAAGGCCTCAACGCTGACCATTCAGCTGTGGAATCTTTGGAATCTAGTGCCCTCTTTTCTAGAATTTGGAACAGTGAGTGCCTGTCGATCGAATCGTAAGCGTTTTTGAAATCTTCAAATGTACATACAAGGGTTTTTTTTTTTTGTCTGAGAGTTCGCATTTTGAGTATGGTTTTGAGGTTACAAATTTGTTTGGGGCATTACCTATTTGGTCTGAATCCTGCTTGATATTCAGCTAATTTGGGTTCTAATTACTTTTGTGTTCTTTGCAAGTGATATGCTGATACAATTTTGTAGGTGACAGATACAAGAGAGATCCCTCTATAATTATTTACATCTGATTTGTCATCTTTTTTTTATGTAGTAGATGGATTAGAGCGATCTTCCAATCATTCGGGAGCTTTTCAGTTTGTCGAATGTTTTTGAATTACTTGTGTAATTTGTTTGAGTGAATTTGGGCCTAAATTTTTCAAAACTTCAGCTACAATTCCGTCCTTCCTGATGCTTTGTTGTTTTTAAGTTTCTTGATGCGTGAATAAATTTCTTCTTGTGTTGGTGGTGACGAATATTCTAGTTAGATTTCTGACTGTATTGTTGGGAATCTCTCTGTACGTTCTGGACAATTTAAAGGCTATGAAAAATACGTGGCTAGTTCCTGGCAATTTTTTAAATTGTTAAGGCCAGTTTACATCTCGTTTCCGAAAGCAATGGTTCTGTGGAGATAACCCTTTAATTTGGTTCGCGAAGGTCTTGTAAAAATCGTGTGTGTTGTAATTTTTTAAGCTGTCTTCAATTGACTTCAGCTGGTCGTTGACGTATTTCCATTTGTCTTAGAATCTTAGATGCTTGTTTTCGAACTTCGAACAATTTCTTATGTGCTTCTTCTGATTTGTTGCAATTGTAGTTTTGAAATGCCTTTTTCCTTTCTTCTAGTGCGCTCTCACATTCTTGATTCCACCAACGGTGTTTTGATTTCTTGTGAAGAGGGATTAGATCTTTCGCCGCTTTGATGATCTTCATTTGAAATTTCTCCCAATTCTCTGCAGGTTGTTCTTCCCATTCTTCTGTTATTTTGGAGTGATTTTGTGTAGATCAGTTTTTTAAATCACTGGCGTTTTCCTTTAGAATTTTCTTTTGGGTGTGATTTTAATGTTGATCCTGGTTAAATAATGTCCCGAATTGATGTCAGCACCTCTGCGCACTTACACATCGTGAACTTCGTTTTGGTAATCGTACGATATTGCCACATGATCAGTCTGAAATTCTAAATGGTGGGTGGGTGATGCATGTTTTTTGTTTTTTGGGATTTTTCTGGAGTGAAGTTGACATAATTTTCAAGTTGTTTTGTTGGCACAACCCAAATGAAGACGTGTGCCATTCTTATTGGCGAACCTGTGTGCCGGATAGTCTCGCACCTCTTCTTGTATTTGCGTTCCCTGCCAATTTGTGCACTGAAATCACCGAGTAGGATTTTCACGTCATCTTTTGGGATGTTGGCCATCTGTGTTTCAAGTTCTTCCCAGAATCTTTCCGTTTTTTTCGGGCTCTTTTTTTATTGTCATCATTTGTTGGTGCATGGACATTAATAAAGGTGTAGCTTTTATTGGTGTGTTTGGTTCTGAAAGTCTATTGTTGATTCTAAATCTTTTTTGTTTACAATGAAGGCCATGCCAAATAGCGCTTCTCCTTTGTCAATTTTCTTGTTTGTTCCACTTTTGAAGATTCTGTAATTTTATTGTAGTCTATCGTTTCTGAATTTGTGAAACGTGTTTCTTGCAGGACCAGAATTAGGATGTTCTAATTAAATTCTGTTGTGAGATTGTATAGTTTTCCTGTTTGAATTAATGTCTGAATGACCGGGCTGAGTGGCTCAGACAGTTGAGGCGCTGGCTTTCTGACCCCAACTTGGCAGGTTCGATCCTGGCTCAGTCCGGTTGTATTTGAAGATGCTCAAATACGTCAGCCTCGTGCCGGTAGATCCTGGCACGTAAAATAACTCCTGTTGAAGTAAATTCCGGCACCTCGGCGTCTCCGAAAACCGTAAAGGTAGTTAGTGGAACGTAAAGCAAATAACATTATTATCAGTGTCTGAATGTTGAAAGTGCCAATGTAAGTGTGTGTTTTCCGTGGAAGTTTACCAGTGCACTCCGACTTGCTCTCTCGTAGAAGTCCAAGCTCCCCAGAATCCGAATGCTTGGTTGGGATTTTAGCGTGGTTGGATCGTCCACCTGGAGTAATGCTGTCTTTACTTAGGCTATACGAGTCATGATTGCTTGTAATCAAACTTCTAGCTTTCGCTAGTGGCGTAGAACCAATGATTGTTAAGGGCCCCATAGACGGCTTAGCGTCCGTCTTACCTGCGCAGTTCTAAGACGACAGGTAAGACGGACCGTGTGTGGTAGAATTTTCATCCCTGTACCGTCTTAGGCTTGGCTCGAAGTGAATCTGGCAGCGCCTGATTTTTCTGTGCGTGTACAGGTAAGTCGGCGAGCAAGTTGGAGCGTGTGTGGGGTCTTCAGACTTAGCGTCACTTTTAACCAATTGCTCATACAGTGCAGTTCGCTCGTAGGACATAATGTCGGATTTAAGAATCATGCCTCGAGCGTTTCTAATGGAATTCATACAGCTATACCATTGTAATCCGTGCTTGTGGAAAATCAAAAGTAAAGAGTACACGGTACAGGGTTATTTTTACATGTTTTCCATCAACCGCACCCAGACAATTAGGAAAATTCCATTTTCTTTCAAACTGCTGTCCAATACATATCAATTCATCTTCTTTTGTTGGAAACTGAAACAAAATAAAATAAAAATTATTATTATTGTTATTATTATTAAATCATGCAACTAAAATATAATTTAACCCAATGTAATTAATTATCTTTTTGGTTTTTAGGTTGGTTGGACGAAGACATTAATTTTCACACTCCATTATATAATTCTTTCTTACTGTACTCTAAGCATACATTATACCTTGTTTTATATTAAATTAACATGAAATACATTTCCTTTTATCTTGTACAAGAAACTTATAAATAAATTTTACTTACTTTGATATACTGATTCTTGCGCACCTTATATATTGCAGAGCAAGTCTCAGGAATTATTACTCCCAAAGACTGGACTGAAATTGCAGCGGAAAATTTCAGATCTTCGTCACTTCTTCCGGTTGCTAGGAAACGAAGTGTGACGCTGAGTCGTTCATGCGGTGTTATTGCCTGTCTCATTGCACTGTCACTCTTTCTGATATGGGGCGCTACCAAGTGAAGAAGGTATAAATAAGTTTCACTGTCCATCCTCAAATAATTGTACCAGTCACCTGGTTCAAGAGTTAAATCTTTCATTAAATTTATATGCGACAGTGTATCTCGTTTAAGTAACCAAGCTTTTGCCCATTTTGATCAAGCCCTTTTCTTTTTAGCTTTTGATCTCAAAGCTAATGCTAGAGCGGTGTAAATTAGAAGTTCCGCTAACATGTTATCCGTGCACGACTAGCGAAAACTGATCGCAAGTCTGACAGCAAAACGGAGCGTCTGTGTCCTCTTCCTTGTTCCGTCTTACCTGCCATCTTAGAACTGCGCAGGCAAGACGGACAGTAAGACGGACTGTCTATGGGGCCCTTTAGTTCCTGGAACATGTTTACAGCCCCACCTCCGGTGAACAGACGCTGACCACTTTGCCGCTTGCTACAAGTCATATGGGAAGTGGTTTTGAATCGGTTCTTCCGCCCTCTCTGCCATTGGGATATACCCTCTTCTGTCGTCGAGGCTGTTGACCATTTTTCTCTTTACCTCAGGTGATCCGTGAGTGCTTGTTTGAGTTACCAGAGCCTGTCCTGCATATCTACAGGGTTTACCCCTAATAGCTATTAGGACGCGCCGCGTCCGGGTTGAGATGCCCACACCACAGTGTCACACGCCGGGTTGTGCTTAGCTCTTGCTCAGTTCGGAGCTAAACCACCACGCAAACTAACTTTCTGGGTACGGACATTATTATTATTAATTTTATTATTCTTATTCACGCAGCATGCCCTCATCAGAGCGAGTGGCGCATCGCTTTCTGTCTAAAGCCTGAACTTACGAAAACCCTTTGTTATCTCCAAAAGTACTAGCCGGAGTAGCAAAGTAAGCTCATCACTGAACTCGTCGCTCCATTCTTAGCTGCAATTGGGTAAAATTATATAGCCCCATAAAATAAAATAATAAAAAAAAAAAAAGGTTGCTATCGGTTTCTCGGTAATTACGTATGTGATGGAGACGAATATTGGACAATGCTTATGGGTCCCTTAATCTAATTTAATAATTTGAAAACATAATGTCTATATCTTCAACGGATAAAAAGATATTAAGGTGGACAACTTTGCTGACTTACTTACTTGACTGTTGCTTCTCCTGGAGCATAGGGCTTCCGTGAAACACTTCCTTCTGTTCCTATTGTTGGCTAACCTCTTCACTTCGTTCCAAGTTTTCCCCACTGTTAGACATTCCTCTTCGATCGTCTTTTTCCACGTCTTCTTCAGACGTCCGCTCTTTCTAAGCGCCTTGAGGGTTCCAGTCGAGTGCTGTCTTTTTAATGGCTCCAGCGGGCTTCCTTAAAGTATGTCCTATCCAACGCCATTTTCTCTCCCTTATCTGCATTTGAATTGGCTGCTGATTAGTTTCTTCCCATAGATCTTCATTTGTAATAACATCTGGCCATCTTGTGTTGATGATACGTCTTAGACAGCGATTTACGAAGACTTGTAGTTGTTTAGTCGTCTTCTGGGTAACTTTCCACGTTTCGCAGCTGTAAAGCAGAACGGACTTAACATTTGTGTTAAAAAGTCGTAGCTTAGTTTTTCTAGAAATGTTCTTGTTTCTCCATATAGGATACAACTGAACGAAAGCACCATTCGCTTTCCTGATACGACTCTTAAATGTCTTCTTCTGCTCCTCCAGTCGTAGTAACCATACTCCCAAGATATATGAAGGAGTCTACCTACTTATTCTATCTCTTTATCGTCTGTAGACAATTTATCATCTATCTTGGAATTGACCCTCATCCCCTTGGTCTTATTAGTATTTATTTTAAGTCCAGCATCCTCTGCCTTCTCCTTCAACCGCTTAATCTTCTCTTCCATATCTCTGAACCGCTGTGCCAGTAAGCAGATGTCATCTGCAAAAGCAAGGTCTTCTAACCTACCTTGTAAGCCCCACTGGATCCCCCTTTTCCGACCTCATACACTCTCCTCAGCACACTATCCAGCACAAGTAGGAAAAACGTTAGAGAAAGAATACAGCCCTGTCGAACTCCCGAGGTCACATCTATTGGTTCAGTAAGATCTCCCATATGCAGAACCTGACATTTATAACCATCGTACATATCCTTTATAATATTCAGAATCTTTTGTGGTATACCATATTCTTCAAGTATTTGCCACACAACTCTTCTATTTACAGAGTCGAAGGCCTTCTCAAAGTCAATGAAACTCAAGTAGAGGGTGTTCTGCCATTCTGCACTTTGTTCCAAGATGATTCTCAGAGTGTTTATGAGATCGACACAGCTACGGTGTTCACGAAAACCAGCCTGTTTCCTTCTAAGGCGCAATTCCATGACATCCTTCACCCGCTCTAAGATGATCCTTGAAAGGATCTTACTTGGTACTGACAACAATGTAATTCCCCTCCAATTATCACACTTAGT
The DNA here is from genome assembly GCF_040414725.1 of Anabrus simplex. Lineage (NCBI taxonomy): Eukaryota > Metazoa > Arthropoda > Insecta > Orthoptera > Tettigoniidae > Anabrus > Anabrus simplex. The sequence goes on along the minus strand of NC_090265.1, from coordinate 351,253,482 downwards.
AATATCCCCTTTCTTTGGTATCTTAACAATCAGGCCTTTCTTCCATTCAGTTGGTAGCTTTTCTTCATTCCAGATCCTTTCCAACAGGGGTGCAATAATTTTGCCGAGGTCTCAATATCTGCCTTAAGTATTTCTGGCGCGATATTATCCATACCTGGTGCTTTTCCAGTTCTTATCTGTTTCAAGGCCTTCTCTATTTCTGAACAGGTTGGAGGATGTAAATATATTCTTGGGTCACTATCTACTGGTTCCATTTGTCGGTTACCATTCTGTTTTATCTCTCTTTTGAGCACCTCTGAGAAATGTTCCTTCCATCTCTGTAGCTGTTCTTCCCGGGTGGTCAGTAGTTCACCTCTCTTGTTTTTAATGGGTTTATTTCTGATAAATCCTCTCCTTGACAGTTTCTTTGTGATACTATACAATTCCTTAGCATCTCCCCTTGCTGATGTCTCTTCTGCCATTCGTACTTGTTCATCTACCCACTGTATATGATCTTTTCTTACGCTTTTCTTCACACTCTTATCAGCTTCCACATATTCTTTTTGTGCTGCGGCTTTCTGTTGTCTTGTTTTACACATATTTATCTTTGCCTTAACTAGCTTTCTAGCCTCTATTTTTTCCAAGTATCATCAGACATCCATTCCTTCTTGAGATAATTAAGAAATCCAAGCACCTTCTCACTAACTTCTAAATATGTGTCCTTGACTTTCTTCCATTATAATTCAACATCCATCATAAGTTTTGGTTCAACTGTAAGAGCTTCAAAGCGGTTTCTTAATTCTATCTGGAATTCTTTTAGTTTCATCTTGCAATTTATCTGAATCAAATTTCTTGTTTCGCCTTTCAAATTTCCTTCCTCTTGCCACAATTTTCATTTAACCTCTGCAACTACCAGGTGATGATCACTTCCAATATCTGCCCCTCTTTTATTTCTAACATGAGTCATTGATCTTCTAAACTTTCTACTTATTGCGATGTGGTCTATCTGGTTTTCTGTAATTTGATCTGGCGACACCCATGTAATCTTATGGCATCGTTTATGAGGGAATAAAGTGCCACCCACTACCAAGTCATGCTAGCACAGAAATCAATGAAAAGCTCCCCATTTTCGTTACAGTCACCAACTCCATGCGCTCCCATAATTTGTTCCAGCCCCTCATTGTTAGAACCAACCTTTGCATTCAAATCCCCCATCACAATAATAATAATAATAATAATAATAATAATAATAATAATAATAATAATAATAATAATAATAATAATATCCCTCTTTCCCAATCTATTAACAGTCTCATTTTGCTGGCAGTAGAATTCTTCCTTTTTTTCAATCTCTGACATTTCTGTGGGAGCTTAACACTGGATCACAGTCACATTGCGAACCTGGGTCTTGAATCGAGCTGTCATCAGTCTTTCTGAGATGGGTTTCCAATCAAGGAGGCCTCTTTGCAGCTTCATTCAATAGCAATCCTACACCTTCTCTATGTTCTGCATTTTCCCCCCACATGCCCAGAATACAGGAATGTGCACCTATTAAGAGTGTATTTCTCCGAAGTCTGGCCACGTACTTCACTTAATCCAAGGATATCCAGCCTGTATTCCTCCATCACTTTAGCCACTTGCTTCAATTTACTGCTCTCTCTCTCAGGGTTCTGACATTTCAAAAACCGTTTCATGCCAAAAGTCGTCAACTTATTAGCCATCCGGTTGTGTTTCACTTCAGTTTCTTTAATATTTCATATTTAAGGCTGTGCGAGTTATTAGCCCACAGCAACCCGAGCTTGGTGGTGGGACTACCACGTAAGCCTCCAAGCCTGCTGTTTTCTGTAGGGGTTGTCTCCCTTAGCCTTTGAAGATCACTCTTCACCACAAGGCAGAGGTTTCCCTTGTTTCTTTAAACCCCATGGGAAGAGGGTTGCCTCGTCTGCCAGATTTGCCGTTCCAAAAGTATCTTTTTCCGCAGCATCTGCCATTGAGGACTTCACCAGAGCCCCGTTAGCCGTCACTTTTCAGGGTTCCTGTAGGGCCTTCACAGCTACCGTAGCGGTCATGGGGCATACCCAGTCCCCGCTGTAAATCATCCCTGCAAGCAATCCCTTACTTCATGCCGTTGCCCACCTCCCACGACCTGGACGAGGGGTTGGACATGGGAGGCGGACAACTTTGCTGAATAACCCTGTATATTATTAGAACAACCAGAACAGGGACGAGGTATAGGTCTGAAAACTTTGAGGCCGATTTTTTCCTCACATCGGTCCGCTCAGATTTTTTTGTCCGAGAAGTGTACCATCGCGGCATTTGTCATCCTAATTATAGTACTCACCTTTCAGATGTTCACTTCCGTAATGCAACGGTTAGCGCTATAAGCTGTAGTTTTCAGAGACCCAGTTTCGATTTTCGGCATTGCCAAAGATTTAAGATTGGCAGGAGGGCTGGTATATGGTTAAAAAGTACATGCGGTTGTGTCTTGATTGCGAACAGTCCAGATTGCGAACAACTAAATATACCCTGTCCTGATTGCGAACAAGAGATTAGTGTTGACGTGAGATACATAAAACAGATACAATTTTCAAAACAATCTCATATGTAATTTTTGTTCTAGTAGTATTAACATTAACTGGTACATTGGGACGTTTTAGATAACCTAACCATATTTTTAAAAATATTTTTCTTATTGAAAATGTTTAATAATTTAGTTTGAAGTAATCTTACCATTTATCTTTCTTATTGTATAACATAACTAGACGGGTAGTTGTTTATGGTGGATTAGTGAGAGTTTTATTATTAATAGGTTATTATTATTTCTTTTTGTGCTAGTGGCTTTACGTCGCATCGACACAGATTGGTCTTATGGTGATGATTGGCTTGGAAAGACCTAGGAGTTGGAAGGAAGCGGCCGTGGCCTTAATTAAGGTACAGCCCCCAGCATTTGCCCGGTGTGAAAATGGGAAGCACCGAGCTCGATAGCTGCAGTCGCTTAAGTGCGGCCAGTATCCAGTATTCGGGAGATAGTGGGTTCGAGCCCCACTCTCGGCAGCCCTGAAGATGGTTTTCCGTGGTTTCCCTTTCTCACACCAGACAAATGCCGGGGCTGTACCTTAATTAAGGCCTCGGCCGCTTCCTTCCAATTTCTAGGCCTTTCCTATCCCATCGTCGCCATAAGACCTATCTGTGTCGGTGCGACGTAAAGCAAATACTGTAGCAAAATGGGAAACCACGGAAAACCATATTCAGGGCTGCCGACAGAGGGATTCGAACCCACTATCTCCCGGATGCAAGCTCACAGCTGCGCGCCCCTAACCGCACGGCCAACTCGCCCGGTATTATTATTATTATTATTATTATTATTATTATTATTATTATTCCAATGAAAGAAGTGAGTGGTTGCATCGACAAGGCATTCGCCTTTAGAATATTATTATTATTATTATTATTATTATTATTATTATTATTATTATTATTATTATTATTATTATTATTATTATTATTACCGGGATACCCGTGGAATGCAGAGGTGAAAGAAGGTGCGGAATGGGTCTATCCACAATATGAAACTAAACTTAAAATTTTACTGAAAGTTATATTTTCAATAGATAGCACGATTTAACAAATTTTCACTAGGTGAAATAACAGTGAAAGATCAGGTACAAGGTATAATTTTACAAACAAGAGAACGAAAGCACAAGTTTAGGGGTCTTTACAAGTTCTGGGCTTCGAGCCCCAATTTTTACAATCCTTGAGCTACTTGCCCAACTTTACCAAGACACATTTTTGTCCAAAGGGCAGAAAACCCCTTCATTCAAGGAGCATTTGCTCCAAAAACCATATCAGGCCTCCTAGAGGCACTTTTACCACATATAAAAGAGCTGGCCCGCTCTCAATTTTTCACGCCTATTACCAGGCCATACCAGATTTAACACTTAATTGCCCTCAAGGCACAACTTACATCAAATGAAGCGGGGGTATCTCGTACCCAACCTACTGGGCCTTAGTAGAAAAATAATAGGTTAAGTTAATGGCCCAAAATGCAAAATGAATGGAGGCGTGTACTTGCAGTCCTAAAATAAACTTCTTAAAACCTAAGAGGCACAAGGCCGATGGAACAGGGGCTATTCCCAAACTACGGAGGTGACTCGTATACTGAATAAATTTAACACATTAAGGACTAGAAGAAAATCGGTTACATAAACGTAGTCACCTCAAATCAAAATGAAGGGGAGCTCGAGAGGGTAAAGCACACTCTATCCCGATTTACAGTTAAAGATATATGAAGTTTTTACATAAACAAGAAGAAATTTACATTTTTAAGAGATAGGTTACATGGTAAAAGTTTCGGACCTTTCCCGCGGGTTAAACTGCTGAGATAGCAAGAAATAAAGATGTTAAGTGGCCATTACCTTACAGAAAAACTGCTGCCTGAAGAAAGAGGCGCTTCCCGCCTCCTGCTACACGTTCATACACTAAGTTAGATGTTGATGAAGTGGCCGAGAGACAGGAAAATCAGCAGTTTTTATACCCTCGGGGAAGATTCGATACCTTTCATGAATAATTAAGACACACCCACAGGCGTTTATTAGGTAAAGTACACAGTCACACACAAAATCGAAGAAGAAAGACACGATTGGTCAAAAAATAATTACAGAGATTATTGATTGGCTAACTTCAAAACTGGCGGAAAGAAAAGATTAATGTTGCCAACCCACAAATGAAAGAACGAAATTTAGTAATAAGGAAACTTATGAGTACAAAATATCTTCAAAAAAGTTTCTTCACTTCGCACCGGGGTGCATGATCATAGTTTTTTAGTAGAGACATCTATGAGACAATGTCCAAACTTCTTGATAAATAGTAAACAAAAACACGACGAAATTAACACAGTGACATCTTCAGAGCAAAAGTTTAAGTAGATCCAGTTTTAAGTTCACAGTTTCTCCTGTAGAGGAGTACTTTAAAGGCGGCAAATTCAAATGTGCGGCGTAGAGGTGTACCAGCCGGTACAATTATTATTATTATTATTATTATTATTATTATTATTATTATTATTATTATTATTATTCAAAATAATACATAAGAAGTGAACTAGTGGAAACAAGTGGGTTTCTTCTTAGATGCTTTTAACTTTCTTGTGTATTACCCAGTATTCCAATTGTGTGTACTAGAACTTGGTGTACCAACTGAGGGTTAATTTTTCTGCAGTAGTGCTGAAGCTGTTGAGGAAAGTCGTAAATGTAGATTTGTAGATACTGACTGTAAATATAATTTATTTTAGGTGACGGGATTGTTATATGTTAGGTTAATTTAGAATGACAAGGCCTGACGTCCGCTTTCTTTATTGCCAGAGCTGGTTTTTGAATAAATTCAAATCTCACTGGTAATAATTAAAGCGGCTTTCTAAAGAACTTCAGAAGACTGTAGGTGGCTTTAGTGATGCATACTGCTGCCACAATCCACCTAGATAAGCACCGTGACATATATAAAATGATATATTCTTGCTCATTATATTCTCGCTAGCACCTCTACTTTATGCCTGGCCGCAATCTCGACTCATTAATATGTGCAAACCCAAATCATCCCCTTCAGGTACCCACGTGTTCGCAATGTGGTCTCATTAATGTGTGTCAAACCCAAATCATCCCTTTCAGGTACCCACTTGTTCGCAATCTGGTCTCATTAATATGTGTCAAACCCAAATCATCCCCTTCAGGTACCCACTTGTTCGCAATCTGGTCTCATTAATGTGTGTCAAACCCAAATCATCCCCTTCAGGTACCCACTTGTTCGCAATCAGGACGACACCGTACATGCAGCTCACCTTCACTAGGCGTGCCTGACAAGGTGCTGCACCATCTCGCGTAACATGAGGACACGATTTTACCATTTTATCTTCCTGATATGGGATAACGTCAAGTTTGATAGTGCAGTCTCAGCCGCACTTGACATTCTCCCACTTGCTACACGGCTAAACTGCTCTTTTATTAGCTGTACAATCTCAGTCTCTGCAAATCTTTGCTGAAACGTGTGTAGCACAGCAACATTCCTCGATATAGTAATAAAACTCCTATCTCGTAACTTCCTGTTACCACTATTTCTTGGCCCAAGACTTGAAATGTCTTTGCAGCTGTAAAACAGAGCACGATTTTATGTATCGATTTATATCTTTGAACGATATACCAGTCGTCTGGCGTTTTTCACTCAGTTAATGCTGAAGTCGTGAGTTTGTTGGAGCTTGATTTCTGGCTTATCTTGGTGAGAAAGGACTGATCATATGAACATATTTTTTTTTTAAAGCAGGACTCTCACTGTGTCTATAGTTAATAATAGAAACAAACCACAACTCCAGTGCATGGGAGGATAGTTGAGTTGTACCTTAGCAGTATAGTTGAGGGTTTTTATACTTGCATAATAGACTACGTACATATGTACATTGATCATTTATTCATGCGGGGGCGGGAGCGTGATAGTGCAGTGATTAAGATCCTAGCTTTTCTTTCAGACGGTCTTTAATTATGTACAGTCTTTAGAGTCTTCAGTCCGGAGCCTGGTTGGATCCTCAACTAGCACCAGGAAAAGGAAACCGTATAAACCTTACTCCAGAAAATGCTGTAGTAGTACGACTCTCCCAGCGAATAGCATCTTTCAAAACATCCAAATGTACTAGTCGTGCTTCGAATATCACTACTCAGCGCCACCTATACCTCACGCGCTTCTATACTTGTCAGTCACCGGACGAGTTGGCCGTGCCGTTAGGGGCGTGCAGCTGTGAACTTGCATCCGGTAGATAGTGAGTTCGAACCCCACTGTCGGCAGCCCTGAAGATGGTTTTCCGTTGTTTCCCATTTTAACAGCAGGCACATGCTGGGGCTGTACCTTAATTAAGGCCACGGCCGCTTCCTTCCCATTCCTAGGCCTTTCCTATCCCCTCATCGCCATCCGACCTATCTGTGTCGGTGCGACATAAAACAAATAGCAAAAATAATACTGTCAGTCATAAAAGGACTGAGACTTCGGTGGAAGCTACATTTTCCTATGACATGTTCCAAGAGACACATGCAAAGATAAGGAATCCACAATAGCTACAGACGGGGATATATATATATATATATATGCAGTATTACAATTGAACTATCTTTATATTAAAACAGTTTACTAAAATAGCACACTAAGATGTCCGGTCCATCTGTTCGTTCTGCTGAACAGTTATCCCTTGGGATCCTCGGAGAACACTTTGGGCATCACTGGTATGAGTGATTTCAGGCCAGTAGTTGCCTTTCATTTTCACACCTATCTTTAGTCGATGTCTTCTGTATCTGAGGCATCATAACTCTTCCTCTTCTTTCGTAGATTATTGCCAGACTGAGTAGCTCGGCCGGTATAGTGCTGGCCTTCTGAGCCCAACGTTGCAGGTTCGATCTTGGCTCAGTCCGGTGCTATTTGAAGGTGCTAAAATATACGTTAGCCTTATGTCGGTAGATTTACTGGCACGTACATGAACTCCCGCGGGACAAAATTCCGGCACCTCAGCGTCTCCGTAAAAGGCAATAATAATAATAATAATAATTATTATTATTATTATTATTATTATTATTATTATTATTATTTATTATTTTTCATAGATTAATGTTAAAGTGGGTGATAATCTCCTCCTTTTGCTCATAAGCCAATAATTACTACTATACTTACGTTTTTTTGTTTCAGGCTGACTACAACCGCCATCTGGAGGAGGCAGCGTCTCGCGTTGAGCGTCTCCTCTTAGACTCTGTCCGTAGACGTCTCGTGGGCGATGGGGACACGACCGCACCTCGTGGTCTCCTACGTCAGTTTGAAACCTTTAGAAAGCTGTCCAAGAAAGGTATGTAAGATATTTTTACTGTTAATACAGGCGAATATTAAATACAATACTTTCCTTTTGTTAAACCGCATGCTTGGCTTTGTCAAGGACTATAATACTGACTTTTCATGTACAATGCAAAGAAATTCAGCTGTAGAGAACTATTGTGTTCAGTATGATCCAAGGTTATTGTAGTTTAGATCTTGACGTCAGATAAGGCACTACTAACTTTCAAGGACTTGTCTTGGTGACTAACGAGCATGATCTTTCTATATGTGTAAAAGTCTCTCGTTTATTGTGTATGAGAAGTAGTGTTATTGTCCCATTTGTTTAGTAGAATCATTATTATGTGACACCAGATCGTTAAAATGAAATATTATGTATTTGTGACCCATTGTGCGGAAAGGGACCCAAAGTCGGCAGTGGAAATTTTACAGCAGAGCTGAATAAAAGTGCCTGGGGTGTAAACGTTTCATTTCTATGTTTAGACCTCTTGCGCTACCTGTCAAACTTAAGTTACGCAGCAGTTCCAATCTTCGCCACTCAATGTCATGAAAACCTTGTACACCTGTACGGAAATTAATTAAAGGTACTGCGTTTTTCTCAAGATACAGTTTTCTTATTAGTAGAGGCATGATTTTTTCGCATTAACAACAAGCACGATAAAAATATTTTAAAGCGATTTTGAGATATTTTAACGAATCATATGATTCTGGTTAAGAAGTTACTGATTTTGTTTTCGCGAATTACAACGAATTGAAGCGACAAGGCTAGTTTAAAGCGAAAGTGCGAAACTGGAGCGAAATTCCTGGAAAATAACGACCTTTAAATTGTATTCCAATATCACATGTGTGAAGGGAAACAGAATACAGAACAAGGATATCTCAATTCGACAGAAGAATACATTCGTATTAATATTCCATAAAATCCTTTAATGCTATGACCATGTAGAGTGAAGGGTAATTTTTTATGTAATCAGGATTACGTAAGGAAAACTGAATGATTATCAATATTGTATATCTTTATTTATCTATCTTTCTCATAAATAATTTCATAAGTCTTACGAATTAAGCTTTTAATGAATAATTTTAGGAAATCATTAAAACGATGGGGTCAGCCTTATTTCGCGAAGTAACGCGAAAAATTGTTCCCTTTCCGCGAAATCGATCATAAATTAATGTGAAAAAATCATGCCTCTATAACTTCTTAGCAACACTCAATAATTACTTAATGAAGTATTGACAATACTGGCACACTCTCAGACTTGAAGAGTTCTCGATATAACTTAACTTTCTTTTGAGGGGATAACATTGAATATTGCACCTCAACATGTAAGTTCGTCTTTTAAAACTAAAACCTCAAATATAGTTTCTCCTCCGCACGCTCATAATTAGTGAGAGGAGATATATACGTAGTTACAGCTAGGGTTCGGATGTGTCTGGCCTAAAAAATGCAAAATATGTAAGCAAATACGCCGTGAAAGTATCTGAAAATGATGCCCAAGGAGTGGCAAAATACAGTATGTTGATGGCATTTCTAAGAATAAGTGTTTACTAATATTTATTTAATACTAGCTGATATACCCGTGCTTCGCTACGGAATTCTACATTGTATACGGAATTCTAGTGTACACGTTGTGAGCAAGATTGTATTAAACTGCATAGCTTTGTAACGTTACCCTAGAAACGCGACGGAGAAGTCACCAAACATCTTTTCTCATATCAAGACTGAGTTAGGGAATTTTCACTGTAATGGTAGACCCGCTTGCATACCATCAGTCACTATCAGGTTGGGGAGTTTTCATTATAATGGTAGACAATCACTGTCCACCTGCCTTTTTACATCCTCAGAAAGACTGTCTTAGTGGTTTCCCCAACTGAAATAAATATACATTACAATGACGTCAGCAGGAATGGCGCCATTAAAAGCAATGCTTTCATATGAAACACTCGAACAAATGAAACACCACACGTTTTCTCACTTTTAACGTACAGGACCACACTGCCGATATAACAGTCCAAAATTCCAGAGCTGGAACGACCAAGCCGCAGACAGCCGTGATTGGTGAACACTATTCGTCCTTTTTCGATGGGGAGAGAGTCGAATAGTGGCGACTCCCAGGGCAAAAACTATATCCTTTCACCAATCTGTTTCCTAGGAGTACCCGATGAATCGGAAAATATCAATTCACTACACTGGCGGCGGAAAAATCTATCTGACTTGGAGGCAAATTTTTCCTCCAAGCCAGAGGAGAAACCCCCTCTTCACTGATAATTTGGAATAAAATCAATGCAGAATTTCATAAAAATGAAGAGGAAGAAGCTTTTTCTTAAGAAGCGGCTCTTTTCAGGGTTGAATTTTGAGTTATTTAGTGAATTGTGATGCTATAATTTGGAATAGGCCTAAATTGTTATTCTAGACCAGGCCATGCTACTACTACTACTACTACTACTACTACTACTACTAACTCAACCTCTGTCTTAAGTATGCACACTGCTCATTCAGAACAGCGCATCAGATTAGAGATCGAATAACTGGAATGCTGTGAAGAACCAGTGTGTTTCGTACCAGCTGTATCAGAGAATGTATGACTGAGCTCAATAGCTGCAGTCGCTTAAATGCGGCCAGTATCCAGTAATCGGGAGATAGTGGGTTCGAGCCCCACTGTCGGCAGCCCTGAAGATGGTTTTCCGTGGTTTCCCATTTTCACACCAGGCAAATGCCGGGGCTGTATCTTAATTAAGGCCACGGCCGCTTCCTTCCAATTCCTAGACCTTTCCTATCCCATCGTAGCCATAAGACATACCTGTGTCGGTGCGACGTAAAAAAAAATAAAAAAATAAAAAAATAAAGAAATTGTATGAACCAGAGAAATGGCGTGCTAAAGAAGAAAGTTTTCTAACTCCCCGGCTATTTCCCGCCAATAATCAGTCAGGCTATTATACTTGGTAGGCAGCAGTAACCCCATCTATTGAAGTTGAGAGGCAGCATAAGAGACAAATAACATCACAACAAACAATGGTCAATGTAATGTTATTGTTGATCAATGTTACGTGCTTTCGATATTGTAGGCCTTCACATGTAGTTTTCTTCCGACTTTGAAATACCACTCATCATAGTCGGTACGGTAAAACTGAATAAAACATAAATGATCTGAAATTGTATTCTCTGTAACTTTTGTTATGTAGTACTTTTCGATAGGACCAAAAACATAAGTGCCGGGCTGAGTGGCTCAGACGGTTGAGGCGCTGGCCTTCTGATCTCAACTTGGCAGGTTCGATCCTGGCCCAGTCCAGTGGTATTTGAAGGTGCTCAAATACGTCAGCCTCGTGTCGGTAGATTTACTGGCACGTAAAAGAACTCCTGCGGGACAAAATTCGGGCACCTCGGCGTCTCCGAAAACCGTAAAAGAGTAGTTAGTGGGACGTAAAGCAAATAACATTATTATTATTAAAACATAAGTATTTAAAAATTACATTTTAGGCGCTTCCCCTTAACTACAATTTCATCCAGGGTTAATGCAATTGCTTATAGCTTAGACTGTAATTTCTTATTCCCCGACTCTATATGCCGATTTTCATTAAATTCTGTTAACCCATTTTCTCGTGGCGCGGCGTCTATATGGACTTGGCAACAAAAAATACAAATTTTTGAATATCTGCGTTATCACAGCCGGTACCGTAAAATGTATAAGATAAAAATGGTCGGAAATGTAATTCTATATAACTTTGGTTATGTAGTATTTATCGATACGACCACTAATAATATAAATATTTGAGAATTAAATTTTAAGCCTTCCCTAAACTACCATTTCATTCAGCGTAAATACAATTATTTATAGCCTAGATTTTAGTGCCTCATTCTCGGACTTTGTGTACCAGTTTTTAATTAGATAGGACCACTAATGACGTAAATATTTAAGAATTAAATTTTAGACCTTCCCCCAAACTGCCATTTCACTCAGCGTGAATAAAATTTTTTATAGCCTAGATTGTAGCAATGTATTCTCCAACTTTACATACCCATTTTTATTAAGATAGGACCATTAATACCGTACATATTTGAAATCAAATTTCAGGCCTTCCCCTAAACTACCATTTCTATAAGCGTGAATAAAGTTATTTATGGCTTAGATTGTAGCGACTTATTCCCCGACTTTGCATACCGATTTTCATCAAATTATATTAAGCCGTTTTCTAGTGATGCGTGTACATACATACATACATACATACATACATACAGACAGACAGACAGATAGACAGAAATTACGGAAAAGTAAAAAGTGCATTTCTTTATTACACTGGACATGATCTATACAGAAATACCATCCTTTTCAAATTCTGAGCAATGTACAGACAAAACTCTTATTATATATATAGGATTATCTTCAGTTCTACAAAATTATCACATTAGAATACTCACATGAATTTCCTTTAGCATTCACAAAAGTGCTTTCCTTAAAAATTGCCTCATGATATAATAATTTATTTGCAGTAGCTAATAGCCATACCAGAGATCTAAAACTAATAGAATAAATAGTACACATACTGGCATATCTGATATATCTTATCCACTACAGTGTCTGTATATACATTTCTTATACGTCTGGCGAGTCCTTTACTTTACAGCTCATCGGAGCAGAAGCGTGTCAGCGATACTTTCCTCTGGGCGTATGATATGAAGGGAGTAACATTTTCCTTATATTCACTGAACCGAGCGAGTTGGCCGTGCGGTCACGAGCGCGCAGCTGTGAGCTCGCGTCCGGGAGGTAGACGGTAGTGGGTTCGAACTCCACTGTCGGCAGCCTTGAAGATGGTTTTGCGTGGTTTCCCATTTCCACACCAGGCAAATGCTAGGGCTGTACCTTACTTAAAGCCACAGTCGCTTCCTTCCCACTTCCAGCCCTTTCCTACCCCATTGCCGCCATAAGACCTATCTGTGTCAGTGCGGTGTAAAGCCAATTGTAAAAGAAAGAGGGTTGCTTATTGTAGACATCAGCCGCATTAATATTTAAAACTAGGCTACACTTCATAATGGACAATTTTCGAGGTTACCTTTCAGCTGGTTATCCCAGTATGATACGGTAAAAGGAAGAAAAGTACATGCCCCCTACAGTATAATATTTTTACCGAGCGAGTTGGCCGTACGGTTAGGGTTTCGCAGCTGTGAGCTTGCATTTGGGAGAAGGTGGGTTCGAATCCAACCGTCGGCAGCCCTGAAGATGGTTTTCCGTGGTTTCCCATTTTCACACCAGGCAAATGCTGGCTGGGGCTGTACCTTATTTAAGGCCACGGACGCTACCTTCCCAGTCCTAGCCCTGTCCCCATCCTTCCATCGCCGAAAACCTTCGATATGTTCGCGCGACGTTAAACAAGTAGCAAAAATAAATAAATAAATACATTAAACAATTGTAGTGATACTCATGGGGATGCTATACTTAACCCCTCTTCAGTCGCGCGAAAATTATTACGTTATTAGTCGCGCACGGAGGTAACCTCCGGGGCTAAAAATGCGCGTAATTTTCGTCCTTTGAGATGTTGTTTTGGCATGTTCGTTTGCCGTATTCTTCGGTATAATTGAAATAAACCCTTTTAAGTATTATTAGGTTATTCTTACACAGCTTGTTTGATCTAAAATCAGAATACTGTAGATCTTAACTGTGACGAATGGTCTTATGATATTACCTACGACGATCACATCATATGAAATATGAAATAATATTTTTCTAAAATACGTTTAGAAGAACAGAACAACAAAGTCATCGACCTAGAAAATAAATAATATACAATAAAATATAAGGTTTTTTTTTTTGCTTATTTGCACACGAAGGAAACGTCCAGGTGATGTCACTTGTCACAACAATGATCCCACACTCGCTCACAGGATGCACGATCGCGCCGAAATGCTGACAGGACGAGTCCAAATGAACAAGGAGAAAGGTATAGAGGTGGGGAGACCAACAGTTCAACTGAGAAGTTCAGTACCGTGCAAAATGTAATCGGCCCGGAGGAAATCTCCGTGAGCGACTAAAGGAAGGTTAAAATATCCCCAGAATGAGGTTGTAACCTATCGTAGGTCCGTTTCGTTTTAAGGACTTCCTTCATAAATATTCATTTATGTCCAAATTTTTAATTGTAATTTACACTTAACCACAGCAGCCAGGCAGGGTAACGCTCGTGTTTGGATTTCGTGGCCTGTTCGTATGTAATTGTATGGCGATTCTCCTTATATCCTTTTCGAACTACCCTACTATCAGCTGATCGTGATGCTGGCGTCGCGCCGTAATATGGATGAAGTGGCGCTATTCGCACTCTGTGATTATTGATGCTGTGACCTTTCGGCTGTCTGTAATTTTGCACCAGTGATTAATGCGTATTTTCAATATTTTTCGTCATTCGACAGTCACGTCCCCTTCCTTCTGTGACCACCGAAAACATGGCGGATGTTAGTTCAGTTAGCTTCAGCCAGGCTGCGCTTATGCCTATGTTATTCTAGCTCGTTGATCTAGGTATTTGAGAAGCGCGCATGTTCCGCTGGTTGGCTGGTTGTTCGGACTCCGGGCGAACGTGAGTGCTAGTTCACTACACTGGTTTCGGTGTTCTTTGATACTAGTCATTGGTGCAATGAACAGCAGGTGAGCATCAAGGGAAAGGGAAAGGAACGTACGAAAAATGAAATTGTAGGAGGCGCGCTTCTTAGTCAGCATTTTGACAGACAGCGAATCTCCGTAGGTATGCATGGCACTGATTTTTAATCTTTGTTCGTATGAATTCTCGCTGCGTTAAACCACGTTCATCGTCAGAGCATTCTTTTACCGCGATTCGTATTGTTTTTATTGTGCTATCTAGTGTAATTTGTTCATTAGAAGTGTTAGAAAAAGCTGTGTACATACCAGTATATAAAATATGCCAATGTCAATATACCAAATGTTATTGAACTAGACCTATATGTTTCATATTTTAGAATACCTGCCTTCTTTTGCCAGATGAAAGTAAACCTTAGTTAATCTATAATTGTTAGGTTCTTCTGTCTTTCGAAACTAATTTGTGATTACATACAATTTATAAAATACCTGAAAACATTTGTTTACAACAGAACAAACCTGAAAATTAATTTAAATAAGGTGTTTCTTTTTCAGATTTCATTAATACACTATTTGTTGTGATAAAAGCATGTTTTAGCGTTTTCTAGAGACATCAGAATTAAAGCATGAAACTAGCATTGAGGAAACAACTTTCGAATTCCCGGGCTGAGAGGCTCAGACGTTTGATGCAGCTGGCCTTGTGACCCCAACTTGGCAGATTCGATCCTGGCTCAGTCCTGTGGTATTTGAAGGTGCTCAAATACGTCAGCCTCGTATTGGTGAATTTACTGGCGCGTAAAAGAACTCCTGCGGGAATAAATTTCGGTACCTCGGCGTCTCCGAAAACCGTAAAAGTAGTTAGTGGGACGTAAAGTCAATGACATTAGGCCTATATTATTATTACAACTTTCGAATTAGCATTTATGAGGTTCGTTGAGATTTCTTCATTCCCCACTGCCTAAACCAGTTCCTCTCAAACGCCCAAAATCTCACTCGTGTAAACTGAGGCGCAGAGTTCCTGTCCACAGTGCATCGGTCCCACTCAGCTCGGCTTGGACCAACGCTTCGTCTCTGGGCTACTCGGCTGAGCTCGGCTCGGATTTGGAGCGCTACGGAGCAAGTGAGGAAGAGGAAGACAGCGGAGCGAGCGAGGCAGGCGTGGGGAAAGAGAAATACAGCACTATTTCTCCAAATCGAGGGGTGGGAGTCTGCACTCTGGTCAACCAAGCGAAGTCGTCTTTTGCACCGTGCACAGCGCAGTGCACTGGTGCATGCACCCTGAGAGGCCCTGGCCTAAACATTTGACTCTTTTTTGAATTGTTATTAGGAACACAGTATTAGGAACACAGGAACAACCGGAACTGTTCCAGAAAAAGAACATCTTCGTCCATGTCTAGTGTGGAGGTTTTTTGTACCACCCACTGCAACTCGCAAAAGTGCATGCGCAGATCGCAGTTTATTGTCTCTTCTCTAGATGCCCTTTACGCGAGTGCCTTACCCCCTGCTCCCCGCCAACAGTTTCGGTTCCACAAACTGACACGGCCCCCTCGCATGAACCCGATATTGTGATTCTTCCAGGAAACAACATGCTCGTGGATGTAGGGAGAGCGCGAGCAAATTGAAAACAGTTTACATGATCGGAAACTTGTATTTTCTGGAATGTTCTTTACCTTAAAATAAATGCCATGCATTTTAACCAGTTCGGGTGTGCACTTGCGAGTATGCAAATTGCCAGGAACCGCCACTGTGAGACCTGTATATGTGATCTGAAATTCGGAGTGTGGGTGTAAGAACCGTCTGTGCTGGTCGTAGCAAGGCGACGTGAATTATCATCTTTCGAACGGAGTATGATAGGCGTGGGCGAGATGAATGAAGCATTCCATTGTCGAAGTTGTCGGATATTTAACATTTCTTGATCGATGGTGTCATGAGTGTATCGGAATCACGGAAGGCATTAACACCCGCAATGAACAACGCAGCGGCCGACCACGGATGCTTAATTATTGTTATAAGCGGTGTCTGACTAGAATTATTGTTCGTGATAACAGACAAGCCACCCTGGCTCAGATCACATCCACATTGAAAGCAGGAGGTACCAGACGCATATCCACCAGGTCGGTGCAGCATTCTTTAACGTCAGTGGAATATGGGAGCTGAAGACCTACCAGAGTGCCCTTGTTATTAGCACGACACCGGGCACAGTGACTCACTCGGGCGCACGACATTGGTAATTGGACAACTGATGACATATAGTTTAGTCCGATGATTCAGTGTTTCAGTTAGTTCGAGCTGATAGTAGCGATCAAATATGGCGCAGGCCCCATGAAGCCATGGACCCAAGTTAATAACAAGGCACCATTCAGGCTGGTGCTATAACGGTGTGCGGTGTGTTCACATGGAATGGGCTGGATACCCTAATCCATCTGAATAGGTTGTTGACCAGTGACTACTGTGTTGAACTGCCCGGTGACCACTTGCAAGTCTTCATGTACCTCATGTACCCCTACAACTTTGAGATATTGCAGCAGAATAAGGCACCGTGTCATTGGATCCGCGTTGTCGAGAGTTGGTTCGAGGAGCGTTTTATAGTGTGTCAACTTCTGCTGTAGCCACGTCGTTCGCGTGATATGAACCCTGTCGAGCATTTATGGAACCTGATGGTGGGGTCCATTCACACCGAAAACCTTGCTCCAAACGGCACGGGTCATAATCTCTCCACATGTGTTTTTTCCGCATGTGGAATCGATACCACGACGTTGCTGCACTTGCTCGAACTAGAAGAGGGTCTACACGATTCTAGGCCCCTCTCCCATGACTTTTGGCATGTCAGTGTATTTCGCTTAACTAAAACATACCTGTGGAGTCTGTATGATTTCTGCCATTCATTCGCGAAGATAAGCAGTATCCTGTCCTACAAATGTCGCTATAGGAAGAGGGCTGCCAGAGGGTCCGTCCTGCCACCACAATTATTCAGTTATTATAGTGAGTACATTACGTGAGAGGCCGGGCTGTATGGCTCATACGGTTGAGGCGCTGGCCTTCTGACCGTAACTGGCTCAGTCCAGTGGTAATTGAAGGTGCTCAGATAGTCAGCCTCGTGTCGGTAGATTTACTGGCACGTAAAAGAACTCATGTTGAAGTAAATTCCGGCACCTCGGCATCTCCGAAAACCGTAAAAGCAGTTAGTGGGACGTAAAGCAAATATTATTATTATTACATTACGTGAGGTATCTTAGATGATTTGGTTGGTGGTGTGTGCATCGGTGGAATTAATATCTCGAACTTCCACTTTGCAGATGGCACTGTTCTGATTGCATTCAGCCAAGAACTTGAACTGATGTGCAGGATGGAGGATGCTAGTGCTGAATACGGTGTACGTACCAAATAAGTTGATCGTGCTCTTAGGGGCGCTGTGAGCTTGCATTCGGAAGATAGTGGTTTCTAACTCCACTGTCGGCAGCCCCGAAGATGGTTTCCCGTGGTTTCCCATTTTCATACTGAACCCATGACCTTTGTGCCCTAAGAATTTTAAGTATGAAAGTTACTACATGAGGCCCCATGTCAATTGTGATGAGGAGCTTGAACATTTCTCGATATTACGGAAATGACACGCGCTAAGGAGGTGGCTACCTTCATTCCCGCGCGATGATACGTGACGTCATCCGCACGTGTCGAACGTGGAAGGGTACAGAAGAAAGTTTAGGTTGAATAAATATATTTAAATGAAAGAATTAGTGGCGAACGCAGTATAATGAGGGTCCTGTATTTATCTGTAAGACACTTGGTCTTGAGTAAGACGGATTTGAGACTGCTAAGCCATTTCTGTGGATTATTTCAGAAGGACGCGCGTGTCTAGTTTACCCACGCTAAGTCGAAAGAAAATAGTGCCTATCAAATGAGGTCATTTAACCGGTTAATTTAATGAGAATAAATTTTAAATGTTTATGAGCACTACCGATAACGAGGGAACAAGTATGTGGTTACATCAAAATCTCTTTTAAATACAGTTTATTTAAGTCGGAAAAGTTACGCAAATTTTTTTGGCGACAAAGGGAAAATGCCTGGAGAGAAGGGGGTAACGTCTATAAATGAGAAGGGACGCCATGTTCAAACCCCTGCATTTGTATTATTGAGGCTTGAGACAGAGGGTTGAAGTGTTCTGTAAATCGATCGACAAGAAGTAGACTAAGTCCAACAAACAGATTTTGGCCGACGTGTCTGGGATCTTGAATCCATGTGGAGATAGTTTTGTTTGAGCAGAAGTAATTGTATAAAACGGACGGTCAAGATACCGAAGAAGTATTTATAAAGTTGTTTTGTGTGGTAAAGAAGGTAATTCGTGTGCGGGTAATAAATACAATCAGTCGAGTGCGATCAACGAAGACGTCGAGTGAAAGGGCATTTCTTTTTTTTTTAATATTTATTTCCAGGAAACAATAAGAAAATTCTATGTACAGCCAGAAATGTAAAAATAGCTAAATAAATGACAGAGGGTCAGAGGTGAGTCCAAAGATGGACGCTGACGTAACATAAGGTAGGTGACATACCATCCTACCGTCTACTATATCTTCTTTACGGTGTCAAACTTATATGTATTTGAAACGGGTATTTATGATGCAGTTGGTCACCCATATGTTTTGTGAATGTTAGAAATATGACGAAAGGTCATTTTTATTTTCTGCTTGGATAAATTTTTAAAGTATTGCGAGTGCCGTGTAATGTTGTAAACAGTTATTTTATGAGGGTTTCGAAGTGATATCACGTCCAAAGTAGATCGTCATTTCCGTGAATTTATTGCCTATATTTTGTGATGTCAAATTAAGATGTTTATTCGACGTAAAATTTTTCTGATGGAATTGTTCCAAATAGATCCGTGGTTACCCATTTTCAATCGGATGGAAGCGCTGTATGTAGTGTTGAGAAATGCAGATCGGTGAATTTTGTCACGAAGTGTAACGTTACTCTATGTCTGTTTAAACTGGGTCTATGTGACAATAAATAACAGTAAAATTTGTCAGTCATTTTTGTGAAAATCCAAGTTTTAAAATACGAGATCATTTTATGCGAAGTTGTTCATTATTAAAGTATTTGTGCGTAATTATGCGTCGTGGATTCTAGTAAGGATTTTTATTCCAGTTCTATTGTCAGTGAGAGTCGTCGAGTTGAAGGCAAGAGGTTAGATTTGTCGTATGAGTTGAGATCGGATTTGTGAATCAGGTGATTGGAAGCCTGTTAATGGTGCCGGGATTTGTGTGAGCCCGAGGAAGATTTGTATAATGTTTGGGATGGAATGTAGAGTGAGAAAATCCACGCAGGTATTAATTTGCGACGTGTACAATTATTGTAGGGCATTTACAAGTAAAATCTATGTGTATATTTGTTGGTCAGAAATATCGTATTTTATTTTGAGAAGTCAAAGGGTTCATTCTTAGAGGCCATTCAAGCCTGACGAAAGACATGTGTTTCGTGTCGAAACTGACAGCCGGAGGGTCGTTTGTTTCAATGCCGCCAGCTGATCGATAGGGGACACTATAGAATAACGGAATCTGTGTAACGTGTTACGTATTGAAGTGAGATAGCATTTCTTGGCAACGGAGATCATTATTTGCGAGAACTAGTTGAAAATATAATTCGGAAATAACGTGTAGGTTATCAGATACCGTGGATTTGTTTAATTGAAATCGTAATGTATATTTGAAACCACGAAGTTAGAGTATAATGAGCGAGGTTAGCCAATTCCAGGGTTGTCCAGAATATAGAGTGATGGTAATGATGATTGTTTGTTGTAAGTGGTGCACAAAGCTTTATGGAATGTTATGACAAGGTATTACATCGTAATCGGCTTACATTGTACGGCGAGTCACTTATGGTTTTGTACTTAATTATTAGGGTTTATCCAAGTATTAATAATGGTTAGTATTAGATTAGATGAAAGTGTGATGTCATGAAACAAGATATAATACTGGAAATAAATGATGTAAATTTTTTCCAGCTGCACTATAACCACGGATGATAAACATTAAATGTAATTAAATTTAATTACATCAAAATTTGAGTAGGGACATGTGAAAGAAACCATTCGTCCGTGGAGATATAATTTCTTGTTCATTAAGATTTCATTAAATCATTTAAATTTAAGTATGAAATTCAGTGGAAACCGTATTTATGAAATAACTTTAAACCAAGCGAATAACTTGAAGATGCATTCTGGAAATCTTAGTTTATATTTCTGGGAATATTTAAATGTTAACATAACGATTAAGGGGGCATATCCGAAGGTAATGGATTTTACTACCGCAAAGTACTGTGAAACTTGTTGTTGTTGTTGTTGTTGTTGTTGCATATTTGACTTCAATTGATTGAGCAGTAAATGCGTTGGGGTTAGTTAAGTGGAAACTTTGGTCATCAACCAGTGTAACCTAATTGTGTTTAGCCTTCAGCTTAGAAACTTGGATGGTCATGGGGTCATCAACCTCAGTGATTTAGATTTGGGCCATATGCCACTGTAGCATCATTTTCTTTGCGGTCATCATCCACAATGACTTTAAAGTAACTTAGAAGTTTGGAGGTCGGTCTATGACATAGTCGCAGGTCACATCGATTCAATTAAGGGTCCATGCCATACAACCACGGTGTGGCACACACCGATTGGACTGCCTTAATTATGCCCAGAGTACAGAGAATCATTATGATGGTACATGCAGTCTCACATGGAAGCCGAATTTAAGGATTTCCAGACTTTCCTTTCTTTATTTAATAATTGAGACGATGGTTTCTAAGTTAAGTCACAGGCTTAAACCAGCGTTCGGCCCCTCTGTGTAAAAATGATTGTGGTGTCAAGTGGACAAGATTTGAGTCCCAACTATATTGATTGTCTGTCTGTTAGGTCATCGGCCCACAGGCTGGTTGGATCCTCAAATAGCACCACCAAAGGTTATGCGGTTATAAGGAAACCCCAAAAACCAATGGCAGCACCAAAATGAGGCGTACTAGGCAAGATGAGGAGTGAGTTAGTTTGCCATTGCTTTCCTCACTGGGTCAGAAAGTACTATTGCAGCACAACTGACCCTATGAGCAGCACCTTTCATAACACTCAGATGCACTAGTCATGCTCTGAACGTCAATACTCAGCACTATCCATACCGCAGCAACTTCCATATTGTCACAGCCATGGATGTTGACTGGGACTTCGGTGGAAGCTACACTTTACTCTAGCCTGTGCCAAGAGATGGATGCAAAAGTACTGTATCCATCAAGAAATGACAGCAGGCAGACTATATTGATTATAAATTATTATTCCTTCAGAAATTACATGAATAAATAGGACCTTTGAGTAGATAAATTAGGATTACTGAACCCTACCTTTTACCTCAGCAAGTGACAAAGAACCCGAAACGACCGAAGAGACAGATCTCATGAAATTTGCTGATAGGTAAGGAAGGTAGGTATCCTTCAAAGTGGACCAAAGTGTTCAATACCAGGAAAATGTTGGGGCTGTACCTTTATTAAGGCCACGGCCGCTTCCTTCCCACTTCTATCCCTTTTCTGTCCCATCGTTGCCATAAGACCTATCTGTGTCGGTGCGACGTAAAGGCAATTTTAATATGTCATCATATTTAGGGCATTATATAACTGTTGAGATCCATAGCGATAAACGATTAGAAGTATTTTCTGGTCAGACATTATTGGCGAGTAGTCAATAATAATAATAATAATAATAATAATAATAATAATAATAATAATAATAATAATAATAATAATATGAGCCTCCGTGTCTCAGGTGACAGCGCGTCGGCCTCTCACCGCTGGGTAACGTGGTTCAAATGCCGGTCACTCTATGTGAGATTTGTGCTGGACAAAGCGGGGGCGGGACAGGTTTACTCCGGGTACTCCGGTTTTCTCTGTCATTTTTCATTCCTGCAACAGTCTCCAATATAGTTTCATTTCGTACCTCAGTCATTAGTCATCGCCCCAGAAGAGTGGGACAATCTTCGACAGCCGGCACAATTCCTATCCTCGCCGCTAGATGGAGGCTTCAATCATTCCTTTTTTGACCCAGTCGAATGACTGGAAACAGTCTGTAGGTGTTAATTTTATTTCCATTATTATTATTATTATTATTATTATTATTATTATTATTATTATTCCGGGGTTTATCGCGGAACGCAGAGGTGAAAGAAGGTGCCGGGGTGAATGGATCTAACTACAATATCAAGAATTGAACTTAAAACGTAACTGAAGGTTATATTTTTGAAAAACAACAAACTTAACAACTTTTCACTTAGTGAGATAACAATGACATTTCAGGTACAAAATAGCAATTGAGAAACATGACTCAGAAAAATCCAAGATTTCAGAACTTTAACACTCTTGGGCTACAAGCCCTTAGTTTACCATTTTACAGATGAGCATAAATTTGTTCAAAGTGCTCCCCTAAATTCATGGAGCACTTGCTCCCACAATACAACATCTAGCCTTCAAGAGGCATACAGTAATCTTACACATTCTGGCCTCTGAAGGCACAACTTACAATTGGAAAATGATTATACAGGGGTATTTAATACCCAACGTACTGGGCCTTCATGTAAAAGGAAAAACGGTTAAATAAATGGCCCGAACACAAAATTAATGGAGGCGAATACCTTGCACTCCTAGATATGAGCACTTAAAACCTAAAGGGCACTAGGCCGATGAAACAGGGGCTATTCCCAAACTATGGAGGTGACTCGTATAAGAATACTGTAGATTAGAACATTACGGAAAGGAAGAAAACAAGTTACCAAACGTAGTCACCTCAAACCAATATGAAGAGGAGCTCGAGAGGGTACATCACTCTCTATCCCCGATTTACAGTTAAGGATTTTATGAAGTTTTTACATTAGCCGGCTGAAAGTTACATTTTTGGGAAAACTAGATTACATAGTTAATGATTCGGACCTTTCCCTCAGGTTAAACTGCGGAGCTTGCAAGAAATAAAGATATGTGGCCATTACCTTGTCGGAGTACTGCTGCCTGATGAAAGAGGCGCCGCCCGCCTCCTGCTTGACACACACACTAGGTCAGATGACGATCAGTTGGCCAAGAGACGACAAAATCCGCAATTTATATATATATATATATATTTTGCTAAGGGCTTTACGTCGCACCGACACAGAAAGGTCTTATGGCGACGATCGGATAGGAAAGGCCTAGGAGTTGGAAGGAAGCAGCCGTGGCCTTAATTAAGGTACAGCCACAGCACGCAGTTTATAAACCCTCGCGGAAAGTTCGAGACCATTCAAGATTAACTAGCCACTCCCTCTCAATTTTATTGGTTCATTTAAAGGTTACACTGAAAACCGAAGAAGAAGACTGTGATTGGTAGAAAATTAATTACAGAAATTAGGGATTGGCTGGATTCAAAACTGGCGGAAAGAAATGGTAAATATTGCCAACCCAAAAATAAATGAACATCAATTAGTAAAAAAAAACAACTTATGAATCCAAAACTTTTTAAAATCAAAAGTTCTTTCACTTCACACCAGGGTGCATGATCATAGTTTTTGTAGTGACAACTATGGAGGAAAGTCCAAACTTCTTGATGAATGGCAAACAAAACAAGTAAAAATACAGTCTGTTCAGGAAACTTCACAATAACAAAATTACATTAGATTTCTGTGGTGACTTCTGAGTAAATTTATAAGTTGGTCTAGTTTCAATTTCACTGTTTCTGCACTAGAGGAGTTCTTTTAGGCGCTAGATTTAAATGCGCGTCGTTGGGGTATACCTCCCGGTACAATTATTATTATTATTATTATTATTATTATTATTGTTACCGTGTTTTTGTGGTAGTTATGCGTGAAAGAAGGTGCGGGGTGGTGAATAGGTCTCAGGCTACGAAATTAAAGTGAATTTAAAATTTAACAAGGTTATATTTTCTTTTCAAAATCAAGAAATAACAAACATGGCAGGTACAGAGTAGCAAGGCAACAAAAGTATAATTACAGTATTTACAGGATTTGGGCTTCGAGCCCCGCGATCACAATCCTTGAGCAATTAGCTCAGTTTTACCCCAAACACAAGTGTCAACAGAGGGGCAGAGAACCCCATTCATGCCTAAGAGCACTTGCTCCAAAATGCACAGTAAGGCCTCCTTGAGGCGCGCAGAAAACAAAATTTTCAGAAAAAGAGCAACTTGCTCTCAAAATTCAGGCCTGTCAAAGGCCCCACCTAATTCCACTTTCAAGCTGTCCTTTCAGGACATATACACAGGGGTAAAATACCCAACCTACTGAGGTCTGTTAAATGACAAGAAGGTTAATTACATGACCTCTAAAATAACAATTTGAGAGGAGGCGAACTGCACTCCTAATACACTTGTTTTTAAAACCTAATCTGGCTCTAGGCCACTAATGCAAGGGCTAATCCCATACTACAGAGGTGACTTTAGAAAAGACCAATTTGCTTTACGTTAACGAAGAATAGGTTGAGAAAAATAAGTTCACCTCAAAACAATATGATTGGGAGCTCGAGAGGGTTAAGCACTCTCTATCCCGATATGCAGTTTAAAAGATGGAATAGCTACAAGTTTCTTTACATTTTAAGGAAGGTTACATAATGGAAAAACTTCGGACCCGCCCCGAGAGTTAAACTGCTGAGCAAGCAAGAAAAGAAGTAATTAATCGGCCATTACCTGGTTGTTGACTGCCGCCGAAGAAAGAGGCGCTTCCCGCCCCCTGCTATGTACTTTACACACGAAAAGATGGAACAGAAGTGGCCCGGAGACCCTAAAATCAGCAGTTTATATACTCTCGCGGAAAGTTCGAGGCGTTAGGGGAATGAGAACACCCTCCCACAAACTCTTTATTGGGTAGGATACAGCAACATATTCAAGTTGGGGGAAGATACATCCGATTGGTCAGAAATTAATGAAAGAAATTCGGGATTGGCTACATTTAAAACAAGGGGAAAGAAAGGGTTAATATTGCCAACTTAAACAATGACAGAAGGAAATTTAACAAAGAACAAACTTTTGAAATTAAATTTTCTCGAAAAGAACAGTTCTTTTTCTTCGCACTAGGGTGCACTATTGTAGTTCTTCAGTAGTGTCCTCTAGAAGAGAAAGTTCACACTTCTTACTACCGGTAAAACAAAAATACATCAAAAGTGGCACAGTTCAAAAACTCCAAACTTTCCAAGTAGTGACATCTTCCGAGAAACTTGAAAATTAATACCGTCGATAAAGTTCAGACTTCCTCCAGCAGAGGAGTTTCAATTGGCGCACATTTTAAATTAGCGGCGTGGAGGTGTACCGCCCGGTACAATTATTATTATTATTATTATTATTATTATTATTATTATTATTATTATTATTATAACATATGACTTCGTTCCACTGATAATTCCAAAACGTATTCGTGTGAAGCCTAAATCCAGTGCCGCATACATTTGTTTACGCTGAGTGTAATGTCACTTGGATTGTCGGTGTAACAGCTGCGTCAGTTTTTTTTTTTTTTTTTTTTTTTTTTTTTTTTTTTTTCCCATCTGATTGGTATACGTAGTGGATTTAAGCTCCGCTGGCGCTCAGTCGTTGGACAGTTGTAGAGCTAACATCACTGTGGCCCGTTGATTACATATTGGAAACATTTACTTGTGCCGAGTTAGTTGATATTCACCTCGTTTACGGAGCAGCTGCAAGATCTGCACATGCAGTGAGGGAGCTGTATAGACAAAGATTTCCAAACCGCTGTATTCCTAATAGCCGAACGTTCGTCGCTGTGCACCAAACGCTCCGGGATACTGGCTCGCTTCTTCCTCGGATCGAGGGTCGTGGACCTCATCGTGATCCTGCGGAGGTTCGTCGGAAAGAAGAAATTTTACGCTTGTCGAAGAAAGGCCAAGGATCATGGCAAGGCAAGTAGGTACATCTAACTGGATTGTTCACCGTACATTGCGTGAACAGATATTGTACCCATACTACTACCAGAGAGTTCAACATCTCCAAGAATCGGATTACCTACCAAGAGCTGAATTCTGCACCTCGTTCTTGGAACAATGTGAACGTAATACAGATTTTCCGCTCGACATGTTTCTTACAGATGATGCATCTTTTATCGGTGAGGGTTTCATTAATTTTCACAATGTCCATACATGGACAGAAGAAAACCCTGATGCCATTCACCAAGGTCATTTCCAGCACAGGTTTTCTATAAATCTTGGGTGCGGCGTTTTGGGAGATCAGCTTCTTGGACCATTGGCGCTGCCTGCACGACTAACTGGCTCCAGGTACCTCCAATTTCTGCAGCCTTCTCTGTCAGAGCTTCTGGATGACGTTCCACTGCAGGTACGTCAGCGGATGTAGTATATGCACGACGGGGCAATTTCTCATATCAGTATGGACGTTCGTCGATTTCTAGATCGCCGTTTCCCGAATCTTTGGGTTTGTCGATATGGTTCCGTCAATTGGCCATCGTCGTCCCCAGATTTAAATCCACTCGACTTTTATTTCTGGGGGCAACTCACTAACTTGGTGTAACAAGTAAAATTGCCGATGAAGCAACTCTACGTAACGAATCTGGAATGCCGTCGCAACTGTGAGAGCTGACGTGGATGTGTGGAGGAGGTTGAGAGCTTCGTGGTGTCACCGCATGGAAGCTTGTCGTCGAGCTAACGGAAGGCATTTCGAGCATTCCCTATGAAGAAATAGAACAGTAACTTTGGACGTTAAGTAAGTGTTCGCCCGCCTCTGTGGTGTAGTGGTTGGTGTGATTAGCTGCCGCCACTGGAATCCCGGGTTCGATTCCCGGCTTTGGCACGAAATTTGAAAAGTGGAATGAGGTATGGAACGGAGTCCACTCAGCCTCGGGAGGTCAACTGAGTAGAGGGGGTTCGATTCCCACTTCAGCCATCCTCGGAGTGGTTTTCCGTGGTTTCCCACTTCTTATCCAGGTAAATGCTGGGTTGGTACCTAACTTAATGCAACGGCCGCTTCCTTCCCACTCCTAGCCCTATCCTCTCCCGTCGTCACCATAAAAAATATCTGTGTCAGTGCGACGTAAAACAATTTGTAAGTACTTGTTTCACTAATCTCGGAGACATGTCCGAAATTACAAGATTCAGACTTGTTGTCAGTTCACTACTTTCTTTAGTATTTCCTGATAGATTAAGAACTACGAAGTTTGAGTGTAGCGGTCAACTTTTATTTTAATAATAATAGTAGCACTAGATTAATACAGTTAATAATAATAAGAAGAAGAATAGAAAGAATAAGAATAGTACGAAGAAGAAGAAGGAAATTGTAATATTAATGATGTTTACGACCGGGCGAGTATCCGTGCGGTTAGAGGCGCGCAGCTGTGGCTTGCCTGGTTTTCCGTTCCCATTCCCACTCCTAGACCTTTCCTATCCCATCGCCACCATAAGACCTATCCGTGTCGGTGCGACGTAAAACAAATAGCGAGGTGGTGCTGGCCTTCTAACCCCGACTTGGCAGGTTCGATCCTGGTTCAGTCCGATGGTATTTGAAGGTGCTCAAATACGTCAAGCTCGTGTTGACAAGTAAAAGAACTCCTACGGGACAAAATCCCGGCTCCTCGGAGTCTCCAAAAATAACTGTCGTTAATAGGACGTAAAATAATAATAAAAACCAAACCAACCCTATGGCACTACAGCCCTAGAAGAGCCTTTGTCTACCAAGCGACCGCTGCTCAGCCCGAAGGCCTGCAGTTTACGAGGTGTAGTGTGGTCAGCACGACGAATCTTCTCGGCCGTTATCCTTGGCTTTCTAGATCGGGGCCGCTATCTCACCGTCAGATAGCTCCTCAATTCTAACCACGTAGGCTGAGTGGACCTCGAACCAGCCCTCGGGTCCAGGTAAAAATCACTGACCTAAAACCAAAACCAAACCCCACGGCACTTAACGCCCTTGAAAAGGCTTTGTCCTGCCCAGCGACCGCTGCTCAGCCCGAAGGCCTGCAGATTACGAGGGGCCGTGTGGTCAGCACGACGCATCCTCTCGGCCGTTATTCTGGGTTTTGAGACCGAAAAGTCTCTGACCTGGCCGGGATTATTATTATTATTATTATTATTATTATTATTATTATTATTATTATTATTATCATTATCATGTATAGCCGAAATATGACCAAATCCATGTAAGTATCTAAACAGACATTTATGTGCTGTATAAAAGCTTTCTAAATTGCGTCAGAGAGCTTCATTTGCATTTTAATTCCAATTTAAGACTAAAATGAAGATAGGTAATATTTCTTCAAAGTCCGAGCCGTAGCAATCCCGCCGTTCTCCAATACAGAACAATATATTGTTGCACATTCTGTTGGTATTCCCATCCTGATATGAGTGATGCTTTTTATGGAGTTTGATGTGGAAATCCCATGTCTTATAATTGATGAAAACCATCTGGATGATTTCCACATCTTTGACTGTGCTTGCTTCACATAATTGGCTTGGGACGTCGCTATTCGACATCTCCTGTTCGAAGTCTGTCCGATTTAATCCATGTGTTTGTGGTGCCTGTACTTTTGTATGATATGTTGGTATTTAATTGGTACCATCGTGACATTCGCCGGCCTATGTGGCTCATATGCATGACTGCTGGGCTTCTGACCCCAAGTTGATGGATTCAATCCTGGCTTAGTTCAACGGTATTTGAAGGTGCTCAAATACGCCAGCACAGGTCTGTAGATTTACTGGCAAGTGAAATAACTCTTCTGGACAAAAGTCTGGCTCCTCGGCGTCTGCAAAGACCATAAATGTCGTTAGTGATTTGTCAAATCAATATCTTTTTTTGTATGAATGCGCAACGAATAGAACAAATTTCAGAGTGGTTACACCGTTCTGTAAGCTGAGGTAATCAGAGCAGCATCTCATTTTCCGAACGAATTCTTTACATTACTGAGGTTGTGATAAATTTATAGAAATTTACTTCTAAACACCCGCTTGAGGTTTGAGAGGAAGCAATGCAATCATTATCCCGTCACACACACACACGTATCGCTCTCACACCGCTGGACTGACCGCAGGGACCAGTGCGGTTAGCACTTTGCTATACCACGCTCTCTCCATATGTTGCGGAGTTAACCAATAAGGTAATTTATGGACATGGTCCTGAAATGCACCCGCTGTGATTTGCTCCATTAGAGGACTGGGGTTGTCAAAAAGCTGACTTCTTTGCTAGATTCAAATTCCTAGTAAGATCCTTCAATTTCTCCTTACTTCCACAGCCATTGCTAACTCTATTTCTTTCCAATCCGCACCTCCTTCTTAGTCTCTTTATTTCTCTGTTATAATAAGGTGGGTCTTTACCATTCTTTACCACCTTTAAAGGTACAAACCTATTTTCACATTCCTCAACAATTGCTTTAAGCCCATCCCATTTTTATTTACCGTTTTTCACCGATCATAGTTACATTTTAGAAACTCCCTCATGCCTGTCTAATCAGCCATATGGTGCTGCCTAATAGTCCTACTTTTACGACCTTCCTTTCTATCACATTTATTTTTAACTACGACAAAACAGCTTCATGATAACTAATACCATCTATTACTTCGTTTTCTATATAGATCTCATCTGGTTTTATCAGCACCACGTCCAGGATATTTTCCCCTCTAGTTGGTTCCATCACTTTCAGAATCTGCTGTCCTTCCCATATTAGCTTATTTGCCGTTTCTTGTCTTTCGAATTACCTTCCCAACTGACACTTCGTAAATTCAGATCTCCCGCTACAATCACATTCCTTTCCATGTCGTTTCCCATATACCTGATTGGCTTATCAAATAATTCTGGATCAGCGTCAACACTACCCTTTCCCGGCCTGTACACTCCAAATATATCAAGTTGCCTATTATCTTTAGAAATGAGCCTTACACCTAGAATTTCATGTTTGTCATCTTTAATCTTTTCGTAGCTTACAAATTCTTCTTTCACCAAAATTAATACTCTCCCTCCCACCATCCCTACCCTATCTCTACGATATACACTCCAGTTCCGTGAGAAAATTTCTGCATCCATTATATCATTTTTCAGCCATGATTCGACTCCTATTACAATATCTGGTAAGTATATATCTATTAAATTACTTAATTCTATTCCTTTCTTTACAATACTTCTACAGTTCAACACTAACATTTTTATGTCATCGCTACTTGACTTCCAGATCCCTGTACCCTTTTCACCGCTCCCTAGGCCGCCCCTGTTTCCCTGAATGTACCTCTCTATTACCCTTCCAAACAAATTTCCTAACTTACACGTACCACTGCGGTTTAAGGCCATCTGAGCGCAGATCCCCATCTCCCACTCACCCATTAGGATCTAGAAATCTCACTCCCAGTTTCCCACATACCCACTCCATAGTCTCATTTAAATCCTCCGTCACCCTCCAGTCAGTATCCCTCCTACACAGTTTTCCACTGATATCAATCTCCGCTTCCTTAAACTTTACCCATGCTGCATTTACCTGATCCCACATATCTCCAAATATGTCGGTACTTATACCAGCTTGCCTTACGTTGTTAGGGCACACACAACATTACTTCAAATCATTGGTTAATACCAGTTTAGTTCTAATGACAGTTTAACTCTAAACGAGCTTCTCTCCTCTCTTCTTCCCGGCCTTTTTCCTTGTTGCCTGTACCGTGACTCTATATGTACAGTGTGCCCAAGGCCAGTCCAGCCGCCATGTTTTAGCCAAGTACTCAATCAGCTGATAGATGAAGGAGAATGATATTATTAGTATTTCAATAAAGAATAGACTAGGCATGTATATAGGCCTATCAGTATTTGTTATATTCAGAGTCTGACTGCTGACGTAAGACTTCATAATTTAGTTATACGTGGTATAGGCCTACAAGTCACTATTATTGAAGAGGTTAGATATTCTGTGTTGGTAGCTAGGCCTATCATGACATTTATATTATAATACATGTGGCATAAAATAGTATAGTCATTGTCTTGAATAATGTACGTGATGACTGTAAAGTTAGCCTACATATTTTTTTTTTCTATTTGCTTTACGTCGCACCGACACAGATAGGCCTTATGGCGACGATGGGACAGAAAAGGCCTAGAAATGGGAAGGAAGTGGCCGTTGCTTTAATTAAGGTACATCCCCAGCATTTGCCTGGTATGAAAATGGAAAACCATCTTCAGGGCTGCCGACAGTGGGGTTCGAACCCACTATCTCCTGGATGCAAGTTCACATCTGCGCCCCCCTAACCGCGCGGCCAACTCGCCCAGTCATTTAAATTTAAAAAATTGTAACATTACCATATATCAGGTTACATGATTTTACATATCAGAATATACAACGCAGTATCATAAAACTATACATAGAAATGTACTTTTTATATATGACATCGGTATGTATATAATCTGAACACACGCAGAAGATAGAAAATAATATGACTAGTTAACTGATGGGTAGACAACATTGTATTACCTAGCTCCATATTTATGTTAACGTAACATAAGTTAACATAATATACTGTACCATTTTACTCGTGGTACTAATAGAAATAGGAGCCTCCGGCCTCTCACCGCTGGATACCGTGGTTCAAATCCCGGTCATTCCATGTGAGATTTGTGCTGGACAAAGCGGAGGCGGGACAGGTTTTTCTCCGGGTACTCCGGTTTTCCCTGTCATCTTTCATTCCAGCAACATTCTCCATTCTCATTTCGTAGCATCTATCATTCATTAATATATATCACTTTGGGAGTGGCGACCCCATCGTAATAACAGCCTATATATGATTCCCTGACCCGGTCACTGACTGGAAAACAGGTTGTAGGTTTTCATTTTCACTAATAGAAATAATAGCGAAAACAAGCAACTGCCATGGTCCCTGGGTTGTGTATAGTGCTCCTTTAATGATGGCTACGGTTTAATCCGCGCAACTAGGAATTAAATATTAGTATCACTTCACAACAGGCCTATCGTTTGAGAAAATACTACTTGTTGCTCGGTGAAAACAAGCAATTTTCCTGGTCCCAGTGTACTTATATTCGGGACTCAATTATCGACCACCTGCTGTTCGATTTCCGTGATGTGCGACTAATTCTTTGCCCCGGTTGGGTTAGTACTGGTAGATATCCGCTGTATTTTAAACATTCTATTTGTTACTATCGGTTTTGCCAATACATTGTTATAACTGTTATCATTACCTTATTCTTTTTTCTATCGCTCTTCCCAGAACTGTGGGGCTGTGTGGGGGAACTGCGTCATACATGTGGATTTGGTCCTGTTTAACGGCCGGATACTATTCCTGACATAAATCCTATATGGAGGGATGTAATCACTATTGCGTGTTTCTGTGGTGATTTGTAGTGTGGTATATTGTCTGAGTATCAAGATGAGAGTGTTGGAACAAACGCAAACACCCAGTCCCCAAGCCCGAGTTATTAAAATACCCCACCGGGCCGGGAATCGAATCCGGGACACTCTGAACCGAAGGGCAGTACGCTGACCATTCAACCACGGAGTCAGACTATTATTATAATGTATGGTAAAACTCAACTTGATGCTAGACGGCACTTATAACCACGCCCTTTAATAGATGAATAGCCAAAAATGTTTGAATTTGTGAATATATCAATCATAATACCTCATACGGTGAAAATGAATGAGACTTACAGTGAATGATTGGGAGTGACCTTTCCTGTAAGTTTTGTTTCAGATAAAACAGATATTTTCGCGGATACAAAAAAATTGTGAAAAATAATATAATCGTAAAAATCACTGTTATTTTCCTTACACGGTAAAATTGCATAAAACGTAAAATGTCGGAAATTATATTCTAAACAACTTTCCTTATGTACAGGTTTTCGATACGGCGAATATTAACGAAGAAATCTGACATTTACTGTCTTGACCTCTATAAAATTACTAACCCATTTTGTTATTATTGTTACCATTATAATGCAGGGAACAACTCTACTCGTTGTTGGGAGCGTCTTATAACATGCTGAAAGCAATGGCTAATTTCATTTTAGAAACCTTTCCTGATTTGTTTCTGCAACCATATGCATTACAGCCTGGCGTAATTTTCTTCAAAACTCGGATCTCAGAAATACGTAAATTCACACACATTTCTTAACTAATAATACTAAATAATCTTCCGTGTTTAATAAGAACATATTTTCGGTGTATTAAGGTTAAAACAGGTACCCTGTACTTAGCTGAAATTGCATAAAGAGTGATCTTATCCTGTGTTGAATACATACGTTTAAACCAGCTGACGGGACATTTGGCTAAAACATGGCGCAGCCAATCAGAACGAAGCACTCGTTGGCCAGATTGTACATATAGAGTCACTGTAGTTGCCTGGGGTCGGCAATTTGTATGGATTCAGCCCGATTTTATGGTAGGATGCCTTTCCTGAAGCCAACCCTATGTGGAGGGATTTATCCATTATTGCTTCTTTTTTGTGGTTTGATGTGTTGTGTGTAGATGATGTGTATTGAGACAAGCACAGACGCCCAAACTCCCAACCAAAGCAAAGGTTCATGGTATGAGTTACTGTAGGCACGTCCTAGTTCGTGAATCATGGTGGCCTAGTAAATGGTCCTGAGAGTCGAGATACCAGTTGCTATGGAATGGTAGTGGGCATCTCGGACATATTCTGAGTCATGGCCCTCTTTGTGCTCAGACGGCTAAGATTATGCAGTCCACCGGTGGTCCTTAACCCGTTAGAGAAGAGATCCTCACTTGGATTATGTGCAAGTAGAGTAGCATCCTGCTTCATGAATTTACCGAGCACAGAACATTTTAAGCAAGCCTCGGACCTATGGGAGTAACGGAGTCCCACTCCCATTTGACAGGCGAGGGAATCCTTGGAAACAGCTTGGCGAACGAAATGGAATTCGATGGGTAGCTATCAATATTAATGGGGTTTATGGAAGAGAGAAAGTAGAACTGGCTGAGTCAGCAAAGAGGATGCTTCTGAATGTGCTAGGAGTTAGTGATATTCGGCTAAGGAGAGATAAGGAGGAAGGTATAGGAGATTATAAAGTGTACTCGACGGGTGTCAAAAAGTAAAGGGCAGAGTATGGGGTAGGGCTCTTTATCAGGAATACCACTGCACGCAACATAGTTTCTGTTAGGCACGTAAATGACCGAATGATGTGGGTAGATTTGTCAGTGGGAGGAATTAGGACGAGAATTGTCTCAGTGTATTCACCATGTGAGGGTGCAGATGAGGATGACGTTGACAAGTTTTATGAAGCATTGAGTGACATCGTGGTCAGGGTCAACATCAAGGATAGAATAGTGCTAATGGGTGATTTCAATGTGAGAGTTGGGAATAGAACTGAAGGATAGGAAAGGGTGATTGGTAAATGTGGGGAAGATATGGAAGCTAATTTGAAGGGGAAGCGTTTGCTGGACTTCTGTGCTAGTATGGGTTTAGCAGTTACGGATACATTCTTCAAGCTTAAGGCTGTTCACCGCTACACATGGGAGGCTAGGGGTGCCAGATTCATAATAGACTATATCTTAACCAGCTTATTCAGGAAGTCTGTTAGGAATGTACGAGTTTTCCGGGGATTTTTCGATGATACAGACCACTATCTGATCTGTAGTGAACGAAGTATCTGTAGGCCTACGATAGAGAAAGTGAAATCAGTCTGCAGACGAATAAGGGTAGAAAATCTCCAGGACGAGGAAATTAGACAGAAGTACATGTATATGATTAGTGAGAAGTTTCGAACAGTAGGCAGTAAGCAGGTTCAGTATATAGAAAGAGAATGAGTGGCATACAGGGATGCTGTAGTAGAAACAGCAAGGGAATGCCTAGGAACAACTGTGTGCAAAGATGGGAAAAGGCGAACATCGTGGTGGAACGATGAAGTGAGAGCAGCTTGTAAAGGTAAAAGGAAGGCTTATCAGAAATGGCTCTAATCAAGGGCTGATACAGACAGGGAATTGTACGTAGATGAAAGAAACAGAGCGAAACAAATAGTTGTTGAATCCAAAAAGAAGTCATGGGAAGATTTTGCTAATACACTGGAAAGGCTAGGTCAAGCAGCAGGGAAACCTTTCTGGACAGTAATGAAGAATCTTAGGAAGGGAGGGGAAAAGGAAATGAACAATCTTTTGGGTATTTCAGGTAAACTCGTAATTAGCATGGAGCGTTGGTAAGGTACCTTCAGATTGGACAAAAGCAATAATTGCAGCTATCTGTATGCAAGGGAAAAGGAAGGATTGCAACAACTATCGAGATATCTCATGGATTAGTATACCAGGCACAGTATTCACTGGCATCTTGGAAGGGAGGGTGCGATCAGTGGTTGGGAAGAAGTTGGATGAAAATCAGTGTGGTTTCAGACCACAGAGGGGCTGTCAGGATCAGATTTTCAGTATGGGCCAGGTAATTGAAAAATGCTACGAGAGGAATAGACAGTTGTGTTCATTTCGTAGATGTAGAGAAAGCATACGACAGGGTACTGAGGGAAAAGATGTTCGCCATACTGTGGGACTATGGAATTTAATGTAGGTTATTAAAATCAATCAAAGGCATTTAGGCATACGACAGGGTACTGAGGGAAAAGATGTTCGCCATACTGTGGGACTATGGAATTTAATGTAGGTTATTAAAATCAATCAAAGGCATTTATGTTGGCAATTGGGCTTCATTGAGAATTGATCGTAGAATGAGTTCTTGGTTCAAGATAATTACAGGGGTTAGACAGGGCTGTAATCTTTCACCTTTGCTGTTCGTAGTTTGCATGGATCATTTGCTGAAAGGTATAAAGTGGCAGGAAGGGATTCAGATAGGCGGAAATGTAGTAAGCAGTCTGGCCTATGCTGACGAAAATGAAATAGCATATGGCTTTTAGTGCCGGGAGTAACCGAGGACAAGTTCGGCTCGCCAGATGCAGGTCTTTCGATTTGACTCCTGTAGGCGACCTGCGCGTCATGACGATGATGATGATGATGATGATGATGATGATGATGAAGACGACACATATACCCAGCCCCCGAGGCAGCGCAATTTTGGTTAAAATTCCCGACCCTGCCGGGAATCGAAACCGGGACCCGTGTGACCAAAGGCCAGCACGCTAACCATTTAGACATGGAGCCGGATTATGCTGACGACTTTGTCTTAATGCAGATTGTGCCGAAAGCCTGCAGTCTAATATCTTGGAACTTGAAAGTAGGTGCATTGAGTATGGTATGAAAATTAGCCTTTCGAAGACTAAATTGATGTCAGTAGGTAAGAAATTCAACAGAATTGAATGCCGGATTGGTGATACAAAGCTGGAACAGGTAGATCATTTCAGGTATTTAGGATGTGTGTTCTTCCAGGGTGGTAATACTGTGTAGTAAGTGAGA
Organism: Anabrus simplex; assembly: GCF_040414725.1. Lineage (NCBI taxonomy): Eukaryota > Metazoa > Arthropoda > Insecta > Orthoptera > Tettigoniidae > Anabrus > Anabrus simplex. The sequence continues at coordinate 351,216,749 of NC_090265.1, read as the reverse complement.
TTGAATTGAGGTTATAATAATGGCGTATGGCCTCCGGATAGGCCTGGTGCAGGTCTTTTTCTAGTAGACGGCCTATCAGGCGACCTGCATGTTTGTGAAGATGAGGGCCCTACCTAGCATGATTTCTAATGTTGAATAAGCCACACACACCCAGCCCCTGAGCCAATGGAATCAACCAATTAAGGTTAAAATCTCCGACCCGGTCGGGAATCGAACCCGGGTGCCTCTGAACCGAAGGCCAGTACGCTGACCATTCAGCCAACGAGTCGGACTGAATTGAGGCGTAGTAAAGGTGATGCAGTGAGCTCGCAGTTGCGATCAACAGTATTCTGTAAGAAGGAAGTCAGCTCGCGGACGAAACTATCTTTACATTGGTCTGTTTTCAGACCATCTTTGCTCTACGGGAGCAAATGGACTCATATGAAGGGTAAGAGAAGTAGAGGGAGACCAGGACGGCGATAGTTAGATTCAGTTTCTAACGATTTTAAAGATAAGAGGTTTAGAACTAAATGAGGCCACAGCACTAGTTGCAAGTAGAGGATTGTGGCGACGTTTAGTAAATTCACAGAGGCTTGCAGACTGAACGCTGAAAGGCTTAACGGTCTATAATGATAATGTATGTATGTATGTATGTATGTATGTAGTTAAAATCTTCGATCCGGATGGGAATCGAATCCGCGGCCCTCTGAACAGAAGTGGAGTACGAAGACCATATCGCCAGAGAGCCGCACTCGCGTTTTCTCTCTATTACATTGTAAGTGCTTTTGTTGTTATTCCCGTATTATTTGCCTAAAATGATGATGAAAATATTGTAATTGTATGCTTACTGATATCGAAGTTTAGCCTGAGATCCAGCTAATAAATTATTACCTAAATACATTTTTAATTAATTAGAATTTCACAGATCAGAATAACTCAGAAGTCGCAGGTCTAAGACATTGCTAGTCTCGACTATTTGAAACATGTATATGTCGACGTCTCATAAAATTCTTCTGTATAATGTTTGAGATGAAGTGAAGTTTTCTGGCGCATGTAAGTACAAAAGGAGGATGATGAGAGTATAAAATGGTTACGGCCTCGAATAAAAAGCTTTGATCGTCGTGTTACTGCATCGGTACGCTTGTTTTATCGTTCCTTTATCACTTTTAGTTCGTTTTGGCACTTAAGCCATAAGTAAGGAATTTATCGTCTGTGGAACATTTTCCTGAATGAGCTCTAGGACGACTACTAATTCCTGATCTTCGTAGGTCTAAGGGGGTTGGTAACAAAGCTTAATACAAAAGTGTCATAATTGCCGTTTTAGAGAAATAGGCTGTTTTGGAAAGTTCGGAGCGAGTTTGACTCTGGTATGTTGTAGTATTATACGACATACAGCCGTTTAAGAAAATTTGAAGACATGGTATTGTACAAATTTCTCGCAGGTATACTTGTCTCAGAAACAATTGAAGCCATGGATATAATTGTTGTGGGTATCCACAGGGTTTTTATCTACATGGGAAGGGAAATATATTTTAATAATAATTAAAATTAAGTCTGATCAAATATTAAAAGCGAGGAACACACTATACCACGTGCTCATTTTTTTTTTTTTTTTTTTTTTTTTTAATTGACGAGGTGAGGAGTGGAATCTGTATTTATAGTGTTGCCAGATCAGTGCTATACGTTACACTGCAAATATAGACATAGCCTACACACGCAAACCAAAGCCATCTCCGTGCAGGCCATGAAGGCGCTTTGGAAGAGTAGAAGGTAAATGTTCCACTATCCGTAACCTCAGCATAAGTGCGATACAGTGTTAGCTCTACGCTCGACCGCCTTTCCTCCCAGGAATTAACCTGGTACTCATTCTTATTGTAGGGCGACAACTGAATTCTAAATTCAATACACTTCTCTGCCAAAGTAGTATTAATATTTATCACTTATATTAAAAGTTATTTTGAATATTTGGTCCTTTCGTACTAAAATATTCATTTACATTTCAACGAACACTCTCGCCCTAATATGAAGCGTTTGAGTGTTGGCGCCCAATACCCAGTTCTGACGATGTGCTATGCGGCTTCTTGATAGGGGAAGAGCAGTATTTCAGCCGTTTTTATTTTATTTTAAGAAATCGGTATTTGCTTGATATTGCGTACTGTTTTGCACTTATTCAGTACTCATCTGGGCTTGTCTTCCGAGCCATTGAATTTTATGTCAGTTTTTCAAGAAATATTACAAATGTTGGTATTTTTGCCACGTTTTATTCCTTCGACTTGTTCACTATGGACGTTCACATTTTTTTTTTGTCACTTATGCGAATTTGCAAACAAACTTGTGTGAAACCTAAATTCTCTGTCGTGGTTACGTGTCAGGTACGTGCTATTGTGCATTTAGAGCATATGGTGTCCCCAGTGTCGACGCAGAATTCTGCTTCGTTATCAAAACATCCTACCCCTTTCATGAACGTGAACTTTTTCCATAAGTAATAGAATAGTGTTGAAACTTCCTGCCAATATATTTGTCTATGCACGTGCGATTGTCATCTTAATCAGAGTAGTTCGGAACCAACCTGCTGCATCTCGCTAGTAGCGGCTGAGAGGGAATGGGAGCATCGGCTATGAGGGGCCGAAATTCAATCACGTAAGTTTAGTGCTGAGCTGTTAGGCGGTAGATGTATATGACACATTTGTGTTTTAGACTTAGTAATGTCCTTAACCTGATCCGATGCCGCTTGACACGTTTGAAACGTGACTATCAGTAGGATTACCGGGATATAACATTAGAAGGTAAACTAAACTGAGGAGAGTAAGTAAAGAGGTCGCCATCCGGCTGGGATAGCTGAACATGTAAAGAAAGCACTATGTAAACAGGTAGAACGAGTGAAATCGGACTTAGAGGAAGCAGTCTGGATGAAGTTAATTAAATGAAAAGGAGAGAGAGAGAGAGAGAGAGAGAGAGAGAGAGAGAGAGTTTATCATAGCCTACTTCTACAGTCCTCCAGAAAGATCGTCTTTTGTGAAGAAAAATGATTTTCTGATCTCAGTGGATAAACAAACTAGATTAAATTAGAGAATGAAGAAGGGGTATAATTTTAATGAGAGATCCGGTATGCTGTAGAGAGATAGATGAAATATCATTAGAGAAAAAGGGAAGTCAAAACAAAGAATGAAACGGGAATGGAGAGTAAGTACTAGAGATGTGTGACTTGGAGAAACTATACGTACTGAATGGTTGGTGTTTGGGGCTTGAAATAGGGAGCTTAACTTTCGTGGTCAAATCAGGAGGGAGTTCTATCAATCTAGTTAAAGCATAGCATAATATAGTGACCACTGGACCACATCGCGTCATTTCCGGTTGTTCTTCGGTTGCACATGGGTGAAGAAATATCACAGGATACAAATATGTTACTAATGTACAGAAATAGTTACTAAGATGCAGATGGAGAAATTAATATAGATTAATTTATGGATTACTAGCTGATGTACCCGTGCTTTGCTACGGAATTCTACATTGTATATAGAATTGTGGGTTAGGTAGAGTACACGATGTGAGCAAGACTGTATTGAATTGCATAGCTCTTAACGTTAACCTGGAAACCTCAACGGGGAAATCACCAAACGTCTTTTCTCATATGAAGACTACGTTACGGAAAATTCATTGTAATGGTAGGCCCGCTTGTCTACCATCAGTCACAATCAGGTTGGGGAGTTTTCATTATGATGGCAGACACTCACTCTCCACCTGCCCTTTTACATCCTCAGAAAGACTGTTTTAGTGGTTTTCCCAACGGAAATGAACATACATTACAGTGACGTCAGTAGGGATGGCGCGAGTAAAAGCAATGATTTCACATAAAATACTCGATCAGATAAATAACGACATATTTTCTCACTTTTAACGAACAGTACTGCGCTGCCGATCTAACAGACCAAAGTTCTAGAGCTGGAATGACCAGACCGCAGACAGGCGTGATCCGTGAACACTATTAGTCTTTTTCCGGACCGATAGTAGTCGAATAGTGGAGAGTCCCACGGCAAAAACTATGCCCTTTTACTAATCTGTTTCCTAGGAGTACGCAATGAGTCGTAAAATCTCAATTCACTACACCGACGGCGGAAAAATCTTACTTGGAGGCAATTGTTTCCTCCAAGCCAGAAGAGAAAACCCCCTCTTCACTGCTAATTTTGAAAAAATGAATGTAGAATTTAATAGAAATGAAGAGGAAGAAGCTCTTTTTAAGAAACGGCTCTTTTCAGTGTTGAATGTTGAGTTATTTAGTGAATTGTAGTGCTATTATTTGGAATATGCCTAAATTGTAATTCTAGAATGGATCATACCACCACCACCACCACCACCACCACCACTGAATGGCTGGTGTTGTTTAGTGCTCCGCGTATTTGCTTAATTAAGTGGTGTTTTAAAGGCTGTGTATGGATAAAATATATTGCGATTATAAGTGGAAGTGCTGCCCTTCAGACCGCGGTATTATCTCTCTTTGATGATTTAAAGAGGCTTCCCTTTTCTGACAAGGTAAACAGGTCATTTATATTCCTTTAAATGATTTAAGGTTATGTTCTCAAAGAGAAAAGAGAGTAGAGGTACTGAGAATAGCAATGTCAAATCCAAAGAGGTTGAAATAGATGTAGAAAACCAAAGAGATACTATGTCGGATGAGGAGCTGGACGTAACCATGGAACTACAGAGTACGAAGACTACAAACCAAAGAGTAGGATTAGAAGAGATGCGACTAGAAATTGATAAGTTAGTCAAGCATAGTGAAGACTTATTAGCATTAGTTAAGATGACTCCTAATACCAAAGCGGAGATAAAGAAAGGTATTAAAGAAATGGGACAAATGGCAGAAATCATTCGTAGTCGTTCGTGGGAATGGGAACAATTTGATGTGAATGAAGATCCAAAGGCTAGGAGTGATTTGGAACAGGGCACTACATTCAGTAAGAAAATAACCCGTGATGTTGGGACACAGGCGCAATTCAGTGACAGAGTGCTAGATATAGAGCAGACCCTCTTGGAAGCTACTTGCTTTGACGAGTTTGCGAAGCTATTGGATAAGGAATGGCCTGACTGTGTTTACAGTAACATGCACGTCATCTCTGGAAATATAGGGAAATTGACTGATTGGGATATATCAATGGTTGTAAATCCCAAACATCTTACAGAGGAGGATGGAATTATGAGAAGCATGCTACCGTAATCTTGCCAACGGAACCATCGAAAATACTGTTAAAGAAAAAGAAAATAAATGTGGGTTGGGGAACCTGTATGGTGAAGGAAAGAGTTACAGTTGCAAGGTGTTTTAAATGTCTTGAATTTGCACATAAAGCGCCACACTGCGACCTTAAGGATGACCGGTCACGGGGCTGTCTAAATTGTGGACAAGAAGGCCATTTGGCGAAGGATTGTGGGAACATTTCGTTTTGCACCACGTGCCAAGTGGAGGGCCACCGCTCAGATCAAATGAAATGCCCTACTTACAGGAAGCTAATATTAGAGGCAAGAAGTTGAATTTAAACGACCAATAATGGACATACTGCAGGCGAATCTCATGAGGAAAACCGACAGTCATGACATTATATATGCGACAACCTTGGAAAAGAAAGTAGACTTAAAAAGTGCTTGTTAGCGAGCCAAACAAAAGGCGAGTAGCTGAAGGTGGTTGGTTCACGGACAAAAGATGTGATGTAGCTGCATATTTTTTAAATGATAAGTTGGAGGTGCTAAGCATAAGGGCAGAAGAAGGATATTTGTGTATTCAACTTCAGCAATATCAGATTTATTGTTATTATATCTCTGCTAACATCCCTTTTGATATTTTCAAAGCTGAAGTAGATGTAATAGTTCAGGACTGTATGGCGTCAGGTATTGAATCTATCATTGTCGGAGACCTAAATGTCAAGTCGCCTCTGTGGGGGGCACCAACTGCAGATCGTAGGGGAGAATATTGGGCAGAATGGATAGCGACCCTAGACTTGGTGGTTCATAACTCTGGAATCTTACCAACTTTTTCCAGAGGGAGCTCAGAGTCTTTCATAGACGTCACCTGCTCAACGCAGGGTATAGCATCATTCATTGTTGACTGGGAAGTTATGGAAGATGAAACTCTCAGCGACCATCGTTTTATTTATTTTCAAGTTAAGGGATCGAAGAAGCTTAATGATATCACGAAAACGGTGTGGAACTATAATTGGGAAACTTTTAAAATTGCAATCGAGTGGATGTCACAAACTGTAGATACAGTGCAACATACTCTAAAAGATGTAACTGCTGTTCTTAAAGATGCTTGTAGGACCAGCCGATTGAGGGGATCAACAAAATATAAAACACGTGTCCCTTACTGGTGGAACAATGAAATAGACATGCAAAGGAAAGACTGCAATCGCAAGAGACGAATTCTCACAAGATCTAGGGAAAAAATCAGCCAGGTCAACTTAATACAATTAGAAGCTGACTATAAGGCATCAAAGAGGCAACTAATGAAACTAATAAAGGATTCTAAGAGAAATCTCTGGCAAAAGCTATTCGAAGATATAGACAGTGATATCTGGGGGGGGGGGGGGGGATATAAGATAGTGACCGGTCGAATAATTAACAGGGTACTAGTTCAGCTCCCAGCTGATAGAAGGAAAGCCATAGCAATGGAGTTGTTCCCTTGTACTAATGACAGACTTGAAACGGAATCAGATTTTTGTGTTGCAGAACCGTTTACTGTGGTTGAGTTAAAAGAGGTAGCACGCAATATGAAGACTGGTAAGGCACCAGGTGTAGATGGAATCCCACCAGAAGCCATCAAGTATGCAGTTGAGGTGGCACCTGGTTGGATCTTATCAGTCTTCAATGATTTTTAAAAAAAGCGTGAATTCCCCGATGAGTGGAAAGTAGCCAAGCTAGTGCTGTTATTGAGGGCAGGGAAACTATCATTAGATCCATCAGTGTACAGGCCAATTTGCTTATTAAACACCTTGAGCAAACTTTACGAAGGATTGATTAAAACTAGACTGGAGAAAGAACTTGAACAACAGGGAGGACTTTCTTCGAACCAGTTTAAATTTAGAAAGGGTAGAACCACAACCCAAGCTATTGAGAGGGTGATTCAAATACAGGCAGAAAGCAGTGAGAAATGGGCTGCCTTGATAACGCTAGATGTCAAAAATGCTTTTGACACTGCTTCTTGGAGCATTATTTTGAGAGAACTTCGTAGGATGAACATTTCTCGGTATCTACAACAAATAATCGTTAAGTACTTCAAAGGACAAAGAATACGACTTCATGATTTAGAAGACCTTGAAATGAGTGCTGACGTTCCACAGGGATCTGTCCTAGGACCCACCTTGTGGAACATTCTATATGATGGTGTCTTACGCCTGCAGCTGACAAAAGGGACAACATCTATTGGTTATGCAGATGACCTTGCAATAGTGGTAATAGCAGAGAATGTAGAAGAACTGACCTTCCGAGTAAATGAATCACTGAGACGAGTTAACCTTTGGCTGGTAAATAATAAATTGAGATTGGCTCCACATAAGACTGAGGCTGTAATTTTGAAAGGTTCCAGGAATTGGAAAAATGTCCGTTTCTTATTAAATGATAGTGATTATCCCAGGGAAGTCTGTACGATACCTTGGGGTTCTTATTGACAGGAATTGCACATTTGGTGCACATGTGAAGGCAGTAACCCAAAAGGCAGAGAAGAAGGCATCGGCATTAGCCAGACTTATGCCTAACATCGGGGGACCAAGAACAGTTAAGAGACAGATTATGTGTTCTGCCGTATATTCCATTTTACTTTATGCTGCACCTATCTGGCACAATGCACTCAGGGGGAAGATTCACCGAAGAGCTATGGAAAGAGTACAGGGGAAAATGCTGCTCAGAGTTACCTGTGCATATCGGTTTCGACAGCAGCTTTACAAGTTGTAGCTGCCAGTATTCCCATTGATCTCCTCGTTGTAGAGAGAAAACTTTGGCATGAAAGGGGTGCGACTATATCTGCTGAAGAAAAGAAAGCCTTGAGGAACCAACTCTTACTAGACTGGCAAGACCGATGGGATGGCACAACCGATGTTGGCCAATGGACAAAAAAGCTAATACCCGACATAGGAGACTGGCTTAAATGTAGACATCGGCAGGTAGATTACTATCTGTCGCAGATCCTGACAGGACATGGAAGATTTGGCGTATACGCCATGAAGATGGGAAAGACGCAGGGAGATGGTTGCAGGTACTGTTCTGAAAGGGATGCAGTAGAACACACTTTTTTCTACTGTTTTCGATGGGAAGAAGAACGAAGGGAAGCCTGCCAACAACTTGGCCGACGACTCACGCCAGGGAATCTGGTTCAGATTATGTTAGAGAGCCCGTTTGCCTGGAACACAGTAAAGGCAATGGCGACAAGCATTATGGGGATGAAGGAGAAAGAAGAGAAAGGAAGAACTTAATAATATACATCACTCCATTCTTATGTCATGCCGACAAGCAGTTCCAGAATGGGCTGAGTGAAGAGGGCAGGGGTTTTTAGTTGGTGGAAATCCAACTCCCACACAGAGTGGTGTCTTTAAAAGATTTTTCCCTGCCATAACAAAAAACTACTACTACTACTACTACTACTACTACTACTACTACTACTACTACTGAGCCTCTGCCTTAAGAGTGCACACTGCTCATTCAAAAACAGCGCGTCAGAGTAGGGATTGAATAGCTGGAATGCTCTGATGAACCAGTGAGTCACGCACGAGCAGTACGGTATCAGAAAATGTATGAATCAGAGGAATGACATGCCAAAGAAGAGAGTTTTCTAACTCCCCAGCTATTTCCCGCCAATATTCAGTCAGGCTGTTATAATCGGTACGCAGCAGTAATCCCATCTCTCGGAGTTCAGCGGCAGCATAAGGGACAAAGAACATCACAAAAAATGGTCAATGGTAATGTTATCGTTGATCAATGTTATCCGCTTTCAATATTGTAGGCCTTCAAATTTAGTTTTCTTCCGACTCTGAAAGACCACTCTTATCATAGTCGGTACGGTAAAATTGAATAAAACAAAAATGGTCGAAAATTGTATTCTCTATAACTTCTATTATGTAGTTTCTTCGATAGGACCAATAACATACGTATTTAAATATTAAATGTTAGTCGCCTTCCCCTAAACTACAATTTCATACAGGTCGAATAAAATTGTTTTTAACTTAGACTGTAGTTTCTTATTCCCCCACTCTATATACCGACTTTCATTAAATTCTGTTAACCCATTTTCTTGTGACTCGGCGTTGATATGGACTTGGCAACAAAAATACGAATTCCTGAATATCTGTGTTATCAAAGCCGGTACGGTAACCATGTATGACATAAATGATCGGAAATTTAATTCTGTGTAACTTTAGTTATGTAGTATTTATCGATAGGACCACTAATGATATAAATATTTGAGAATTCCATTTTAGGCCTTCCCCTAAACTACCATTTCACTCAGCGTGAGTAAAATGATTTATAACCTAGATTGTAGTGGCTCATCCCCCGACTTCACATACCGGTTTTCATTAAAGACTCTTCAGCCGTTTTCTCGTGATGCGTGTACAGACAGACAGACAGACAGACAGACAGACAGACAGACAGACAGAAATTACAGAAACGTAAAAAGTGCATTTCCTTGTTACTATGGACATGACCGATACAGAAATACCATTCTTTTCAAATTCTGAGCAATGTACAGACAAAACTCTTATTTTATACTAGCTGATGTACCCGTGCTTCGCTACGGGATTCTCAGAAAGACTGTCTTTGTGGTTTTCCTACCTGAAGTCGTCAGAAGGAATGCAGTGATTAAAAGCAATGTTATATAAAATACTCGATCAAATTTAATTTCTCACTTCTAACGAACAGTACCGTACTACGGTGGCGATCTAACAGTCCAAAGTCCCAGTGCTGCAATGACCAGACCGCAGACAGCCATGAACACTTCTTTGCCATTATTCCGTTAAATATGCACACTGCTCATTCCAATCAGTGCCTCAGAGTAGGAATTGAATAGCTCGAATGCTATGATGAACCATTTTGTTACGTATCAGTAGTATCAGAAATTTATCTAACTCCCCAGCTACTTCCCGCCAATTTTCAGGCAGTCTGTTATACTCGGTGCGACCTGGTGAGTTGGCTGTGCGGTTAGGGGCGCATATATGTGAGCTTGGATCCGGGAGGTAGTGGGTTCGAACTCCATTGTCGACAGTCCTGAAGATGGTTTTCCGTGGTCGCCATGAGTCCTATGTGTGTCGGCGCGACGTAGAGCAAATTAAAAAAAAAAAAACTCGGTATACAGCAGTAATCCCATCTATCGGAGATGAATGGCAACTGAGACACAAAGCAAATCACAACAAACAATGGTCAATGTAATATTATTGTTGATCAAATGTTATGAGGTTTCTGTATTGTAGGCCTTCACGTTCAATTTTCTTTCGACTCTGTAATATAAGGCCGTCTTATACAATTAATTATAGCGTAGACTGTAGTCCCTTATTCCCCGACTTTACATACCGATTTTCATTAAAATTCTGTTTACCCATTTTCTCGTGACGGTGCTGATATGATCTTAGCAACAAAATTCCATATTCATGAATATCTCCGTTACCATAGCCGGTACGGTTAAAATGTATAAGACATAAATGATCGGAAATTTAATACTATGTAACTTTATTTATATAGTAATTGTCATTAAGACCACTAATAACACAAATATTCGAGAATTAAATTTTGGGCCTTCCCCTAAACTACCATTTCGCTCAGCGGGAATAAAGTTATTTATGGCCTAGATTGTAGCGACTTATTCCCCGACTTTTGCATACCGATGCATACCGATTTTATTTACGATGGGACAACTAATAAGAAATATTTGAGAATTAAATTTTAGGCATTCCCCTAAACTACCATTTCTCTCAGCGTGAAAAAAATATTTATGGCGTAGATTGTAGCGACTTATTTCCGAACTTTACCTACCGATATTCATTAAATTCTCTTCAGCGGTTTTCTCGTGATGCGTGTACATACATACAGACGGACAGATAGACAGACAGACAGAAGTTACGGAAAATTAAAAAAAATGTATTTCCTTGTTACTATGGGCATGACTAATACAGAAATACCATCCTTTTCAAATTTTGAGCAATGTACAGACAAAACTCTTATTTGATATATATAGATTTATGGATTATTTTAAGGGACATATGTTTGAAATTTTTAAGGAAGGTGTGTTTTTTAAGTAAGGACCGGTTGAAAATAACTACACAATGAAAGACGATTTTCAAACACCACATTTATTTGCAAATTCTACATACTTTACTCTATTTTTCAACATAGCTGCCAAGTTTGTTTAAACACTTGTCATACCTTACAACTAAGTTTTGAATACCCTCTTCATAGACGCTTGCCGCCTGCTCCGAGAACCAAGAGTTCTTGATCTTGCGCTGGGACAGAATCTGTTTGGCCTTAACCTTTACAGACGAATTTTTTGTTTTTGTACAGATTTGAGGGTTCGATGACGTTTTTGACTCGTTACGCCGAAGAAGGTGACAAACAACAGAGCATGGAATGGACACACACACACGCACACACACACACACACACACACACACACACACACACACACACACACACACACACACACACACACACAGAGGTTACCGGAGCAGGCGGCAAGTTGTTATGAAAGAGGGTATTCACAACTTAGTTGTAAGGTGTGATAAGTGTTTAAACAAACTTGGCGGCTATGTTGAAAAATAAAGTACGTAGAATGTGAAAATAAATGTGATGTCTGAAAAACGTCTTTCGTTGTGTAGTTATTTTCAAAGGGCCCTTACTTAAAAAAACACGCGTCGTATTATAAAGGATAACAATAGCGATGAAGCGATACGAATGGTTGGAAGATCAATAGTGATATCTGGCAGAAAAACGGTCGTAAAAAAGGGAAGGGAAAAGTAATTGTTGGTGTATAATGATGAGCGTAAAAATAATCTGAAGTCATAAGGAGGGATTACAAGAGTTGAGGATATCATTCTTTAAGGAAACAAAGGAGTATAATTTATTGATTGAAAATAGAAAGAATGGGCAGACGAAAGAGGTACAATTGTTAAATATATATTGCATTGAAAACGAAAGTCGGAAAGTATAGAACAGAATACATTACATTTGTAAAGACAACGGGAATAGTAACCCAGCAAACATAAGCGACGATAAGTGGATAGAGTATTTCAATGGATCACTAGGGGTGGGGGCAGGATGAATGGAAAGTGAATAGAAGAGATGCTGGTATACTTCGACATGGGGAGAACACGCTGCCCGTACTACAGGGTGGGTGAAAAGTCCCGGTAGACCTATTTCCTATCTTCATACTGTAGAACGGTGTTCAGGGAGAAACGCAAGTGTTCCTCCATGGTCTCTGCTGAGACGAATACAGCGCCGTATTCTCATATGCATTTTGTGGAGCATCATCGGCTTCACTTCTCGAAAAGCATGGCGAACAGCAGCTTTTAAATAGACATTGGAAACATATCGGCGCTGCCCTAACTTCCTCTTAGTGAGGAAATTTCATTATCTGGAGTGGCGAGGTCTGGGCTGCGCGGGGACCAAGGCAACGGTGCAGGTGACTGTCCACCTCCACGTTGAATCCAACGATGTGGAAACGTTTCGTCGAGCTAATCAGGGACAGCAACTACGAAGTGCGCTGTTGCAGCCAGACGGTGTTCATGACTCCTGCTACTCACAGCTGCGGACATAACTTGTTATTCAGCATGTTAATTTTTTTACAAGTTGTTTTACAAGTTGCTTTACGTCGCACCGACACAGGTAGGTTTTATGACGATGATGGGGTAGGAAGGGGCTAGGGGTGGGAAGGAAGCGGCCATGACCTTAAGGTACAGCCCCAGCATTAGCCTGGTGTGAAAATGGGAAACCAGGGAAAACCATTTTCAGGGCTGCCAACAGTGGGGGTTCGAACTTACTACCTCCCAAATGCAAGCGCCCCTAACCGTACGACCACCTCGCTCGGTCAGCAATGTTAAGATGGGGCATTTGATTTACTGGTATATCCGAGAAATAAGGACCAAACAGATGGTTTGAATACGAGCCCATCGACATCATCACATGTGGAGGGTTATTTGATAGAAGTGGGGATTCTCTTTTGCTCAGAAAATGTTCCGATTTCTTGAACTGCGGTAAATGGCGCTTTCGTCAATAAAGAGGACGTCTTTCTGCCTTGCCGGTGTTGGAAATGTCTGTAACGACAAGGCACATGCTGTCTGGCGGCTGTCCAAATCCCTGTCTGATAATTCATTGACAGTCGCAAGCTGGCAAGTTTTGAAGTCCTTCATGTGGTCGCGCATGGTTGATCGTGGAACTCCTCGCTCGTCGGCGCGTCATCTTGTTTATTTCGTCGGCGATCTAGCTTCTGACTGAGAGACTGCAGCACGATTTTCTTGTTGAAAGTCAGTCAGTCGTCATTGATCTGCATTTAGGACTGTCGCCCGGATGACAGATTCCCTATCAGTTGTTTACCTAGTCTTTTCTTAAATTGTTTCAAAGAAGCTGGAAAGGTCTCCCACTTTATTGCGCGTCTTGAACACTTCCTGTGCTGAAAGATTTTTTTCCCCACTTCAATAAGTCACCGCGCGTCGTTGGTGTCATGCCAAAACGAGCTCTGAAAATCGTCTATGATGATACTCGTGTATTTTCCTATGTGTGACCCGTCGTGAACCCATACTGCAGCAACAGCTTCTTCCTCAACACACACACACACACACACACACACACACACACACACACACACACACACACACACACACACACACACACACACACACACACACACACACACACACACACACACACACACACACACACACACACACACACACACACACACACACACACACACACACACACACACACACACACACACACACACACACACACACACACACAATGCTTGAATCTGTCATTCCGAATTATAATTGACTATAGTTTGCTATTCGCATTGTTGTGGTTTGCCCTCAGAGTCCACGAGTTGTCTCCCGTAATCATTGCTCGAATCCGAGTATTATCAGCACAGTTATCATACAAAAGCTTCGTTTAAAAAAGATGGAACAGGTGTACTGAGACTTTTCGCTCACTCTGTAGATAGTCCAGGAATTGAGGATGAAGTATTAGCGGAAAAAAAAAAGGAAGTAGAGGAAAATCGGGTACTATTAGTGGAATTATATACGAATTTTGGAAAGAGTTAGGTATCAGCAGTTTTACTCCGGGAATAATACCTGACAAAAATATGTAATAACAGTTCTTATGGTTGGAAAATTCCAAGATTTTGGCGTGAAAGGAAAAGTTTATCCCATATATAAAAAGAAAGGGGAGAGGTTGAATACGAGTAATTATAAACGCGTGAAGCAGAATTTCTACTCTGATATTAGCAACAAGCTTTGTATTCGGCATTCGCATAGAATTTCTTCACAAAGTCTTTCTTGGTCTACTTCGGGGCGCTTGGCTGATATTTTACCTTCAGTTATTTCAGTAATGCCACTACCATGCTAAAGCCCATGGCATATCCACATTAGTTGTCGTTCCCTAGTCTGAAATAATAAAATGTTGAGTTCGAATCTTTTTCTAAATATAATAAATGCTATTTTATCTCTACTAAGTAATTTCCTTAACTTGAATTGCTTTGTATTATATTGAAATCTGCCGTTTAATACTGAGAGCATTGTGTTTACTGGATAAACTATCTTATCTTCCCGATATATATTTTTAAGAATCATCTGCGATTACTTACGTTTTTTCACTGTTTGTATATTGAAGCTGTCGCGATAATATTACCATTTGTTTATGGCGAAGCAATTAGGAAGCTAGAAATTTGCTCTAAACGTACCAGCAGTTGAAAAGAATGAAGTCCCTTGAGTGGTCACTGCTGCACTTGTACAGCACAGTCTATAAAACGAGGTAAAGTAATTACATTATCATTCGCGTTTGATTAAGGCACTTCATCATCATAACTGCGGTAATTACTGTAATTATAACAATACAGTGGCACTGCGCGTGAAATGAACGGGATGTGAAATGTAAATACAACCTGCAGTTGATGTTATTGTTCCAACGTACACGTATCTGTTATCGCGAACATGATGTATTACACGTTTAACTGCAGATGATCACCGTTGGATATTTCGCTTTTACGCACTTCATAGCAGGTTACAGGAGAGTATGGTCATTTTTTGAATGCTTAGGATATATCCAGTGTGAATTAATCTGTCAACCGAGCCAGTTCAAAGCCATATTCGCACAAACCACAAGAAGTGGAAGGTAAAGGCCTCTACAAATCGTAACCTTAGCACGGGGTGGGAGTTGTTGTAGTGGTTATTGTTGTTTTCCGAGGAAGTACAGCTGAGACAACCATCGTCTATTACTTAACACTAATCAGAAGGAAAACAGAATGGGTCCGACACTTCGAATAATGAATGTATTGGTAAACGATAAAACAGGCGCCACAAGGGCGAGAAAATGAAAGGCTCCTTAGGCCTCGAATACTTAATACCATCATGGTTAAAAACAAGAGTTGACCAAGGGAGGTTGGACACGATAAATGAAAGTGAGGAGCCTGGCATAAGTAAGTGGAATCAGTGCCAGGACTCAGCCAAGGACCCCGTGGTCACCAACCCATGCTCCCAAGTTAGAGTCCCTGGGGTCCCTTTTAGTCACTTCTTACGACAGGCAGGGAACACTGTTGATGTTGTTCTATTGCCTGCATTAGGTGGGACAGAGTGGTTATCCCTGTTAACCTGGTACTTATTTTTGGAGTGAACCCCAGGCCTAAGTGCTTCTCGAGAAATGGGTGTCTCGTTTCGAAATTTTCCGACTTCCTGACAGGATATGGGTCCCATGTCCTTTCGGGAATCAAACCCAGGCCTCCAGGTAAGAGTCACGCGTGTTACCCGTAGTAGCGCAGTCGGTTAGTCAATCTCCCTTCGTTGCGAAGATATAACAGGTTTCTTCTGGGCGGAGGTAGCTTTCATTTGCCATCCCCGCGTCACGAGAAGTCGCAGTAGTTTGTAAGTATGGCGCGAGAAATAAATACTACTTAAACCTTAGTCACGATGAACGGTGACTGACTGTGAATCAGATGCAAGCTCATTTCGAAACTGTTCCATTTTCTACATTTCTGAACCGGTTTACGTGATATCTGAGTTACATCAGCTCAGCTCTAAAGGTGTCTGGAAATAAAAATAAACAAACTTGAGTCGTGTAGGAAAACGCCATTTCTAAACATAAATGCCAATGAACAAAGGCGTGCGCCAAGATTCGAAATTTTCACCATGCTTACCAATTTTTTAAATTTTTTATGTCCAAAAAAGTAGTTAGCGTTGAGGTTTTTACAGAAAGGTTAAAATACATTTATTTATTTCTTTCCTGATCTTTTTCCTATCATCTGGGGTGGACACTGATGTGGGTTAAGCCCTATGTTGCGGCCGGATAAAGGCTGAAATTCATTATCAAGAAAACTTTTTACAGTAGGATGATTAGTCCTCTCACAATCGGTGCTATAATGTGCCAATGTGTTTCTGCGCGACTGCCTCGTGACATTACACAGCGAGGATGCACCTCGGTATAGTGACATCGATACATCCATCTAAGAAAGACGGCATAATTAAACATTTAATAATAAATATTATATAGAGTGGTCGAAATGGACCGAGTGAAAATGGCAGGATGTGGAAGGAAATATCGTAGAAAGTATATTGGAGACAGGAACCTTACAGGTGCAGATATTGCGAAAAGTTGTCAGTACAGTGAGACACATACGTTTACTTAGAAATAGAGTTTTTGAGTTTTCATGCGTGCAGGCTTTCTAAGAGGTATGCGAAAGTGTCTCCCCTCCGTCTTCCCGGCGGGCGATACCTTCTTGGACGTGACGTGCTACTTCTCGCTACGGCCCCGTGGAGTCTTGCGGTGTTGGTCTCAGGTCAGTCAGCAGGTTCTCGGTACGCACGCCTTTAAGATGTCTCACAGAATCTGATTGGCCCGTCCCTCTCCTTCGGGGAAGGGAATGAAAACCTTTACATGACCTGACGCAGTCCAGAGGATGTAAATCCAGTGATTTTGCAGACCATTGCGTCGGTCCATCTCCGCCGATCAATCTGTGAAGAAATAATCTATCCGGTTGCCTCCTAACTGCTAGACTGTAGTTGGCAGGTGCTCCATCATTCTGGTGCATTACGTTTCTCCACGTAGCTAGCGAGGGGAATATCT
The DNA here is from genome assembly GCF_040414725.1 of Anabrus simplex. Taxonomy (NCBI): domain Eukaryota; kingdom Metazoa; phylum Arthropoda; class Insecta; order Orthoptera; family Tettigoniidae; genus Anabrus; species Anabrus simplex. Next base: position 351,199,475 of record NC_090265.1, on the reverse strand, counting down.
TCTAAGAACTCCGCGACTACGTCCAAAAGGAACACTGCGTACGCAGCTCCAGTAAGGGTCTCTGGAAACAGTATGGTCGTACCGATAATACCAGCCCACACATTTATGTTCCATCGTATCTGGTATCCGTTCTCGCGAATGGCATGTGGATTTTTTTGGCTCCACGGGTGACTGTTGTGGCAGTTGAACACCCCGTCACGAGTGAAGAGAGATTCGTCGGTCTACAAAACGCGATCGAAAAACTATCGATGTCTCCATTGCCATCTTTAACCAAAGACAGAAATGTTAGCGTCTATAAGATCGCACTTGCACTCACCACGGAACTCTGCCGTATCGATCAGACACTGTTCCCTGACACGCAGGATGTGTCCAGGCAAGTGTTGTCTACATTGGCGACAGATCACTCGCCAGTGATTGAACAGATGTCCAAGTGGAGGACTATATATATATATATATACACACGTGATGAGTAGAGACTGGATTTCCACGCACTATCAGATTTCAAAATATGGATGCATTCTTGCACTATCATGTGGAAAAACATGCACAATAAACTGGAAAATATTCGCTATCAAAATTCAGTTCAACATGGTTACATTTTCAGCTTCTTTTGAAACATTGCACAACAACTAAGTTGTCAAAATTGCTTTGATTGTCAGCACATTGTTGAACACAGAAAATGATCTTTCTACGTCACTAGAGTGACAGTTGGATTCTTAAATGAAAATATTTGGGACAAATTGAGATCAAATTGTACGTCTTTTGCATTTTCACCACACAATACGTCTTTTTTACGCTTTACGAATTCAAAATCTAGATTTGAACGGATCACTTTGTACAGCTTACCTCTAGCTGCCACTGCTACTTTCTGTGCGATGATTGTAGACCTGCCTGCTGTCAGTTCTTGATGGATGCAGTACTTTTGCTTCCATCTCTTGGCACAGGCCAGAGCAAAGTGTAGCTTCCACTGAAGTCTCAGTCTCATCCATGGCTGTGACAATATGGAAGTTGCTGGGGTATGGGTGGTGCTGAGTACTGACATTCAGCGCACAACCAGTGCGTCTGAATGTTATGAAAGGTATTGCTCATAGGGTTAGTTGTGCTACAACAGCACTGTCTAGCCCAGTGAGGAAAGCAATGGCAAACTACCTCACTCCTCGTCTTGTCTAGTACGCCTCATTTTGGTACTACCATTGGTTTTTGTGGTTTTCCTATAACTGCACAGCCTTTGGTGGTGCTATTTGGGGATCCAACCACCCTCTGGGCTGATGACCTAACAGACAGACAGATTGTAGATACATCTGAAGGTTTTCAGTAACTGCTAACGATTCGACAAGGGGTGAACTGTAGCTTCTAATTTTGGTATCGCAGCAGGCAATTCACCAAAATTTGATTTTATATTCTTGCTGCATATTCTTTTTGCTGAATTCCACTTGCACATCTTTAATGCAAGCAACGCCATCTACTGGAAAACTGTCTACGACCTAAAACCGGAAGGAAAAAAAAAAAAGGAAAAATCAATTAAGTCACAAGTTGCACATATATTTTTACATCTAATTCCGTATATTTACTTAATGCAGTTGCCACCGGGGGACAAAGGCTTTGTAACATCAACACATAAATGCGAAGAGATGGCTGCAGCAGAAAGCTGAAGGTTGAACGACATGTATAGGAAAGCAGTTCATAGAATGAAGACCAGACGGGAGCAGTGAACATTGAATACTGTTGCTACTACCTGCCAGTACACACAGATGTGATAAGAACGGTGACTCTAAATGTGCCGTGTATGGGATCACTGTATCAATTCAGTAATGTAAACGGAATCAAATGAATCGATTCAGTAAAATGACCGAATATCCCATCACTATACCGTATGTACTAACTTTGGTTGTCGTGTAGGATGCCAGGAATACATTCTCCATCTATCAATTATAGACATATAACGTGGGAAAACGGTCCCAAATTCTGCAAACTAACATTCATAAAAGACACTATCATACAAATTTAACATTATATATTGCCAAAGTCAGAAGAGAAGTCATATTATGCAGTATAAACGTCCAAATATTCGCTATTAAATTCAACATCTTCAGAATACGCATTATGCATGAACTTTCTCCTGAAAAGGTCAAACATGCACAGAGAAAGATAGGTTATTTGGAATCGTTAAGTCTAAAACGAATATTTGCAAAGTTTGAGAAGTGTAATCCCTGGAGAGGGCGCGTCACGGTCTTGTAGACCGGGGTCAGAGATTAATGTTTATAGTTCTTAACGTAGCTGGCCGCTAACTTCCGTCCTCTCAGTACCTTGCATTGGACTCGTCCACTATCAGTGTGCGTAAATAATTCACCCCTCATGCTCCTCAGTTTCAGCCTGAGTGCATTGTTTGACGGACCCGGTCTAAAACTCCTGGCGCGCCCCATGACGTATACGTGTTTATGAGGTATGTTTTATTTTACTTTATAAGTTAATATAGCAACAACGTGACAGTTTTGTTTTATATTCATGTAAAATATTGCCTTCGTATATACTGAAGTCCAATACATCATGGATAGAAATAGGGAAAAATAAATCTAAATAATTTTAGGAATGGAACATTCGCCAAATGTTAGGATTGCCTGAAGAAGAGCAGCCCTCTGCAGCTCCACAATAACTAGAAGAACCTGGAAGATGCGCCTGCTGCAACTGAAAAAAAAACCAACAGAAAAACCAAGACTTGATGCCATGTATGCCAGCGACATATCTGCAAAGAACACGGCAGTGACATGTATTCGGTGTAGTACGGAAAGCCAAGAATCAAGTGATGACGCAGAATGAACGTCAGTTGTTTAACATCTAATTTTTGTATTGTTAAAACACCTTTAAACATTATTTACAAGCTGGTTCAAAATTATTTACTAATTTTCTAACATTAAAAATAGTTTTTGCTTAATTTGTGCTATTTTTTCCTGACCCGGTCTAAAACACCATGCGCGCCTCCTTACGGGGTTACTTTTACGCGCCCTCTCCAGGGTTAAGAACATGCATTTGTATGGAAATCTGGGCTGTAGTGATAAGTGGCGTAGACTAAGGAATGCTTGAAACAAGAGAGCAAGTGAAATAAGCGGATATGAATACTATATCAACAGTTAATGTAAACAAGTCTGTTTTGACCTGTTTCGCAGCATCTATTTAAATTCTTTGTTGTCAGTTTAACATAGTACACATCTTACGGTTTACGACGATGTGAGATAGGAAAGGGCCAGGACTAAGAATGTAGTCGCCGTAGACTTAATCTGTTCGTAGGTGTGGCCGCGACATTTTAGTAATTTATTATCACAGATTAACCTTTTTTTAGGTTTAGGCTGCCGACAGTGCGGTTCGAACCCACTATCTCCAGGGTACAAGTTCACAGCTGCGCGCCCTAACAGTTCGACCAACTCGCCCGGTCCATTCCTGTGTATTCTTTAAACTGTCTCATGGAGGCTGTGAACAATAATAGTACATCCTGCTGTTCATGAACAAATAAACTTTTAGGGATAAACTTCAACAAATTTATGTCGATTTACTTGTTTTTGACAGACTTATCAGAAAATTGTTTTTCCATCAGTGGTGCAATTTTAGTCTTTCTCTATCCACTGTCTTATCAGTAGACCTGGGATTTTAGGCTCTAAAAAAGTTTTAGGTGCCTAAAATAGGCTTTTAAAACAAGTAAATAGGCTTTTAAAAGAGAAAATAGGCACTTAAAATATGTTTTTAAAATGTGTGGATAGGCAGGAAATAGACTTTGAAATATTACAACATACACTTAAACTGTAACGTGATACTTTTTTTACTTCAACAAAACGTGGTATCCCTATTCTTAATCGAAATAACTGCAAAATTAAGACAGAATAAACAAGACATTTATCAAAAACAATATAAAAAAGTAATGTGTCAAAAAATGGATTATATATCATTATCAGTACTGATCTAAAACCTTAATACTAAAATCACTGTACACAATTACAGCACTGTAGGCATGTAATAACGGTGTAAACGCGAATGGAGTATGTGTTTATTATTTGTGAGGAACATTCCTACAGTACTTTCATTCGTAGTTTGCTTCACAGTACATAACAATAATCTTCTCCAAATTCTCCACAGTCAGGCTGTATTTTTTGTCTGTTAAAATCATTTTGAAAGCAGAAAAAGAGCGCTCTACACTCTCAGATGTTAGAGGAGCATAGGAAAATTTACCTACATTTTTCAATTCAATTTCACTTGGTAAGTCTACCTTTTCCCCATCCATTACCTGATGTACCCTTTTCAGCACTGAATAACTTGGGTTCTTCTGCAGTACACTAGACCACTTGTCTCTTATTTTATCCCCCTACCTTGCCCCTAGCACTTTTTATGTTATTCTCAGCTTCCTCAATTACAGAAAATTGCTGTGTGTGACTATTTCCTTTGTATTGTATTTTTGTAATGGTGACTGGAAGAAATGAAAAATTTGCCTGAATATACGCAATGTCTCCCTGAACACTAGAACAATTATTTAACAGCTCTTTGACAGACAACACACATGCAGCGATGTCCGTTAAAGGCAAATTGTCTATCACAGTCATGATTTCCTCAAGATGTTCTGCATAATACAGGGCAGCTTCCATCAAGGAACTCCAACGGCTGATGATTGGCTATGGTGGAAGGGGAATAGAGGGGAGTTTCTCTCGAAAGATGGCTATTCTTGATGGAGCCTTACAGAACACTTTCTTCATTGTTGAAATGAGAGTATTTACTGCAGGAAACTCGGCCCTAACTGTTTCTGCGAATCTATGCAAGGCATGGGCCATGCAAGTAACATGAATTGAAAAAGGATAGAAAGTTTTGAGGAGAGTTGCAGGGGCAATAATGTAGGAAGCAGCATCGGAGACAAGGAGAGGGACTTTAGAATCATCAACACTCCCAGGATACAACAATTCCAACCCCTTGTTGATGAAATATGCAATGCCTTGACTTTTGACCTTCTCAAGCTGTTTAGAGCAAAGAAGGTGAGCGGTAGATGCCTGATTGGGTTCCAGTTCTCCTGCTATAAGGTTAGCAATGTACCTGCCTAAGGAGTCGGTGGTTTCGTCCACACACAACCATATGCAAGACTCCCCAATATCCTCCCTGAATGACAAAATGACCTCATTGTAACAAATATCTAAGTAGTTTCTCTTTAATGTAGATGCTGATGGGATGTGCTGCTTGGTGTATTTCTGTAAAAAAAAATCCCTGAAAACCGGGTTATGCACAGAATTCCAGGGGATATTTCCTGCAACTAGGGCTCTACACATATCAGCATAGAAACCATTATGGGTTGTAGGAGATATAGTTTGTGTGAGCAGAGTATTGAGAACAAGAACACTACAGTCCCCGAAGGGCCTTGGCTTTCACTAACGGTTGCTGCCCAGCTCATGGCCTGCAGTTATTGGGTGGCATATGGTCAGCACGATACATCCCTCAGCCGTATTGCCTTGCCTCCGTGACCCCTGCCCACTGTAGCATCTCAATTGTCCTCATGATGCTGGGTCAACACCGTTCTAGACCTCATAGAGTTCTAAATTACTGCTGGTACTGGAAATCAAACCCAGGTCGCCTGGACTAGGTCTCTATAATTAATTAGAGGAGCCAATATCAAAACCTTAGTTTTAGATTAATATGAAATTTACGATATATGCGCATACCTGTTTATTGCAGTACTGGCAGAAAATAATCTTGCCATCAAAAGTCATTCCTGGAAATTGTACAAGCCATTGTTGTATAAGCGCACTCTTAGATGATTTCGCTTTAGGCATGATGAACTATATTCACTTAAACCGATGTTCTTTCACTGGCGACCTGACACAGTATGTCCCTTCTTACTACCTGCTCATTGTTCTTCTGAGCTAATCCTCCACCTCCACCCTTCACTCAGCATTCCTTCGGTGACAGTTGTCTGGGAAGAGCACATTTCTGTGAAAAACCCACCCTCTGCTGTTCTGCTCGTTCCAGGGATGCCCATTGTGTGATTGTAAAAATTACAGAAGTTGAATTTTATTTTAAATGTGGAAAATAGGCATTTTTAGGCACTAAATTAGTAAAATAGGCTCTAAAGGTCAAAATAGGCATTTTAGGGCACTATAAAACTCTATTAATGTAAGATATTTATCATGAAACGTCAACATATTTTTAAAAAATCATGTTATTTTGTAAGGAACGAAATAGGCATTTGCCTTAAAATCCCAGGTCTACTTATCAGATTCTGTCTTGAAGAATATTTTGGTATGCCGAATATGTTACTAAAAACTGCACATGCACTAGCTGAAAGATTATAACCTCACAAGGCAACGACGATATACACTCAGTAGTGACACAAAGAGAACGAAAAGTAAAACGCTGTCAAACACGCGAAAATGAAAGTTGCTTCTCAGTATCTTATTGGTACAGGTAAGGTTAATGATCTGCCATACCCCTATTCTCTTGTCAGACAATATTGCATTCCATTCCTGTGTTCATGTTTTTTACAATTTTTTACTTCGCACAGACACAGATAGATCTTATGGCGACGATGGGATAGGAAAGGCGTAGGAGTGGGAAGGAAGCGGCCGTGGCCTTAATTAAGGTACAGCCCAGCATTTCCCTGGAGTGAAAATGGGAAACCACGAAAAACCCTCTTCACGGCTGCCGACAGTGCGGCTCGAACCCACTATCTCCAGGGTGCAAGCTCACAGCTGCGCGCCCCTAACAGTTAGGCCAACTCGCCCGGTCCATTCCTGTGTGTTCTTTAAACTGCCTCATCGAGGCTGTGAACAATAATAGTACAGTTTTCATGTAACATGTGTACTGTGTGTTAAAATGAAATTAGTAGCTCCACATGGATTCAAGAAGAAAAATACTTAATGGTTTTTGAAAAGGACCGTTTTAACCTTTTTTTTAAGTCTGTAAGTTCCATTGCACATGGAAAATCAATGAAAAAATACCATAGTACATTTGTATCCCTACTTATTTAATTTCTTTTCTGCAGGAACTTCATGTTTATAATAGAGAAAAATATCATTTTGATGAACCAACTCGACACATCCCATTTTGAAAACTAAGGAAAAAATAAGACCAAAACTTCATGCAGAATGTTCTCTTTAACTCTTACTACTACTGCTACTACTACTACTAACTCCATGGCACTACAGCCCTGAAGGGCCTTGGCCTACCAAACGACCGCTGTTCAGCCCGAAGGCCTGCAGATTACGAGGTGTCGTGTGGTCAGTACGAAGAATCTTTTCCGCCGTTATTCTTGGCTCTTTAGACTGGAGCCGCTCTCGCCGTGAGATAGCTCGTCAATTCCAATCACGTAGGCTGAGTGGGCCCCGAACCAGTCTTCAGATTAAGGTAAAAATCCCTGATTTGGCCGGGAATCGAAACCCGCTGCCTCCGGGTAAGAGGCAGGTACGCTACCCCTACACCACAGGGCCGGCACTACTACTAAATTGTTTTCATTCCTCCCCTGAAGGGGGAGGCGGGCCTCTTAGACGGTAATGTCTTCTCTCACGCCAGGAGATTTGTGGTGGTGATGGAGATGTAGGGGGAAGTTGAGGAAGTGGGGGACGGGGGTGATGTGATTGGCGTAGACTGGCTTCTCGAGCGTAGAGTGGCCTATTTATGCCAAAGTTCGTAGAAACAGAGAGAGCACAAGAGGTGAGTGTACATAATCCGAAACAGTCCGCAGATAGTCGTATTGCAAGGTGTCGAACGTTCGTAGCGCTGAAGCAGTGGGGATTTATAAGGTAGGATGCAGTCGTTACAGTCCTAGCCCGGAGCTCAAATCATGTGTACATTATACCTCAGATCTCTTGCAACATAGGGCCGAACGAGTTGGCCATGTGGTTAGGGTCGTGTAGCTGTAAGCTTGCATTCGGGAGATGGTGGGTTCGAATCCTACCGTCGGCAGCACTGAATATAGTTTTCCATGGTTTCCCTATTTTCACTCCAGGCAAACTCTAGGGCTGTACCTTGATTAAGGCCACGGGCGCTACCTTCCCCATCCTAGCTCTTCCCCATCCTTGCGTTACCGAAAACGTTCGATGTTTTATTGCGATGTTAAAGCACTAACAAAAAATAAAATAAAATTGTAACAGGCTGTCAGACGCACACGATAAACGGGGCTGTTAACTAAGTCTGAAACCTTGATATGAATCAACATTAACTTCTGTAATTCATGTCTGTTCAGTATATTTCAAGGTTAGTTCATAATGTTTAACATAGCTTCAGAAAATTCTCTTCACAGTCTTTGTTTTCAGGCAGTTACGAAGAGAGGAGTTCAGTATTTCCTGCACCAAATTCATGTTTCACTGCAATTAAAGTTTATGTTATTTTTACGTCTAGTAGCACAGCATTACTATACTATTCGTGATGAATTATTTTCTGTTATTTTTCCTAATTATTTCACAGTGAACCCATTCTCGTATATCTCTCTATATCTGTATGGTTTACTCGAACACACCAAATACATAACTTGAAGCGTCTGGTTACTTAATAGTAGATGCAGTAATGTTCTTATGTGCAGACTCCCTGCAGGTTTTTGAATTGTTTTAAGTTACTGCCACGATTTTGTATCCTTTGTCCTCTCTCGTCTCATCTTCATTGTTGTCCTGTATCCCTTCTTGAAGTTGAGTGGAACGACTGATAACTGAAGAGATCTCTTCCACACCTGTAGAGGTATGGATTAGCTCCACGACGTCTAGCACTACTCTAATATCTGTTGAGAATTACTCAATATTCGCTCCATTCTTGAACTCGAATTCTCTGTTCTTTTATATCCATAGACTTTTATATAAACTTCATGAATCTTTCATTTCGATGTTTCTTGAATATTACTGCTATTTCCTCCCGTACTTCAGTGGGACATCTCGTTATCTAGGTTTTCTGCCCGCGCTGTAGAGCACAAGATCTGAAGTTTACGACTTGCTCGGGTTGTGACCTCAAAGGTATTATTCTTTTTACTGCATTATTCATGTACAGTACAATGGTAGCCGCGCGAGTTAACGCGCTACGGCTAAGCTAGTGGGTTCCAACCCCTCCGTCGGCTGTCTTCAGTGTGGTTTTCTGTGGTTTACCATTTTCACACCAGGCAAATGCTGGGGCTGTACCTTAATTAAGGCAACGGCCGCTTCCTTCCCAATCCTAGCCCTTTCCTGTCCCATCGTCGCCATGAGACCTATCTGTGGCGGAAGATTATTTCGGAGGTGATCACGGTGTACTTCAGCATGGTCATGCTCCCTGTCATAATGCGGGCTCTGTTCGTGTGTTTTGTGGACATGAAGGTTTCGAAATTAGAGTGCCATACCCAGAGCCTTGGCCTGTCCTATTAACACATCTGGGATAAACTAGAACGATTACTTCGCTTAAAATACCAACGACCAATATCACTAACTACACCTAACACAGCGCTGCAGGAAGACTAGCATGTCATTCCTGCGGAGACGTACCAGCACCTAGTATCCCGCGCAGAGTTCGAGCTATAATAAAGGCCAGCGTATTAATGTCTCCTACTGGGCTATACAGCATATCTGAGAAACTGTTATAAGACAGTTTCAAGTAAGAGTCCGGATAGTTTTAATCAGATAGTGGATGTTGACATGCCTATTGTAGCTCAAACAAGAAAGGCGCTGACGAGGGATGAGATCTAGCAGTAACTGATTTGATTTTGACTTTGAATATTCTGGACTAGCTCTATAACGTCGTAGGTTCCTTTCTCAGTCATAGACAGAAATAAATACAAAATAATGTACATCATGCCTTTAATATACCTTGAACTCTGTGGGTTCAGGTAATCGGGCATACTTCACGACCTTTAGTTGACGAAGCTGGAAACAGAGAATTACGTATCCATAATAGAAAAAAAGCAAACATAACTTGTTTGTTCCAAATTGGAGCGTTTTCAAATTGGGTTTGATACAGAATTATGTATTGTTCAGCTAAAATAACCGATTAAACTGAAAGTGGTTCTTTAAAAAATAATCCAATAATCCAAAAATAATCAGACCGCATGTTCTTGACAAATATTACTGTCTCAGTCATCTTTGCATTTGTGATATCAAAATTCGAATTTACTTAGATATATAGTAGCCCTTTGGTGGAGTTCATTGGTTGGAGATTATAAAATCAATTATTTTTTTAATTATACCGTACATGCATTTCTAACTTTCGCAGCGCGTAAAAATATTTTACGATTTGCATGCAGAGTGAATTCATTTCAGCTCTTTCCACATTCATAATATAAAATGTGGGATTTCCAGTGTACTGCATAAACAAGATAAAATGAAACAATAATAGGGAATATACTCGTGTATAAGCTTCTGAGCCTCGCTTGTGAAATTAAATAAACGATAATGGTGCTGCAGGCGACAAAAGTAGGATACCTCATGTTGTCGGGCCATACTAGCTCGACGGCCTCCATGAGGATGTCCTAAGACTGATCTAAGATACCAAATATGGCTATTTTGTTTCAAATGTCTTAGGTCTTAGTTCATTAAGTCTGGAGATAGTCTTAATGTTCAAAATTTTCTGTTAAAATCATAAGCTGTTAAAGAAACGCTAGACTGTTTCTTGTGGTGGTGATGATGATGATGATTATTATTATTATTATTATTATTATTATTATTATTATTATTATTATTATTTATTATTATTATTATTATTATTATTATTATTACTATTATTTGCATGGATGGGAGCCTGAATAGCGCAGTAACTTCGGCCGATGTTCGAATCCTGGTCGCTCCTGAAGTGGAACTTTCACCTGAAAATTTACGGGACGTCAGGTAGGGCATTTGACCTTTGACAGTAGGACAAAACTCAGAATACCGGGGGAGTTGGCCGTGCGGTTAGGGGCGCGCTGCTGTGAGCTTGCATCCGGGAGATAGTGGGTTCGAGCCCCACTGTCGGCAGCCCTGAAGATGGTTTTCCGTGGATTCCCATTTTCACACTAGGCAAATTCTGGGGCTGTACCTTAATTAAGGCCACGGCCAACTCCTTTCCACTCCTTGGCCTTTCCTATCCCATCGTCGCGTCGTGCGACGTAAAACAAATTTTAAAAAAAATCAGAATGAAGAAGGATGGTTCCGGCAACCTCAGGAACAACTGTTTGTGTACCCATTGCACCCATAAAAATTAACAATACAGTGTATAAATCATTTTCAAGGAACATGGGAAACCCCCTGTGGATGGGGGTGGTAGTATAACATTTACGGTATCCCTTGCCTGTCGTAAGAGGTGACTAAAAGTGGCCTCATGAGCTTTAACCTGGGAGTGTGGGCTGGCGACCACGAAGCTCTTAGCTGAGCCGTGGTATTACTTCCACTTCCTAGTGCAAGGCTCCTCATTTTCATCTATTCCCAGACCTCCCTTGGTCAACTCTTCTTCTTCTCCAACTTCGACAGTATTTGATATCAAACCGTAGGGAGCCTTTCATTTTGACGCCCTTCGTGGACTTCGTCTTTCTTTCTGATTAGTATTAATAGAGGATGGTTGTCCAGTTGCACTTCCTCTTAAAACAGTTATCACCAATACCACCAACACCACCACGACATGGGAAATCGAACAAATGAAGAAAGGATGTGGAAGTGAATTGGACCGGGTCCTAGGTTCGCAACCTTTGTAATCGAGATCATGACCGATGAATCTTGTTTTTAGTAAAATAAATTTATTACCCTAAACATTGAAGTTCAGTTAACAAACATTGGTGAAAGTAAACAAAAATCATGAATAGAATGGAAGGAAGTTGAACGTAATTAAAAGTCGGTGCCTTAATTTAAAACATTAGAGAAATAAGTACATTACAAATTGAGAGTAATTTACTCGTATGCACCAAAATGCGAGAAATTATAATACGAAGTAATTTAAAAATGTAAAACAGGTAGATAGAAACACCTTGCAGCATAGCCTTAAAAGAAGATGAAATAAAGCGCTAGATGGAAACGCACTGAAACATGACGGTAAATCATAATGAACAAAGTTATCGAAGTCTTTGGGCAACGGATCTGTGAGACATAAAATAAAGAACACGAAATACAAACGTAATATAACAGGGGGCTATTCGGCTAACCCCTACGCTACCGAAGGTCAAGCACGTGGTAAGTTTAAGTTACAGCGGATGCTTCCATTCCATGCTCTGACGTTTGCTCTCTTGCTTGCCCTCAAACAAAAAGTATGTACTCTTAAATGAAATAATAAAAAAAAAGCAGCAGAAGGAATGAACTGAAAATTTACATTACGCTAGAAGAATAAAACGAATTTAAAAAAAAGAGGAAATTTAAAATAACTTGGTAATTCCCAGCGGAACGTCGGACCTTCAGGGAAGCGATGAAGGTACTGTGATCCATTGTGCTGCGGTGCAGACGCTTACCTCACGTCCGACAGGGCGGAGCTAAATCAAGCATCGGCAGTATTTTAGCAGAGAGCTAATGAGCGTGAAGATTACAAATCTGTTCATTCTTTTTACAACCACGGGCTTTGTTTTGTGCTCATGTTAACAGTCAGTCTATTGTAGCTCACCATGATGAACTGAAAGCCGTATTTGAAGACAGTTTATTTAATGTAATAGCTTTATGTGAGATTTGGCTATGTAGTTCACTTCCTTCCAGTATGATTGAAATACAAGGGTATCGTATTCATCGACTTGATAGGATGATCAGGCGTGTAGGTGGTGTCGCGTTGTTTTGTAAGCTTAATCTCAGGAGTAAAGTGGTACAAATTTCTACCCCTACTACAAATCCTGTTCCTGAATTTATGTTTGTTGAAATTATTATAGACACTTAATCTCGGGAGTAAAGTGGTACAAATTTCTACCCCTACTACAAAGCCTGTTCCTGAATTTGTTTATTGAAATTGTTATAGACACTGTTAATGTACTAATTGGGGTTGTATACAGGCCTCCCAGTGCAGGGGGCATTGGTGAGTTAGAGGACAATTTAATGAGACTTTTACCATCTTATGAACCGTGATTGTTCTGAGCGACTTTAATACAAATTTGTTAATTTGGGCTAGTGCCCTCGGAACCAATTAACCACGTTCATACTTCCACCGTCTCTTCTGATATACTCATTGATCTCTTATAACTAATAATCCATACAAGGTTCTTAAACATGGTCAAATACCTGTTCCTGAAATATCAACTCATGACATTTTGTACTTAATGTATTCGCTAAGAGTTCCTTAATACATGTCGAATTACGTAATTTTAGAGACTTTAAAAATATAGATCTCCAACACGTAAAACAAGATGCATGTAAATGTCCTTGGGGTGACATAATACTAATGAATGATATAAGTTAGACGAGAAACTGGAAAATATCAATTCTCATATTCATAAACTTTACAATAAACACGTCTCTATGCGCTGTGTGAAAGTAACACGCCTGCCCTGTCCGTGGCTGACAACTGAAATCAAATCTCTGATGGCTCAGCGTGATGCGTTATATAGACGTTACAGACGAAATTTATCAGCTGACACATTTGAACAATACCGTGTACTGCGAAATCGAATTAAACAAATTATCCGCAATAAGAAATTCCATTACTTTCGGTGTCTATCCAATAATATAAACGCTGGTAGTACTTGGCGACAACTTCGTTCATTAGGTATTGCAGGGCCTCCTGTGAACCGTGCTAAGCCAGAAATACCACTTGACGAGATTAATAAACTACTCCTGAACATGCCTATAGCGCTGACCACTATCAAGTACGACAACAATTATCTGATCGCCCACGTTTCCAATTTCGAACTGTCTCAGAGTCTGAAGTGAGACGAGAACTGATTTCAGATAAATCCCATGAAACGGGGGCCGATGAAACCCCTCTTTATTACTAACATTATGGATATTATATTGCCGATTATTACTGACTTATTTAATACATGTCTCTCTCGCAGTTATTTTCCGAAAAAGTGGAAAGATGCACAAGTTGTCCCAGTTCCAGAAAGGTCGCTAGCTAATATAGCATGACTTTCGTCCTGTACGCATTATTTCAGCATTGCCTAAAGCTCTAGAAAATTGATATAAGCAACTTGAACAATACTTGGGAAAAATATTCTCTGCGTGATCCCTTCCAGTCTGGTTTCAAGAAAGGACATAGCACAGGGACGGCACTATTAAGAATTACAGACGACAGTAGACGATCTATAGATGAGCGGAAAGTGACTATACTTATTATTATTATTATTATTATTATTATTATTATTATTGTTTGCTATTTGTTTTACGTCGCACCGACACAGATAGGTCTTACGGCGACGATGGGACAGGAAAGGCCTAGGAATGGGAAGGAAGCGGCCGTGGCCTTAATTACGGTACAGCCCCAGCATTTGTCTGGTGTGAAAATGGGAAACCACGGGAAACCATCTTCTGGGCTGCCGGCAGTGGACTATACTTATTTTACTTGACTTTTGTAGTGCACTTAACACAGTAAATATTGACATATTACTAGCGAAACTACAAAGATTCAATCTGAGTGCCTCTGCTATTCAGCTCTTTGATTCATACCTCACAAACGGCGATGTGTTATAAACGGTATGACCACGGACTGGAAGACTAAGTGAATAGGTGTCCCACAGGGATCCGTGATAGGAACTCTTCTGTTTATATTTCAATGATAGGCCCTATCTCTTCTCAGTTCAGCAACTGTAGGTATCATTTATATGCAGATTATCTAAAATCACTATAAAGCTATTGAGTTTGGAATTCATCAGATGAATTCTATTTTAAATGATTAGCTCATATTCTAATGAGAACTGTTTATTAATTAATCCTAAAAAGCCACAAGCTATTATAATAGGGCAACAAAGGCAAGTAAATATTCTAAATAAGAAGTTATTGCCTTTACTTTTGCTTGGTGGTGTAGCTATACCATTTCAAAATTTGTAAAATATATTGGGATTAGGAATTGCACCTCTTTAGCTTCTTTCCAGCGGACTTGCCGAGATAACCTATTAAATGTATAACCAGCTTATGTGAATGTCAGTATGAATGGAAGAATGAATGAAGTTAGGATTTTATTTTATTATTTCATTGTTTTCTGACGTTTATTTTAGATATTAGCCTATGTGCTTAAGTGTAAGAGAGGGCCGTGAGCCTCAACTTCGCCACAGATGAAGACATGAAATAAATAAATAAATAAATAAATAAATAAATAAATAAATAAAGATGAATTATGGTGCACAACCAAGAATAAAGGCCGAAAGGATTCGGCGCGCTGACCACTCTTCAGCTCATACTCGGCAGGCCTGCGGGATGAGCAGTGATCGCTTTGTAGAAGTTTGGTTTAGTTTGATTTGTATGGTCCCTCTGACTAATAGGAAATATTGTTTAATCTTCCTACAATCGTCTTTATATAAGAATTTTCCTTAAATTTCTTCTATCCCTTTGAGAGGTAGATTTTTGCATTAGGTGGGTTTAGCAGGGGAGTGTCTATAACAACGTGGTAACATGAGTGTACTTTGCACATTTTGTTTGAACACAGCATATCGACTCCTCTTTAATTTTGGTATTATTGTCCATATCGGTAATCTGTATTGCGCTATCGTTGTCTTATAAAACTGAGTGCTAGTATGTGGATGTGGTCACGAGACTCACAAGAGCATCAAGCAGTTCGTTCTCTGAAGACCCATTCCATCACCAACTTCACAGTAATATTTCAAATTAAAATCTTCCGTCCGTGAATCCGAAGTGTTTGTCCAACAACGCATATCCTGGACCTTGCTGCTGAATCAGCAATGCCAGTGAGAGAGCTGTGCATGCCTTACTTCCTTTCCTCAGAATGTTATGGGCCATATTTACTTCCGCATAATACATACGGTACTTTCTGCGCTGACAAGAACGGATCTCTTTCTTGCATGAAGAATATTCGTTTGGATTTAATTATTACAAACAATACTGATAGAATGCAGACTTACGGACAACAGCCAGCTCCCGGACTTTCCCAACATGACTTTATTTACGCAACTTACTCACTAAAATGTCCCAAATATGAGCCTAAATTAATTTCCTATCGAGACTTCAAAAGCCTAAACGAAGAGGCGTTCATTGAGGACGCACTCAAAACACCGTGGCACAACATACAGCTCGTACAAGACATTAACGATAAAATAACCTTGTTTAACAAACTACTTTTAGGACTGTATGACAAACACGCCCCCATACGGACTGCACGAGTGAAACGAAAACCATCACCTTGGCTGACGCAAGACATAAGGTTAAAAATGGAGGAAAGAAATGCAGCTTACAAATATTATAGAAAAAATCCAACCGCAGACAATTTCGAAAAGTACAAAAAATTGCGTAACACAACAACTCAGACCATCAGGAATGCTAAGATACGCCACACACATGAAATCTTAAAAAATAACAGTTCTGGCAATGTTTGGAAAATTCTTCGGAACATTGGTTTGACAAAAAATAAAACCGACGAAAACAATACTGACTTGCCATTAGATGAATTAAATCAATTTTTCTGCTCACAAAATTCACATACAGACGAACGAACTAAAAGGGAAACAATCGACAGACTACATACGAAAACAAAACACGATGGAGAAGAATTTTATTTTTCACATGTAACTCTTAATGACGCCAGAGACGCAATTCATGAAATAAAGTCAGAGGCTACAGGATGTGACGGAATAAATTTGACATTAATTAAAAGACTCACTGAAATTGTTCTCCCAACAATTACACACATAATAAATACCTCACTCATGACAGGAATCTTTCCCAATAAGTTATATGGAAAAGTGCCATAATACGACCGATAAGAAAAATCGATAATCCAACAAAACCCGAAGACTTTCGACCAATTTGCATACTTCCTTGCCTTAGTAAAATATTAGAAAAGATCGTTCACAAGCAGATAACAAATTACATTAACAAACACAATTTACTCGACAAATACCAGTCAGGATTTAGACCTAACCACAGCACAACCACAGCACTACTAAAAGTTACAAATGACATTCAGGCAGGCATGGACAGCGGACAAATGACTATCCTTGTACTTTTAGACCTAAGTAAAGCATTTGACTGTGTGGACAGAGAAATATTATTAGCTAAGCTACAAGCACAAAAATTTTCTTCAAGCGCACTGACGTGGCTGCACTCTTATTTAATCGGGCGGCAGCAGTGCGTTTCAGCAGGTACGAAAGTGTCACACTGGCTACAAACTGAAGTTGGCGTAGTTCAGGGCAGTGTTCTAGCGCCACTGCTATTTTCACTGTACTTAAATGACCTACCAGAACATATAAAAACGTGTAAATACCATTTCTTCGCAGACGATATTCAACTTTATATACAAACAAACCCGAAAGACATCCAACTAGACATTGACAAACTAAACGATGACCTGGAAAATATAAAAGACTGGACTAAAAATAATTCTCTTAAAGTCAATCCATTCAAATCGCAAGCAATCATAATTGGATCCAAAAGTAATCATACCAAACTGAAAAGTGTTAAAATTCCCCCAATCCTATTCCACGCAACACCAATACAAATAAACGAAACAGTAAAAAAACCTTGGCCTCATTTTTGATAAGTACTTAAACTGGACGGAGCACACGACGAAAATATGCCAACGAGTATTCTTTTCTTTGCACTCTCTTAAACGCTTACGGGATCTCCTTCCTCTAAATACGAGAAAGTTACTTGTTCAAAGCCTAATTCTACCCATCTTCGATTATGGTGACGTAATATACAACAACCTAAACACCACACTTAACGCTAAACTTCAGCGGGCTTATAATACATGCATCCGTTTTGTATTAAATATGCCCAGGTATTGCCATATATCACCTTGTCTTGAACAGCTGTCGTGGTTATATTTGGCGGAGAGAAGAAACCTTCACTCTGTTACGCTTGTTCACAACATTCTCCGTACAGACACACCAAGTTATCTGAGAATGGATCTCAAATACTTGTCATCTCCAAACAGTATACCTACAAGGTCAGAAACCTCTTCCCTGCTGAGCTTCCCAATTTACCGCACGACCGGGTACGGCAACTCATTCATACCTGCAACCATACGCTCCTGGAATTCCCTTCCGGCTGTAATTAGAGACATACATAGTAGAAATGTATTTTAAAAAACATGTTATAAATGGTACATAGACTTAAGAAATTAGTATTTAATGTTTTTTTTGAAAGTGACTCTCAGAAATTTTCCTTTTGTTTATAACTATTATTTAAGTTTAATTTTATAATTCATTATATGTAACTAGAAATCCTAATATTCTGTAGTTTGTACAATGTAGTACATATGAGATGGTTTGGCATAACAGCAGGCTTCATAGCCTGAGCCACGCCACAAGTTAATAAATAAATAAAAAATATTTTTCATGACTTGTCGAACTCTGCCTTCCAGTCACAGGGAACCCATCTCTCGAAGTGTCCCAAACTTAATTTCAGCATACAGCTGAGGATTTATTATTTCATCGTTGTTTTGTTTGTTCTGTCGCTGTGCATTAAGGAGGTTTCGCAGCAGAGCCCATATTTCACTGGCTCCGTGAATGGGGAATGTGGTTTATTTTGATATTAACATTTACTGTATTTAGTAGAGTATGTTCCGGAGTTCAGGCTGTCATATCTCGATTCCTCTAGTACTTTCGTTAGCTGCACGTTTGGGCGTTAATTGTAATATATTACTGGTACTCGCCCCACTGTTGGGCATCAATTCAAATCCCAATTCGGGTAAATAGCCGACAGAATTCAACAGGAAATCCCTCGAATTTAAATAATAGTGGTAGAGCAAATTAAAATCTCATCCCAGGTCGCGTTCATGAACAGCAAATTTAGTATTCTGCTGGACCTTTATCTAATACCCTCTGGAAACGATGTGATTGAGGAATGACATGCCACAAAGATTTCTCGGCAAACACATTTGAAAAAATGAATATATTCAAATAAACATTTCAAAACTACACAACTTACCAGAAAGAATAATTCGATCAGAACGGCATTCACAACTATTTGTACAGTTATATATATCTTTCTTATATTGTACTTCCTTTGTAAATACTTTTGTGTCTTTTTTTTTTCAACATTTTAACTGGCCCACTTTTGTTGGCCCACACTTCTCATTAATGAGTTGCAAGTTGTCTGGTAGTTTTGTATCATGCGGAATGGAATAGTCGGCTATTCGTTCCACCTTCGTGACTCGAGCAGTTTGCTTTTTCTCTGCACGCTAACACAACTTTACAGATTTTCAGTGTGTCGAAACACCAATTATAACACTAAAAACACTATAACACCTGTAAAAACACACTAATAAACGAAGACTGACATGTTTCATATGTACAGTATTATTTACGTTGCGAAAACTTGTCAATTATTGTGAACTGGGGATGTTATGAACAAATGAGACAAAATTATGAATGCAGAAGTCCTCCACTGTCACCTTAGTAACTTTAGGAATGTTTCTGTGCGTACTTTTTTTTTTTTTTTTTTTACAGGTATGCCATAGTGTTATGTGTATTATAATTAGCGTTTCAACAGAGTACAAAGCGCTGATGGAGCTTGTCGTATAATTTGGTGGTAACGTGTGTGTCCTGGTCTGAATCTTATCGAGTTGGCACCTCTCATGCTGGTCACAGTTCTTCTCGTGTGACGTCGCTGTGCCTCCTTCCACCCCCACCCCCCCAGTTAGGCGGATGAAACGTTGACTTATACAGCAGGAGCTGGTTTTGTATAGTGAGCTCATCGTCGGCTTTTATCATCGGAATTAGTTTCAAAAGGCGCACATTTGCTTGCGCAGTAATGCATTTAATATGGTCGGCATACGTTAATCCTCGGTCTAGGATATACCTAGATTTTTTGTCTTGATGACTTCGCCAAAAAACATCAGGGGCTAGGGGTCAGCGGGACGGTGCAACTTTTCGAAACGTTAATTTTGATTCACCACTTCTCTAACCAAGATTCGAGAGTGGAGAGTGCGTCTTGGAGGTAGTCCTTTACTTTAGGTGCCTGCCATGAGACAGACGATATTACTGTTTGTCCGCGTACGAATTTAATTTCGTATACGTTAGTTTTGGAATGTCAGTCATAAAGAGGTTGAAAATTGTAGGTGAGATAACAATACCCTGTGGGACACCCGCTTCTATAGGACGCGGGTCCGACTAAGCCTTGCTGACCTGGATCTGAAATTTTCTTTCAGTTAGGTAGCTCATCAGTAATTATAGGACATAGTGGGGGAAGCCCTAAGTCTTGAATTTGTACATCAGTCGCTGGTGCCAAACCTTATAGAATGCACGCGAAATGACAAGAAAACAGACCTGTGTGCCACCGGTCATTAAAATTCTTCAGCATCTCCTCCGTTAGGCGAGTCTGGTGGGTAGTGGAATGACTTCGCCGGAAACTGAACTGTTCGTCGTTCATTACTTAAAGGTCGTCTATAATAATACTTAGTCTGGTTAGGAAAAGCATCTCAAAAAGGAGGGAAATAGGGCGGTGGTTCTATGGGAACGTTTTGCTTTTAAGCGGTTTAGGGAACATTATTACTTTAGCAATTTTCCAGCAGGTGGGGAAATAGCTAAACCGGTAAATTGCGTTGAAGAATTTAGTCAAAGATGTCAGCACCGTATTTGGAAGGTCCTAAAGATAGAACGCTGACATGTTGTGAAGTCCAGGCAATTTCTTGGCCTTGGGTCGTTTAATAGAGGCGAACAGTTTGGACGGCGTAATACATTTAAAGTGAGTGGGTAGGTTCGTCTCGGCAGTCGCGTGAAATTTGTTTTTCGATGAATTGTACGAAATTTTGGTCGCAAGGGCTCGTCGTTTGGGGTACACTTACTCTCGAATGTGTCCGCCATATCATTATTTGTAGCAGATTTACCTTATTTAATGAGACATTCTTTTTATATTGAAATTAAGATGGTTACGGTTATTTTTGGAGAGAACCAAATTAGAATGACACCTCTGACGATACCATACTCAAGGATGGTGAATCGTCGACTTGTGTGGTGCCTGGAGAAAAAGGGACTTTTGTCCAAGTACCAATGTGGTTTTCGAGCCGCTCGCTCGACTACTGACCACTTGGTACACCTGGAAAGTTCTGTCCAGGACGCTTTTCTCCGAAAACAGCATTTGGTGGTTGTTTTCTTCGACTTAGAAAAGGCCTATGACGCCACATGGTCACATGCATCAATGGAATTTCCGAGGTAACTTGCCGGTATTTATTGGGAATTTTTTGTCCCTCCGTCTATTTCGTGTCCGAATAGGGAGGATATATTCGCTATACCACGTTCAGGAAAATGGAGTCCCACAGGGATCTGTTCTCAGTGTCACTCTCTTTGCGATTGCCATAAACGGTATTGTCGCTACTGCTGGTTCAGCAGTAATAATAATAATAATAATAATAATAATAATAATAATAATAATAATAATAATAATAATAATAATAATAATAATTGTTACGGAGATTTCCGTGGTAGTTAGAGGTGAAAGAAGGTGCGGGTGTGAACAGGTCTCAAGCTACGACATTAGAGTTCATGTAAAATTTAACAAGGTTATATTTTCTTTATAAAATCAAAAAAATAACAAGCATGGCAGGTACAGAGTAGCAAGGCCACTATTCGAGAATGTACAATTACAGAGTTACCGGATGGGCTCCGAGAGCCAAACCCACAATACTTGAACAATTAGCCCAATTTTACAATATACAGGAATTCAACAAAGGGGCAGAAGACCCCAATCATGCCCAGGAGCACTTGCTCCAAAATTACACAGTAAAGCCTGCTCGAGGCACACAGAAATCAAATTTCAAAAGAGCAATACGCTCTCAATGTTCTGGCCTATAAAAGACCACACCAAACTTGACTTTCAAGCTGTCCTCTAAGGACATAAACACAGGGGTAAGATACCCAACCTACTGAGGCCTATTAAATGAGAAAAGATTAATTACATGGCCTCTAAACTACCAATTTGAGAGGAGGCGAACTGCACTCCTAATGCATTTGTTTAAAAACCTAATCTGGCTCTAGGCCACTAATGCAAGGGCTACTCCCATACTACAGAGGTGACTTTAGAAAAGAACAATTTACATTACATTAAGGAAGAATCGGTTGTGAGAAATAAGTTCACCTCAACACAATATGAGTGGGAGCTCGAGAGGGTTAAGCACTCTCTATCCCAATATGTAGCTTAAAGGATAGAATAAATACAAGGTATCTTTACATTTTAGGGAAAGTTACATGGTGGAAACGCTTCGGACCCGCCCCGAGAGCTAAACTGCTGAGCTAGCAAGAAAAGAAGTTATTATACGGCCATTACCTTATTGTTGAACTGCTGCCCGAAGAAAGAGGCGCTTCCCGCCCCCTGCTAAGTACTTTACACACTGGAAGATGGAACAGAAGTGGCCCAGAGACCCCAAAATCAGCAGTTTATATACTCTCGCGGAAAGTTCGAGGCGTTTCAGGGAAGAAAACACCTGCCCCAAATCACTTTATTGGCTAGGGTACAGCAACATATCCCCTTTGGAGAAGATACACCTGATTGGTTAGAAATTAATTTTAAAAATTCGGGATTGGGTAAATACAAAACAAGGGGAAAGAAAGGAGTATACAGCCAACTTAAACAATAACAGAAAGAAATTTAACAAGAAACAAACTTTTGAAATAAAAATTTCTCCAAAAAACAGTTCTTTCACTTCGCACTAGGGTGCACTATTGTTGATCTTCAGTAGTGTCCTCTAGAAGAGAAAGTTCACACTTCTTACAATAGGGAAACAAAAATGCGTCGAAAACGACCCAGTTCAGAAACTACAACATTTCCCAGTAGTGCCATCTTCTGAGAAACTTGAAAATTAATACCGTAGATAAAGTTCAGACTTCCTCCAGCAGAGGAGTTTCAATTGGCGCAAATTTTAAATAAGCGGCGTGGAGGTGTACCGCCCGGTACAATAATAATAATAATAATAATAATAATAATAATAATAATAATAATAATAATAATAATAATAATAATAATAATAATATTAATGGCGTATGGCCTCCGAAGAGGCCTGGTGCAGGTCTTTTTCTAGTAGACGGCCTATTAGGCGACCTGCATGTCTGTGAAGATGAGGGCTCTACCTAGGATGATTTCTAATATTGAATACGCCACACACTCCCAGCCCCCGAGCCATTGGAATTGACCAATTAAGGTTAAAATCCCCGACCCAGCCGGGAATCGAACCCGGGACCCTCTGAACCGAAGGCCAGTACGCTGATCATTCAGCCAACGAGTCGGACGGTTCAACAGTAATACCGTCGCTGTATGTGGACGATTTTTCGCTGCTTTATACAGTAGCTCGCAAAATATGGCCGTCGCCGAGCTACAATTACAGCAAGCCATTAGGAGAATGGAACAGTGGACCTTAGAACATGGCTTTCGGTTTTCAACCGCAAAGACCTCTGTTGTGCACTTTTGCCGGAAGCTCACTCTTCACTCCTATCCTGGGCTATATGTAGGGAATGTCGCTCTTCCCATAGTTGACACCGATTTCTTGGGCTCCCTTTCGATAGCAAATTATTGTGGCGGCCACACGTGCGGCAGTTGAAAGCGAAATGTGCTAAGAAGCTCAATATCTTGAAGTTTCTTAGCGGCTCAACTGGGGGGGGGGGGCAGATTTTATAGCGCACATATCCAGATTATACTACGGTAATGCAGCATATGGATCAGCAAGGCAAAGCGCCCTACCCAAACTGAATAGCATTCACCACAGCGGAGTTAGGTTGGCAACGAGAGCTTTTCGTACAAGCCCCACTGCTACTCTGCTCGCTGAATTGGGTTTGCCGCCTTTACACCTGAGGCGCCAGCAAATGCTTCTGTCGTATGCTGCGAATTTGCGACAGATGCCACTTCACCCAAGCTATCCTTGCGTATTCTACAATGGAAACCGTTAGCTTTACTCTGCTTACCCTCGAGCAACGCAGCCGGTTGGAATACGCGTGGATAGCAGATGTACCTTCTATTCCTTGTCTTGTCAGACGACCAAGTAGGGTACCTCCTTGGATAATGCAACGGCCTGAAATAATTCTAGATTTCCACACCGGCCCGAAGGAAAACACGGACTCCTCCATTTATCGGAGACTCTTCCTGTCCGTTGGCAGGTACCCTGATTTGGTCGTTGTTTTCACGGATGGTTCGAGGGCAGAAGCCGGAGGAGGCGGAACAATAACAGATTTCCTCTTCCTCTACCGAAAATTTGTAGTGTGTACACAGCAGAGCTCTATACCATCTGTGAAACTTTGCGGTACACACTGTCAGATGAGCGCCGGCAAGTTCTGCTGTGTACCGACTCCTTGAGCGCGCTAAAATCTATAGATGCATGTTTTCCTTTGCACCCTCTGGTGCAGCGGATCCAGGACCTGCTGGCCGGGTGTTTGGATTCCGGCACCAGAATTAGATTTATGTGGCTCCCAAGCCACATGGATGTAGAGGGAAACGAGTGATGTATCCAAAAAGACGCACACAAAATACTGTCTGTTGGTATACTTATTTATTTCACCGTAACTTCACATAAACATACACATAACCTAATCAACTGCTGTCGCAAACAAAATACACACATCAGCAAACCGCCATTTTAACAATTGCCTATCACAGCACCTGGAGATCGCAACCTTAAAACAATTGACTGCTTACAAGCATGTCATCCACAACACGTGGTCATAAGTATACTCCTGTTAAACCGTAACTCCTACTAAACAATAACTCGTCTCTACCATCAAGACCGCCTCCTTATATAGGTGCCTGGCCAGGCTTCTAGAAAGATACGTTAGAAAAATACATTCTCGTAAATTCTCGAGTGCCTGACAACATGGTTATAATGTACAGAATATTGTACCATCATCTCGTCTGATCTAGTGACATTCTGGATGTTACAGTGTGTTACACAATACCGTGGTGGATTACAAATCATATAGTACAGGTAACAATAAATTATATAATATGAATTACAGGTTTTTACATTAACTATACTATACATTAACTATATACAGTACATGTTTCATGACATAACCTCACAAACACTGTGATCATTCGATTACGTAAATAATAATAATAATAATAATAATAATAATAATAATAATAATAATAATAATAATAATAATAATAATAATGATCGTATGGCCTCAGCTACCGTGTGCAGACATTTCAATTTGACGCCATCTGTCTGCTCGTCAGTTTTGACGTTCCGTTTTACTCTAGGCCCACTAGATGGCAGACCGAGTAAACTGAAACTCTCTTGGGCGTCTATGGCTGAGATTTAATGAATTTTGTCGGGTAAACACCAAATGTGTCACCAGATATCTTTTACATGCCGACATTGTACGACATGGAGTGTCGAATGGACTTTTTTCCGCCCTTCAAAAATCCGACTACCTCTGCCGGGTTTGAACCCGTTACCTTGGGATCCGGAGGCCGACACTCTACCACTGATCCACAGAGGCAGCTATAATAATCATAATCGTAAAATAATAATAATTCGAACTCGATACTTGTATTATTTATCCATGGGATGAGAGAATATTGTTTTCAAGTTATATCAGTTTATCACGCTGCGTCACGAGTAAGCTGATAAGGCTGCCAAAGAGGCTGTTACCTTGCCCTCGTTACCTTACAGGGTTCCTGCCGGTGACATTCACTCTCAGCAGAGACTTCTGATTATGTGCCATTGGGAGATGGCCACTCCTCTCCCAGATAAGCTGAGAGCGATAAAAGGAACTACGAAGGTATGGAAGACTTCGCTTCGGGCTTCTCGCCGAGAAGCTGTGATATTATGTCGTCTTCGAATTGGCCATGGCATAGTAACGCACTCCTATCTTCTGAAGAGTGAACGCCCCCCGGTTGTGTACTTGCGGCAGTCAACTTACTGTGGTACACATCCTTACGCAGTGCGTGGTCCTTGCCGATCTACAACTCCCGAGTGCCATTTCCCTCGTCCTACGAGATGACGAGCAGTCAGCAGACCTCGTCATTCGTTTTATGAGGGATAGTGTTCTTTTTTATCTTGTGTAATAATAACCTTTGTAGTAGTGTATTTTTGTTGATTATGCTTTTATCCCATTGACCCTATTTTCGTTCGTGTTTGCGGTATTTTAATGTGTTACTTTAACTTCTAAGATGTATATCTCTGCACTTCAAGGCAATGCCTTATTCCATTGTAACCTATATCTATATATATAAAATAAGAGTTTTGTCTGTACATTGCTCAGAGTTTAAAAAGGATGGTATTTCTGTATCAGTCGTGTTCACAGTAACAAGGAAATGCACTTTTTCATTTTCCGTAATTTCTGTCGTCTGTCTGTCTGTACACGCATCACGAGAAAACGGGTGAAGAGAATTTAATGAAAACCGGTATGCAAAGTTGGGGAATTAGTCGCTACAATCTAGGCCATAAATAATTTAATTCACGCTGAGTGAAATGGTAGTTTAGGGGAAGGTCTAAAATTTAACTTTCAAATATTTATCTTATTACTGGTTGTATCTTAACGAAAATCTGTAGGCAAAGTTGGGAAATAATTCGCTACACTATAGACCAGGGATGGCGAACCTTTTCCAATTAGTGTGCCATTTTAAGTGTGGTTTATTATTCTCATCTGTTGACTGTGCCACTTGTTGTTTTCCACTAAGGGATGTCTACAACCTACAACCCCTTCCCCTCGGCGACTTCCTTTATAAATTCCCGATTATGTTTCATAATATGTTATTTATTTATTTATTCATTCATTCACTGATTCATTTATTTATTTATTATATATATATCTTGTAAATACATTTGATTGCATGTTCCGTGGGGCTGTACCTCAATTATGGCCACGGCGGTTTCCTTCCCACGCGTAAGCCTGTCCCATCGTCACCACAAGACGTATCTGTGTCGGTGTGACGTAAAACAACTTGTAAACAAAATATTATTAGATATAAAAATCAAAATTACTAATATTGCGAATGGACTTCACTTTCTCCATTCCAAGTTGTAGTTTGTACGCTCACAATTAAACGAATTTCTCCCTCATCAAACTTCCATGAGGATATCTAAAAAATAAAGGCTATCCTTGTTTGTAAGGTCACATTCATAATTTCATCAAAACATACCGCATACATCTGGGAGCTAACCAAATTAGCTTTCAACTGCTCCGAAACTTCTTCACTCATTTTTATTTTTCTATCCTTGACAGCAGTTCAGCTGGCTGGCATTCCTTTATTTCTGTTAATTATTAGTTGTTTGTTAGGGAAGTTTTCAAATGTGTCGGACGTCAATAAGAAACTTTCTTTCAACAACTCACCATCAGAAATCGGTTTCCCATGCATGCTGTACTATGCAGTGAGACAGATAGAAACAGCCGCTCTGATATTATTCCTTGGCCGGAAAGATGATACAAAAGAACTAGTTTGTTTTGTGTAATGTTCGATATTTTGTGAAACGAACTCTTTTCTTTCTTCATTTGAAATGTAACAAACATTTGAATGACCAGTCTCGAAATTGCGCTTTACATTAAATGTGGGGGATACAATTATTGTTTTCGAACACAGGCAACACATCTCCTTAAAAGGCCGAATTCTCTTGGCCAGAGTTCTTGAAATATACGGTCACCACCTTTGTTAAGTTTCTGTTCTTTTCGGCACCGAAAACGTGTTTGCGATGTCCGTATACAAAACCACCAGGAAACGACACCATCTCACTTGACTTTCGGACCTATCCGTGTAGCCGTGTTGCCATATTGCACGTCCGAATGGAACTAGGATTTAGATTTTCGATATTTATTTCTTACACGTGAAACACTATAAGATATGCATTGTCTGTAGTACAAGACATATATATAAAATATTATTATGTTCATGTGGCGTGCCACCGAAATCATGTTCGCGTGTCACCTAGTGACGCGCGTGGCATAGGTTCGCCATCCCTGCTCTAGACTATAAATATTTTTATTCACGCAGAGACAAATGGTAGTTTAGGGGAAGGCCTACCATTTAATTCTCAAATATTTATGTTATTAGCGGCCCTATCTTAATGGAAATCGGTAATCAAAGCCACGGAATAAGTCGCTATAATCTACTCAATAAATAATTTTATTGACGTTGAGTGAAATGGTAGTTTAGGGGAAGGCCTAACATTTAATTCTCAAATATTGGTGTTATTAGTGGTCGTATCGATAAATACTACATAACTGAAGTTATATAGCATTAAATTTCCGATCATTTATGTCTTATACATTATCGTACCGGCTAAGTTCACAGAGATATTCATGAATTTGGATTCTTGCTACTAAGTCCGTGTCACCGCCGAGACACGAGAAAATGGGTAAACAGAATTTAATGAAAACCGGTATGTAAAGTCGAAGAATAAGGAACTACAGTCTACGCTATAAATAATTTTATAACATACCCTAATATCACAGAGTAGAAAAAAACTAAATGTGAAGGCCTACAATATAGAAAGCTCATAAAATTGATCAACAATACCATTACATTGACCATTGTTTGTTGTGATGTGCTTTGTGTCTTCTGTTGCCACTCATCTGTGATAGATAGGATTACTGCTGCGTACCGAGTATTTAAAAAAATTTACTTTACTTTGCACCGACACAGATAGGTCTTATGGCGACGATGGGATAGGAAATGGCTAGGAGTGTGAAGGATGCGACCTTGGCCTTAATTAAGGTACATACCAGCATTTGCCGGGTGTGAAAATGGGAAACCACGGAATACCATCTTCAGGGCTGCCGACAGTGGGGTTCGAATCCACTATCTCCGGGATGCAAGCTGACAGCTACGCGCCCCTAACCACACGGCCAACTCGCCTGGGCGTACAGAGTATAACAGCCTGCCGGAATATTGGCAGGAAGTAGCTGGGGAGTTAGATAACTTTCTTCTTTAGTGTGCCATTCCTCTGATTCATACATTTTCCGATACTACTGGTACGTAACATACTGGTTCATCCTAGTCATTTCAGCTCTGAAACTCTGGACTGTTACATTGGCACCGTGGTACTGTTCGTTACAAGTGAGAAAAGGTGAGGTTTTTCATTTGATCGAGTATTTTATATGATAACATTGCTTTTAATCGCTACATTCCTACTGCCGTTTTTGTAATCATCTATGTTGACTTCAGTTAGGAAAACCACAAAGTCATTCTTTCTGAGAATCCCGTAGCGAAGCACGGGTACATCAGCTAGTTTTCTGTAATTTTATTAGAAGACTAGCAAGATACCCGTGCTTCGCTACGGTATTATACTGAAATTTATAATTGAATTCGCGATCTGCCTTGTTTTCTGAGAGATTACGGCAACGTTCTTCCCATTTTTCAATCTTTTTTCCAGCAGTCGATTTCGTATTTCCCGGGCTAGGTCCAGGTATTCCATCCGGTCAATTGGGTCCCTAAATCATTGCCATGTTTTCCTATAAGCATTTTTAATGTGGATCAAATCCTTGAGGAGATCCGGCGTGGTTTCGTCTTGGGTGCCTTGGCGGTACTGAACCGGCGGCCAGACTGCAATCGTAGTCATTACCCGTCCAGGACCCGTTTCCAGCACGGTCCGCACATTTTAACGACGGTCCAGAACATATTATTATTATTATTATTATTATTATTATTATTATTATTATTATTATTATTATTATTGTTGTTGTTGTTCTGGACCCCACAGCAAGATGCTAGACCTCTACTTGGCGGTAAATTACATCTGCAGCCATTGTCATTGATGGCAGTATGACCAGCACCATTGTCGCCCGTAGGCAAGTGCGCAGGACTTCTGGCGATACGAATGACATACTTCCGTATATTATTGACCTTATTATAGAAGTTAACAATTGCACGGTCAATCTTATACCTATCGTTTATTTCAAATGTGTTTAAACTTTTATTTATATGTCAGAAGAATCTACTGTAATTTAAGAAGGTTCTCCAAACGAAAAGATGGCTTTTGAAAACGAACCCAGGAAAGATTAAAAATGATCAGTTTATGATCAGAATAAATACACTGAAAATCCACAGCCTGTTTCCAGTCATTCAACCGGGTCAGGAATGGAATGAATAAGCCCCCAGCTAGCGGTGAGGATAGGAATTGTGCCGGCTGCCGAAGCCTGTCGCACTCCTCTGGGGCAATGATTAATGAATGACAGATGAAATGAAATGATATTGTAGAGTACTGTTGGAATGAATGATGACGGGGAAAACCGGAGTACGCGGAGAAAAACCTGTCCCACCTCCGCTTTGTCCAGTACAAATCTCACCTGGATTGGCTGGGATTTGAACCACAAAACCCAGCGGTGAGAGGCCAGCGCGCTGCCGCCTGAGCTATGGAGGCTCCTTATAAGTACATTAGGAACAGTAAAATCAATTGGTGTCACCTCCGTTTTCACCCCACCGCGGTTAAGTTGATTTACCCCCCCCCCCCCCGCAAAAAAAGGCGTGTTTCTTTATGTTTAAAGGAGATTCCAAATGCCAATAATCACGCGTGTTACCTTCAGTTTTGAGATGTAAGTATTCCCATAAAAGTAAATCTTTTTTTTTCACTTAAGTGAATTTTCGGGCAAAAAAATATTTGTTTATTTAATAGTAAAGGATATTCTAAATACCGATTATCTTCAGTTTTTGAGATATGTGTCCTCATGAAAAGAATTAAACTCCTTTTCACACCCGCCCCCAAAGATGATTCCCCCCACCCCACAAATGCGTCGTTATATTTTTAAAGAAGATCTAAATACCAATGTTCACGTATGTAACAACTTTAGTTTTTATTTGATGTGAGTATCCTCACACAATTAATTCAATTAATGTTTCAATTTTTCACCCCCCCCCCTCCTTTCATTGGATTTTCCGAGAATATCCGTGTCTTTAACAGGAGATTCCAAATACCAGTTTTTGCGCCTGTAACATTTTACGTTTCTGAGATATACTGTAGATATAGTCTTTCTAAAAATTCACCCCAATTTGTCACTCCTGTTCGACCCCCTTTAATTAGATTTTCCAAAAAAAAAAGTTTCTATTTTTAAAGGAGATTACATATACTAACTGTCTGGCCTGTAATATCTTCAGTTTCTGAGATATAAGTATCCTCATTAAAGACATTCAACCTCTTATTCACACTTTTCACCCCTCCTATTGGACTTTACAGAAAACAAAATAATACATGTTCTTTTATTTTTAAAGGCGATTTCAAATATCAATTTTTACATCTGCAAACTTTTGAAGTTTTGAGATATAGATACACTAATTTTTAAAATACATCCCCCCTTTTCACCCCACCCCCACTATTTGGATTTTCTAAAAAAATAATACATGTTTCTTTATTTATAAAGGAGATCCCAAATACCGATTTTCAGGTCTATGACCTTCAGTTTCTGAGATAAAAGGATCCTTATTAAAGGCATTCAACCATTTTTCACCCCTTTTCACCCCTCCTATTTGGTTTTTCCAAAAACAAAAAGTACGTGTTTCTTTATTTTTAAAGGAGATCGCAAATACCTTTTTCAGGTCTGTAATATCTTCAGTTTCTAAAATATAACTATCCTCATTAAAGGCATTCAACCCATTTTTCACTCCTTTTCAACCCTCCTATTGGGATTTTCCGAAAACAAAAAAATACGTGTTTCTTTATTTTGAAAGGAGATTCTAAATTCCAATGTCTTCGTCTGAAAAGTTTTACAGTTTCGAGATATAGATACACTCATTTTAAAAATTCAACCCCCCTTTTCACCCCCATTATTTGGATTTTCCAAAAACAAAAACATACGTGTTTCTTTATTTTTAAAGGAGGTTCCAAATTTAAATTTTTATGACTATAACATCTTCAGTTTTTGACATATTAATCTCCTCATAAAAGGTGTTCAACACATTCCCCCCCTTTTCACTCCCCTTAACGGGATTTTCCGAAAACAAAAAAATACGTGTTTATTTTTAAAGGAGACTACAAATGCCAATTTTTATTACTCTTAAACCTTTAAGTTTTTGAGAGATATATATTCTTATTTTAAAAATTAACCCCTCTTTTCACCCCCTTAGCGACGGAATATCCAAAAATCCTCCCTTAGCGAGCACCTACATATTAATATGAATGTATCCCCAAAATTTCATTTCTCTATGTCCAATAGTTTCGGCTCGGCGATGATGAATCAGTCAGTCAGTCAGTCAGGACAAGTTATTATATATTGCGCCGTTCCCGGCTCATTGAAAGGACGCATAATATCCAGGCTAGCTTATTTATGATCTTCCAACTAAACATTTCAATAATTTGGGTGTTGAGTTCCGATTCGGAGAAAGATATACCATGCGGAGCCAAATAATACTTAAATCATCTATAGAAACGACTCTCATATGTTGCTCATTCTAATTCTTATACTATCAAGATGTTATCGCTCTCATTTACTTAAATCTAGGTCTCTATACTACAAACACATTGAAAGAACTGTTTAATATTTCTATATTTGTTTATTATAACAATATCTCAATCCAGAATTCGAATCTTGGACTATCCTCCATAAAAAAAAAAATCTAGTAAAGAAAAATGGCATGGTCGGCTGTTTATTTGACCTATTTCGAGGGAACCTTGGGCTTAATTTCATGAATTTACCTATTTCTCCATTCAGTGTTTAATTATTCATTTCCTTTTTCCTTCTAATTGCGCTATGTCATTCCTTTATTCCACATTTCCACGTTTCAGGATGGAAAGAAGAATCGAAGAAAAAGGCGGTATCGTGCAAAGATATATGTCAACAATGTTTACGGAAAATCTACTGATATTTGGCACATCCAGTGCCCACTACGCACTCTAAAGTAAAGGTTGCTTAACCTCGTCATCATCATTAATATATCTATTGATATTCATTACGTTAAGTGCACAGGTCATGCCTGCCCACAAAAATCAGGGATAGAATACTATGTATGGCAAGGTATTAAATTCTGAATAGGCCATCATTAAGCTGAATATTCTTATGCTCCAGCTCATAATCATTAAATTAAACCCATAAGTCCAAAAGAAAATGTGAAATTTCCCTCTTAAGCCCTTAAAGCAATAATTAAATTGAAATAAGCATTCAATTAACGGATTGAAACAAACCGAATATGTTCGAATTCTTAAGTTGATGACAGCTTTCCTAACATAGGTAACCAAAAATTCATATAAATAATTGAAAACTTACTTAGATGACTAAAGAAAAACTCATCTGCATAGTGACTTACTTATCTAAATAACAAGAAATAAAATATATTATTGGTCTAGGTAACAAGAAAGAAAATTATTAGTTTGGTTTGGTTTGGTTTGGGTGCACCCTAGCAAAAAAAGAAAGAAATATTTACAACTTGAGTTCTAATAAGCAAAGTATAGATTGAGGGTATCTTCTTCATCGTATCCAGGACGCATTTATAAAACTTATAGCAATATCTCAAGAATTGGAATCTTTCCTACTACATATGAGGTCTGAATTAACTATTAGCTCTCTCTAGGAGCTCATATTTACTTACAGCCATAGAATAACCCTATCCTTCAACATATTAATAAACACCTAGGGATGATAATCTGGGAGGATAGTTCCCTAATGTTTCCTTACATCATCAAATTACAATATTGAATATTCATGCTTCTTCGTCTATTTCGTTCTGCATGAATTCCGACAAGTTTCCCTTTCAAATCAATGTAGTTCTCATAAAAGTTCAATCAGAACCAGTAAGATACATATACCATTTAAAGATCCAAATACTCTCGTCATCTTAAGCTAAACACAGGTGCGATATCCTACTTGTTAATGACTACCCTACTGTTCTTGTCTGAAGTATGCTATCAAGAGTGGTTCATAGTGTGAAAACTTGATCGTCGAAAAACATTTCTACATTTCCATTTGGTCATCAGTGATGGGATGCCGCCTAAGAAATTACTACGTTCCTCTCGTCTGCGAATAAATTGGTATTAAGAAATTTTTTTGACAGTACATGAGTTCAGTTCGTCCTCCAAACTGTGATGTTGTTGACATTACTAAGTGAGCGTTCCGACCAACAGATGTCACTCAGATCTTATTTGTATTTCTACATGCTTGCTCGTGAGATAAACAGAACATGAAATTGCTACACGTTCATTTCCAAATTAGCAAAACTCTGCATGAAAACCGTTAAGTACATAGCCACATCACCGCGTTCATCCTCGCAAAGAATTAATAACTATCATTATTCTCAATCGTCAATCACGTATCAACTTCTCTAAAAATATTACTATTATACTTTCAAAACCATAATCTGTCTCCTCACTAACACGGGTTCACCTCTTACCATAGTGGCCCTTATTTTTTTAAATTAATTAATTACGGTTCACGGATACATTTCCAAATACTATGACCTTCATCCAGTCATAACCACCATTTATCATAAACAGATTTGTCTACCTAGCAAGCATAACCTACTGTTGGTTCCTAATTTGACATTCATTGACAGTGACCGATGTGCACACGTATCTATAGCTCTTTTATGTATCATACAACTACTGTCACTTTGACTAACTCAGAATTTCACACTACATGGATCACATTTCGAACGTAGGCTTTTATCACTGAATGACTGCCTATCTAAGGACTTGTTATGCACATCTGAAGATTACCTATCCACCTTCATTCTAATTTATTACACCACTCTTGTTGTTTAATCGCTTCGCACCGAACAAATTAATAAACCATACTACATTTACGGTTGAATATAAACATTATTACACTGATTTAAAGGTAAAACTTATCTGAATTCAGCAGCTCCAGTCGCCGTCATATGTCCAGCTGACAGGACATATTGAAACGTCGCTACTTATTTCCCTTGGTGGACGGGAAATATTCATATGTTCCTCCTCTGGGCTCAGTCATCTCGGTCGGCCACGTCATCCCGCGGCACCCATTTGGGCAGTCTGGCTTACCATCTTCTTAGAGTTCCATGTTCATCTGTGGTCTAGACGGAATATAATAACATATAAGATGGATTAGCATTTCCTTTGAGAATAACTGTGAGAAGCTGTCTAATATGAAGATTATTTTCTTTGAAAAGGTTGATTTACTGGTCGAATATTTCCTTAACTTGATGTAAACTTAGAATTTTGAAATGATTAATTCTTTTTCTATATTTCCAGTTATTGTAGGATTCCCTTTGTAACTCTTCACTTCGGTAATATCGTGAAGTACGTCAACAAGGACTGAGTGACGTAGTCTTGTTACCGTTATTTCCTCTCTTCACGTCTCTCGGAGATCTTGAATGGAATTATTAATCTCTAGCTCAATTCGCAATGTAGCTTTAAAATTCCTCCTTTATCCCGCGGAGCTGATTTCTTGCTGTGCCGTCTTTAAGTTTGATACAGTCACTTCTGTCTTCACTCCGTATATTTCTTGGTAGCAATCCAATCTCGTTTCGTTTTTTTTTTTAATTGTCAGTAACAATATTCCCGTTCGATCCTTTTCACTGCCTTCTGGATCTTACCTATTGTTCTCCCAATTGATGTGAGCACTTTTGTCTTCACATGCGGTATGATTCAGATCTTTCGGCGTTAATTATTCCCAGATACATGGGTTCCATCTTTGTTCTACTTACAGTTGTAACTTCTCATTACAGTGAAATGGCACATTATCTCCCCTACACTTATTTAAATATATTACTCGTAATATATTTATACATTTGATTCTTAACATATCAATGTGACTTTTCACTGTTCATTTCTATGCCTTTCTGTCTATATGTACTTCCTTCTAACATTCCAAAGCTACAGATCAATTCCTCTTTAGTTTGAAGCACTCCGGTTCGAATCTCGTTGTTTCATTTGGGAACATCTGTCTGTATTCCTCGGTCTTCTTCCTTAATATATGGTTTCATATTTGATGCATTATAAATGCCCCTACATCTTCCATCCATATCACTGATTTCATACGCATTATTATTGAAAGATCTTTTTATCATGAATGGTCCATCGAACAAAGGTGTAAATTTAGCAAAGATTTTTGCCGATACGTTAGAAATTAAGGATCTTTTGACTAATACTAGGTCTCCTTTCCTCAATTCAGGTCGAAATTTCTTGTGTCGTACTCTCCTTAATCTTCTTCGGGACTGTCTCAACATTCTTTCCCTAACTCGCTGGTTGATTTCGTCTTGGTTTGGACTTGGCCGGTTAGGAAGATCAATTACCATATCCCATGGTCTCGAAGGTTGAACCTTATGATGTACAAGGTTCGGTATTTCTCCACTAGATTCGTGGACCGTGTTGTTGATACTTTCTTCAATTATTCTAATCACATCTATCCACTTCCAATGCTGTTCCGGACAGTAGATGCGGCAAAATTTAGATATTTCCCTCATGCATCTTTCGACTGGGTTTGACTCAGGGTGTCTTACCGAGCAAAACGTATGCTTAATTCCTAGTTCTTTCATTGCTTCTTTAAATTGTATGGATGTGAATTGTGTTCCTCGGTCAGATAACAGTCTCTCAGGTTTTCCCATATCAGGTAGAACATACTTGATTAAACGCTGTAGTACTTGCTTAGAGTTAGCTCTTTGAATTGGTTGTAATGACACGTATTTTGAAAACACATCCATTACAACCACTATAAATTTGTGTCCTCTTCGTGCCGTTGGTAGCTTTCCAAAAATGTCAATGGCGTATATTTCTTTAGCTTTTTGAGGTAATATAGCCTTTGGTTCATGGGTGATTAAACGATTACCGTGTTTTACCCTTTGACATATATCACAAGCTCTTATTATCCTCGCTACCATCCTTCTTAAATTTCTCCACGTAAATCTTTCTAGTATCATTTGGGTGACCTTCTCTACTCCACCATGTCCTGTAATTCTGTGCACATGCCATATTACTTCCTTCTGTAATATTGATGGTAATAGAATTCGGAATTTATTTGCTTCTCTTAGTTACCAACATTCCTTGTTCGATTCCATATTTCTGTATCATCCTTGATCTCAATTCATTTCCCTGATTCTCATTTTCCAATGCATCTAAGATTTGTCTCAGCTTCTCGTCTTGGTGTTGTAAACCTCTTAAGTCACGTAATTTCTCCAATACCTCTTCATCTTGTGGAACCAATTCGATCCTGTGAAGTTCCTCATCTTTATCCACGGGATTACGGCTTAAAGCATCTGCTAAGACATTATCCTTTCCCTTACAATATTCAATCTCTACTTGGAATTGTTGGACAAATAACATCCACCTAGTTACTCTTTCACTGGTCATAGCAGCCTTTAATCCAAATACTAGAGCCTTATGATCTGATCTAACAATTACTGGGTATCCATAGATTGTTTTCCGCCACTGTTGTAATGCATATACTATGGCCAATAGCTCTTGTTCCGTAGTAGTATAATTGATTTCATGTTTCTTCAATCTCCGGCTGGTGAAAGCCAAATACATTCTCTGTAACGACTGACCCCTTTCCTCCTGGTAAAGGCAAGCTCCTATACCTATGTTTGAGGCATCTGACTGGATTATGAATTCTTTTTCATAATCGGGATAGCTTAGCTTTATGCTTTTCACCATCAATGTTTTCATTTGTTGGAACGCTATCTCGGCTTTCTCGTCCCATTTCCATCGATTGTTTACCTTTAGTAAATTTTGTAACGGTGCTGCTGTTTGAGTATAATTCTCACAATGGCTAGAAAAGAATTGTGTCATTCCCAGAAACTGTCTCACTTGCTTGATTCTTCTTGGACGAGGAAAATCACATATAGCTTTGATCTTCACTGGATTTGGGCGTACCCCCGTACCATCAATCATATGACCTACGAACAGTACTTCTTCCTGACAGAATTTAGATTTCTCAATATTAATTTTGAAACCTGTTTCTCTTAAGTTTTTAAATAATTTTCGTAACTTGTCGCAATGATCCGAAAATGTCTGGGTAGCCAAGATCAAATCGTCCACATAATAGATTAAAAATTCCTTCACTTCGGCTGTCAAATTCCTGTCTAACGCCCTTACGAGAACTGCGCAACTGTTCCGGAGGCCGAATGGAAGTCTACAGTAGACATAGGTTTGATTATCAAACATGAATCCCGTTAAAAGTCTGGATTTTTCCTCCAAGACTATGTGATGGTAAGAACTGGTAAAATCCATGGTGGAAAAATACTTCATGTCCTTGAATCTTTTTATAATGTCTCGAATTTTGGGAACCTTATTATACTCTGGTATTAACTTCCCGTTCAAAACACGAGCGTCTAGGCAAATTCTCAGTTTCCCGTTGCTTTTCACAACCACTACTAAGGGATTCAAAAATGGACTGGATGTCTTTGCGATTATACCGTCCTTTTCCATTTCTTGTATAATTTTCTTGACCTCAGGGAAATATTTCTCCGGAATACCGTATAATTTGCCCTTATATGGTGTCCAATCATTTACTAGAAGTTTATATTTAAAGTTCGGTACCTGCCCTGGTTTATTTTTGAACAGGTCTGAATACTCTTGTAAAATCTCATGAAGTTCTGACTTCTCGACAGGTGAAATCTTGGCATTAACTACTGCTCCTGCGATGTTAGGTTTGTCTTCTTCATCCTCCATCGTCATTACCTTCTCTATGCTATTCATTATTTCTTCATGACCCATTTCCATCTCTTCCTCTTCTTTCCAACATGCTAGATGTTTTCCTGATACACGTTTCCCTTCTTCTTCCTCTATTTTCATGTT
The DNA here is from genome assembly GCF_040414725.1 of Anabrus simplex. Lineage (NCBI taxonomy): Eukaryota > Metazoa > Arthropoda > Insecta > Orthoptera > Tettigoniidae > Anabrus > Anabrus simplex. The sequence continues at coordinate 351,160,835 of NC_090265.1, read as the reverse complement.
ACTGATCCTATTGGGTCCTTCATTAAGCTTAATTTTCTCCTGGACATTCCCTATTTGTTCATTATATATAGGAAATCTGATTTCCTGCCGCTCCATATCTATCGTCATGCCGCTTATCGTCATAAAATCTATGCCTAATATGATGTTATGCCTGATCTTGTTCATGACGATAAATGGGTGTTCGAAGTACCGACTTCCAATATTAATTTCAAGATATGTTTGCAAGTTACACTCTACTGTTTTATCTGGTATTATACCGCGAATCTTAATTTTTGATACAGGTATCGTTGGCAGTTTTGTTTTTCTGTTTATTTCCAAGAATAATTCCTTAGATAGCACACTGATACTAGCGCCTGAATCAACGAGACAATGCACTCGTAGTCCGTTCACTCTCGCTACTATAATAGGCAAATTGTATGCTTTCTTAATAGGGTCAGCTGATATATCTTTCGTTAATTCTTCCGGATCTATCTCCCAAGAATCTATTTGTGTTATAAAATAACCACTAATTTTGATATTTTCAGCGTCCTGTATACCTTTTTCTTCACCCTCTAATCTGAAATTGGCGTTTTTTTATTTATTTATAGATTGGTTATTCTCTCTCCTACACTCGAATTCTTTAGTGTCAGGATTGAGTTCCGACGTTTCTTGTTTATTCCTTTTAAATCTTTGTAATTCCAAGTTTTCCGCTCCTTCTACGTCCGCATTAATATCTTGGTCCCTTATGGCTCTTTCCCATTTGCTCTTCTCGCTCTGACCTTCATTCGGGTCTCTCGTATATCGTCTATTGTAATACCCTCTACTTCTGTCACTTCTATTATCTTTTCTGTCGTATCTAAATCTGCCCCTAAATTCATACCGTCTTCTCCCATCTCTGGATGAATTTCTACCATGCATATAAGGCCTGTATCTTCTATTTCCCGAATATGCTCCTTGTTCGTATGAACTTCTCCTACAGATGCATCTTTCATCTTCTCTTCCCCTACCTTCTGAATTATTCCATTCTCTCTTTCTATTTATTTTTCTTTGTTCTTCTGAGGTACTTTCCTTTGTCTGTTCCGGCATTAGCATATTAATGGTTTCTTCTCCGTGAGCGCTTCTGCCTACCCTGTGCGAACATGGCATTGTAGTCATGTCTATCTGTCTCAAAGTGCTTTCCATCTGTACTGCAGTGACCATGTTATTGGCAGCTAATAAACGTTGGACTTCCAAAGGAAACTGTCTCTGTATGGTCTTGATGGCTTCCAATTCGCTGGGCGGCGAATCAAGGTCCTGAAAACGGTGAAACATATAGGAAAAATAGTCACTGTATCCTGTTTGCCCATTATTTGCATATTTCCTCGAGTATAGTTCCAAACGAAGATTCTGCTGAATTTCCGGACACCAATAGCGCTGCAGAAAAGCCGTCTTAAAGTCATTATAGTCGTGAAAAGTATATTTGAAGGCCTGAAACCAAAGACTAGGATTTGCATCCAGGTATTTCTCCACAACCTTCAATCTCTTTTCCTCAGGAATATTATGGTCTTTAAAGTAATCGTCCATTTCCCTAAGGAAACGTTTAGGCGATATATTAGCAGTGTTATTGAAATGTTTCGGTCTATCCTCATATGTTTTAATCACATTGATGATGGTTGGATTTCCACCGTTTGCACCTTCCGTACTCATTTCTCCATTGCCATTACTAGATTGAGCGATCAACGTGGGTGTAGTCTCCCTTTCGTTTATCTGTAATTCTATCGTCTTTCGTCCATCACTACACGTTGACATTGGTGTCTTCCCTTGAGCCTCTTCTCTAATCTCTCTCATCTGTACTTGTATCTGTTTTAGCCCTTCTTCAGACTTGGAGATTCTTTGCTCTATTTCCTCCTTATTATGCTTAATCTCTTCCCTTATCATAGTAATCCTATTTCCAATCTGCTCACTAGCTTGCTTATATCTGTCTTCTATACCAGCATTCGTCGTTTGAATTTCATTGCTTAACGTGTCGATCTTTTCCTCACACTGCTTCCATTTCCCTTGTGAATCAATATTCAACTGCTCCATATTATCGGTCAACTTCCTCATTTCGTTCTCCTTCAGACATTGGAGGCAATTGTTGTTCTCTATCATTTCTCTTTTAATTTCATTTATCTCTTCTTGAATTTCCTTATTTTTCTCCTCGATCCTATCACTCATTTCGACCCTCAATTCGTCCATGTTATTCCTGATTCTATCCATGTCTGATCCTATTTTCCTAATTTCCTCCTTCATTTCCTCCATCATTATTCTATGTTTCTCCTCTTGCTCCTTAGTCATTTCCTCTATCTTCTCCTGATATTTATTCATTTCCTCCTTCTGTTCTCGTTGACCTCTCTTTATTTCTTCTTTCATCTCCTCTTGATGTTTATTCATTCTCTCCATCATTTCCTGTTGTTTCTCGTCCCGCTTCTTCTCTTCTTCATCACGCTTCCGGGCTTCTTCTTCACGCTTGCGGGCTTCTTCTTGTCTCTCTTTCCTCGCTTCTTCATCACGCTTCCGGGCTTCTTCTTCACGCTTGCGGGCTTCTTCTTGTCTCTCTTTCCTCGCTTCTTCATCACGCTTCCTGGTTTCTTCCATCATCTGTTCCATCATCCGCTGGAATCTTTCTACCAATCCTCCTTGTTCTCCTTTCACTTCCTTTACTGCTTCTTCTGCTCTTTTCAATCGCTTCTCTTGTTCTTTCCGGCATTTCTCCTGCGTTTCTTGTTCTCTTTGATACATTTCCTGCTTCTCTCTCTGTTCCCTTCGAAATTCTTCCTGTCTCTCTTCCTGTTCTCTCTGGTATTGCTCGAACTGCGCCTTCATTTGGCTTAATGTCGTCATATTGGTTTAATGTTGTTTTTGGAATCTTTAATTGCCTAAACAATGCTCTAATACTCCCCCCAATTCTTTACCAATCAACTCTTTCAACACTCCAATCTCACAGTTACTCTATACACAATATTAATATATGTATTCAACAAATAAATAAGCCTAACTACCCAAATTAAGTACCTAAAGATGACTTTGCCTCCCATTCTAGCCAAGAAGCATGAATATTCATTCCATTACCTTCAATTCCAATTCTTGAGAACCCTCACTCTAGGTCAATTGCAATGAACTCAAGAAAGAAAGAAAAATATCCTCTTAACATCTACTTCTTACAAACTACAACATTCCTTAACATATTATTAACATTAACACCTTATTATTATTATTATTACTAATCAAGAAATAACTCTCTGTCCTTCAAATCCTGAGCTCCCGAACTCTTCTCCTACTATTATATCTTGCTGATTTCCTTCTCTTACTGTATCATCTTCTCCTCCAATCTACCACGGTTAGGTCAGATGATACCTCCTCTATTCCATCCAAATCCATTTCTGCAATACTTGTATGTTTTCTTTCCAATTACCCGATTATTTTCCTCTTATTTCTGGCATCCATTCGTCTGTCAAGTTCTTCCAGTATTTCCTCTCACTCTAATTTACCTCATAGTATCGTACTCCTCATGCACAACGACCCTTCTCCACTCTCAATCTTATTGTGTCAGTTTCTATGTGATCAATAACTCTTTTTCTTGATATCCCACGACGTTTTTTTCTCTTGAATTGCAACACGTTGCGGTGTCAATTTATTTACTGGCGATCATTTATAGGCACCTTTTCCTCATTTCGCACAGCGCCTTTCTCCATTCGCAACACGTTGAGGCGCCATTTTACTATGCGCCGTTCCCGGCTCATTGAAAGGACGCATAATATCCAGGCTAGCTTATTTATGATCTTCCAACTAAACATTTCAATAATTTGGGTGTTGAGTTCCGATTCGGAGAAAGATATACCATGCGGAGCCAAATAATACTTAAATCATCTATAGAAACGACTCTCATATGTTGCTCATTCTAATTCTTATACTATCAAGATGTTATCGCTCTCATTTACTTAAATCTAGGTCTCTATACTACAAACACATTGAAAGAACTGTTTAATATTTCTATATTTGTTTATTATAACAATATCTCAATCCAGAATTCGAATCTTGGACTATCCTCCATAAAAAAAAATCTAGTAAAGAAAAATGGCATGGTCGGCTGTTTATTTGACCTATTTCGAGGGAACCTTGGGCTTAATTTCATGAATTTACCTATTTCTCCATTCAGTGTTTAATTATTCATTTCCTTTTTCCTTCTAATTGCGCTATGTCATTCCTTTATTCCACATTTCCACGTTTCAGGATGGAAAGAAGAATCGAAGAAAAAGGCGGTATCGTGCAAAGATATATGTCAACAATGTTTACGGAAAATCTACTGATATTTGGCACATCCAGTGCCCACTACGCACTCTAAAGTAAAGGTTGCTTAACCTCGTCATCATCATTAATATATCTATTGATATTCATTACGTTAAGTGCACAGGTCATGCCTGCCCACAAAAATCAGGGATAGAATACTATGTATGGCAAGGTATTAAATTCTGAATAGGCCATCATTAAGCTGAATATTCTTATGCTCCAGCTCATAATCATTAAATTAAACCCATAAGTCCAAAAGAAAATGTGAAATTTCCCTCTTAAGCCCTTAAAGCAATAATTAAATTGAAATAAGCATTCAATTAACGGATTGAAACAAACCGAATATGTTCGAATTCTTAAGTTGATGACAGCTTTCCTAACATAGGTAACCAAAAATTCATATAAATAATTGAAAACTTACTTAGATGACTAAAGAAAAACTCATCTGCATAGTGACTTACTTATCTAAATAACAAGAAATAAAATATATTATTGGTCTAGGTAACAAGAAAGAAAATTATTAGTTTGGTTTGGTTTGGTTTGGGTGCACCCTAGCAAAAAAAGAAAGAAATATTTACAACTTGAGTTCTAATAAGCAAAGTATAGATTGAGGGTATCTTCTTCATCGTATCCAGGACGCATTTATAAAACTTATAGCAATATCTCAAGAATTGGAATCTTTCCTACTACATATGAGGTCTGAATTAACTATTAGCTCTCTCTAGGAGCTCATATTTACTTACAGCCATAGAATAACCCTATCCTTCAACATATTAATAAACACCTAGGGATGATAATCTGGGAGGATAGTTCCCTAATGTTTCCTTACATCATCAAATTACAATATTGAATATTCATGCTTCTTCGTCTATTTCGTTCTGCATGAATTCCGACAAGTTTCCCTTTCAAATCAATGTAGTTCTCATAAAAGTTCAATCAGAACCAGTAAGATACATATACCATTTAAAGATCCAAATACTCTCGTCATCTTAAGCTAAACACAGGTGCGATATCCTACTTGTTAATGACTAACCTACTGTTCTTGTCTGAAGTATGCTATCAAGAGTGGTTCATAGTGTGAAAACTTGATCGTCGAAAAACATTTCTACATTTCCATTTGGTCATCAGTGATGGGATGCCGCCTAAGAAATTACTACGTTCCTCTCGTCTGCGAATAAATTGGTATTAAGAAATTTTTTTGACAGTACATGAGTTCAGTTCGTCCTCCAAACTGTGATGTTGTTGACATTACTAAGTGAGCGTTCCGACCAACAGATGTCACTCAGATCTTATTTGTATTTCTACATGCTTGCTCGTGAGATAAACAGAACATGAAATTGCTACACGTTCATTTCCAAATTAGCAAAACTCTGCATGAAAACCGTTAAGTACATAGCCACATCACCGCGTTCATCCTCGCAAAGAATTAATAACTATCATTATTCTCAATCGTCAATCACGTATCAACTTCTCTAAAAATATTACTATTATACTTTCAAAACCATAATCTGTCTCCTCACTAACACGGGTTCACCTCTTACCATAGTGGCCCTTATTTTTTTAAATTAATTAATTACGGTTCACGGATACATTTCCAAATACTATGACCATCATCCAGTCATAACCACCATTTATCATAAACAGATTTGTCTACCTAGCAAGCATAACCTACTGTTGGTTCCTAATTTGACATTCATTGACAGTGACCGATGTGCACACGTATCTATAGCTCTTTTATGTATCATACAACTACTGTCACTTTGACTAACTCAGAATTTCACACTACATGGATCACATTTCGAACGTAGGCTTTTATCACTGAATGACTGCCTATCTAAGGACTTGTTATGCACATCTGAAGATTACCTATCCACCTTCATTCTAATTTATTACACCACTCTTGTTGTTTAATCGCTTCGCACCGAACAAATTAATAAACCATACTACATTTACGGTTGAATATAAACATTATTACACTGATTTAAAGGTAAAACTTATCTGAATTCAGCAGCTCCAGTCGCCGTCATATGTCCAGCTGACAGGACATATTGAAACGTCGCTACTTATTTCCCTTGGTGGACGGGAAATATTCATATGTTCCTCCTCTGGGCTCAGTCATCTCGGTCGGCCACGTCATCCCGCGGCACCCATTTGGGCAGTCTGGCTTACCATCTTCTTAGAGTTCCATGTTCATCTGTGGTCTAGACGGAATATAATAACATATAAGATGGATTAGCATTTCCTTTGAGAATAACTGTGAGAAGCTGTCTAATATGAAGATTATTTTCTTTGAAAAGGTTGATTTACTGGTCGAATATTTCCTTAACTTGATGTAAACTTAGAATTTTGAAATGATTAATTCTTTTTCTATATTTCCAGTTATTGTAGGATTCCCTTTGTAACTCTTCACTTCGGTAATATCGTGAAGTACGTCAACAAGGACTGAGTGACGTAGTCTTGTTACCGTTATTTCCTCTCTTCACGTCTCTCGGAGATCTTGAATGGAATTATTAATCTCTAGCTCAATTCGCAATGTAGCTTTAAAATTCCTCCTTTATCCCGCGGAGCTGATTTCTTGCTGTGCCGTCTTTAAGTTTGATACAGTCACTTCTGTCTTCACTCCGTATATTTCTTGGTAGCAATCCAATCTCGTTTCGTTTTTTTTTTTTAATTGTCAGTAACAATATTCCCGTTCGATCCTTTTCACTGCCTTCTGGATCTTACCTATTGTTCTCCCAATTGATGTGAGCACTTTTGTCTTCACATGCGGTATGATTCAGATCTTTCGGCGTTAATTATTCCCAGATACATGGGTTCCATCTTTGTTCTACTTACAGTTGTAACTTCTCATTACAGTGAAATGGCACAATATATATACATCTATATGTATATAGATAAGGCATCGCGAATTAGATCCACTGATTGTTTTAATCTCATTCATTTTTCATCATCATTCACTAGAAAGTGGATATATTTTAAAATTGAAACTATCATGTCCTTTTGTTCCATCTCGTACCATTAGGGGCCGATGACCTAGCTGTTAGGCCCCTTTAAACAATCATCATCATCATCATCGATACCATACTACTCTTAGTCTCTTTTAATATTACTGTGGAAAGTCTTACGATACAGCACATCAGTAACGAGAGTCCACGCAGGATTGTTGTAATGGTGTGTAAATTATGTACCGCCAATAGCCCTGTTTATGGGTAAGCGATCACGCGAGGTCTTATGATCAGCACTTAACTGAAGGAATGTAAAATAGAAATACGGCCTACAGTACATGTTGCAGCGAGACGAGGAGCCGTGAATTATTTCCTTCGCAAGGCCGCCTCGCGATGGCGATTTATGACTCTCTTTTTGGAAACGTGTCAAATTGCTGGCTGGTAGTGATGAGTTATTCACCATGCCACTTTATTTACTAATACTTACGCTACTTTGAAAGGGAGGTAATAGGTTATCACAGCGTGCATTTTTCAAAACTCAGGGGACATTTCCTCCCTGTTAACTGCTGGTGGCAGATCACGTTAGCTCAGCACGTAAGAGTCTAGGAGACCAGAGAGTCGAAGTACAGTACGTTCGGCTCCATACCTAAATGGTTAGCGTGCTGGCCTTTGGTTCATTAGTTCCGGGTTCAATTCCCGGCCGGGTTGGGGATTTGAACCTTCATAGCTTAATTTCAAGGACTCGGGAATGTTGTGTGTGTGTGTGTGTGTTTGTGTGTGTGTGTGTGTGTGTCGTCTTCAAACATTAGACTTCATCATAGGTAGGGCCCCATCCTCAAAGACGCGCAGGTCGCCTGTACGGCGTCAACTCGAAAGACCTGCACCAGGCCTCTCTGGAGGCCACACGTCATTAAAAAATTGGTACCCTCGAAATGATTTTATGTGGTTTCACATTACAACTTCTGGTTTTTCTTTACATCGTCACGGATGTTTCTTTCCAGACTTGAACCCCACTTACTTACAGCATTCACTCCACAAATCAGATCTCAACTTCACAGGGTCAAAATTTGTGAGACTGGTAAGATTTCGGGGGACGGCTGAATATGCCATTGCTCCCACTTACTTGTGCCAAACACTTCTCTTTGTTCTCTGTCATCACTCAAATCTTGTCTCTTCCTGACCCCGTCATTAACTTATGTTTGCAAGCTGTAGGGGCTCTTATATTTCCTTATTTTCCTGATTCTTTGAATGCCAGATAGGGAGAATGAGATTAAAGAAGGTGGACGATTTCAAGAATTTAGTTTATCTCTTCATAATAATATGGCCACATCTACTGTGTGCAGGCATTTTGATTTGACGGCATCTACCGTAGCTCAGTTGCGTGTGCCAGTTTCGATGTTCCGTTTTACTGTGCCAGATGTCAGAGAATACATTGAACGATAAAATACGATGTAGTTTTTAAAAACTAATTTCGGGTAAACACCAAGGGTGTCACCAGTGTTGTTTTAGATGCCGATGTCGTACAACATGGAGTGCCGAATGGACGTTGAACCGCCCTTCAAAAAACTCGCGGTCTTCGGATACGAAGGGTGGCATTTTGCAACTGGGCCACAGAGGGAGTTACTCTCCAATTACTGAAGGAGATAATGGCTATGCTACCTTTGTGGAACCTGATCTCAATATTTCTTTAGCATTTCTGGCAGGAAAATAACATTGAGATCTTCACTGCTGGAGCTAACTTTTCCATATTACTTCTGTCTACAAACCTCCAAATACACCATTCGAAGGGGAGCGAGATAGCTGAGTGACATCGACTTCTCACCAAGGCAGTCGCGGGTTGAATCTCGGGCAGTACAGATGTTTAAAAAATAATGTTCTCGTCCCTGCGATTTGGATTCGTCGTTAAACTGGTGGTACTGAGGCTATGATCGCGCTATTAAGTCATGTAAAACTACAGGCCTGGTGGTCCTGTGGTTAGGATCGCTCTGTTAACAGTCATATAAAACTACAAGTTCGTTTTAATAAATGCCCCCTTAAGTATGAGAGATATAATGAGGAATGAAACAAGATTTTGATATTCGTAATTCGCTCATAGGAGACATCGGCCTCATAAGAACTTTCTTCACAGAGCTCGATAGCTGCAGTCGCTTAAGTGCGGCCAGTATCCAGTAATCTGGAGATAGTGGGTTCGAGCCCCACTGTCGGCAGCCCTGAAGATGGTTTTTCGTGGTTTCCCATTTTCACACCAGGCAAATGCCGGAGCTGTACTTTAATTAAGGCCACGGCCGCTTCCTTCCAATTCCTAGGCCTTTCCTATCCCATCGTCGCCATAAGACATATCTGTGTCGGTGCGACGTAAAGCAAATTGCAAAAACAACTTTCTTCTGAAGGCAACTAACCTTACTGGCCCTCCGGGAATTGCAAGGCTTCCCAAATCGAAAAAAAAAAAAGAAAAAAAAAGAAAAAGAAAAAGAGATAACCACATCACTAGGGAGTCAAAGGAAGAACTGCTGCCCGGACGCGACCTACCCTTGACGAAGTGGAAAACTCTGATCTCTTTGTGAATTGGGCCATCCTCACAGTGCTAGATGGCATCTTCTTTGTGTAAAGTCCAGCATGTGACTTAAAATTGAGTTTTCTACGAAAAAGGTCATACGCATTTTCTATGTAACTGTAAAGGTTTTCCAGGAAATTATGCTTTTCGTCTCAAAGCACATATTCTAGAGTATCCGCTGGCTCAGCGCTGTTCGGATGGGTTCTTGCCCTAGGTGGGTTGACCTCTAATGTATCGAACAAAGAAACCTTTGGAAACTAATTCACGGAGTTGTTAATTGAATTCGTTTTATTACCAGTGACTTCAAAAGAATACGTTACACTAAAATATGTCTATTCGTCTTGCTTAAAAGTTGGCCAACTTATCGGCCTGTCAACGACGGTTACGTTCTGCTAGTTTATTTATATTTTTACTTCGTGTTAGTTTGTAATGTTTGCATAATACATCTGCATATAATTATAGAGCTTTGAAGGTTTAATTGATCGTTAATTCGTTACTGTTCTTTCATTATCTTCAGGTTTGAAACTGTCTGGACAGTACAGTACTGTGAGTATCAAACGGTATATTGGTATCGATATTTGTTTCGCATTTTATAGCAATATCGATAGTTTTGTGACATAAGTGAAATGAAGAAATATCTATCGAATGTGTCGCTATGCACCCCTGGCTTTAGAGCGGGTGGGTAAAATAAAACTGGCCAGGAAAATATTTACAATAGGACTGACGTGGGATTGACCCTTGTTAATGAACATTGCATAATAAGATGCTGGAAATGGCTTTATCTGAGGATCATAAAAAATTCCTGATACCACTTCGGTCAGAAACCACCGGCAGAACTCAACACGCGAAGGTTCGCCTGGACGCTTTAACACATGCACAGTCCAACTTCATGGCTAAGTGGTTAGCGTGCTGGCCTTTGGTCACAGGGGGTCGATTCCCGGCAGGATCGGGAGTGTTAATCATAATTGGTTAGTTCCCCTGGCACGGGGACTGGGTGTATGTGCCGTCTTCATCATCATTTCATCCTCACCACGACGCGCAGGTCGCGTTAAATCAAAAGACATGCACCAGGCCTCTACGGGGGCCAAACGTCATTTCATTTCGACGCATGCACAAGAGTAAATTTGTAAGGATACAGATGCAGGTCCTTTTTGCTAATGTTTCGACACGACGATCTGTTAATTCCCACTTGCACAGATAAACGGCGCCGGCGTTGAGATTTCGTCGGATTTCGTTCCAGGCTTTCCTTCACTCGAGCAATGTTTACTGGTGTTCGAAATCTTTTCGTATAGTTAGGGTTTATTTTCGCTACAGAGTCCGTTTCATGCCATTTTGCCACTAAGTTTTGCATTTCAGACTTTGCTGGATGTTTTGCCAACACACTTCTAGACTTACACCTTTGCGCAAACAGTTCCGCACAGGTTTTCCACGAATCGTGCTTCGCATAACACTCGACAATGAACATGCGCTGTTTTATCGCGAACACCAATTTGTGTTGCATTCAGCTGCTCACTAAACACGTCTGCTCCTCTCACTCACACGTAATGACACAGTGCCGTACTCGGGAGATGCGCACGCACAGACATGCGACAGCAAGCGATTGGCGCATCGAATTCACGGTTTCCAGCATTTCATGTGATGGGCCGTTCTCAAGTCCGTTAACAAGGGTCAATTCTGCGTTAGTCTTATACATATTTTCCGGGACAGTTTTATTTTGCCCACCCTGTAGTTTAGTAACAAGATACCCGTGCTTTGCTAAGGTTTTAAACTGAAAGTTATTTTTCAAAGGGTTGCGTTTTCGAGAGTCCACTGTTGGCTGAGCCTGTAAAATACACCCTCAGTTGCGAGTGCTGGGGCAACACCACCCTATAGGTGGTGGGGGTCCAAGCAAGCTGCACCATTCCCACAGTAGCGGCGATTGGGATTTAGAAGCGGGGGTGCAAAATATTGTACAGACAGCAAATTTACCCGGGATTGTGGGATATAGCGGACCACGGGGGGGGGGGGGGGTTGCACATTGAAACAGGAAAGAAAAAAGGCTACAATAGTAAGTTTTGAAGCTCTCTGAGCGAATTTCGACAGAGAGGTAAAGGTTGAGAGTTTACCAATAGTGCGGTAGTAATAGTTTTTTGAGATTTTGATTCAGTCCTATAGAATAAAACTTTAACCCAAAGGACCAATAATTACACATATATTACTATTAAATAGAAGTACGGCGTGTTTATATAATTTTAAAAGAATTACTGTTTGACTGCACACCAAGAAACTAATACAGGAAAGAGACTGCCAGACTGATGAATGCGCGTAGCAAGCGGCTGAAACATACCTCAATGTTCATGGTCTTGGCAAAATACATATACCGGTACCCGTGTTACCCTTCCTCACCGCACATTCACAGTCTCCACTACTGCTGTGGCGCTATATAAATCGGTTAGCCAGGACGAACGACTTTTTGTGCGTATTTCCGTTAGTGATTTTGTTAATAATTAAAGAAAATAAAGGAACGAATTAGCTGATAAGATAACAGGGCTTGTACAAATGGCCTTTTTTAATAATTTCTAGCTTCAGCCGACTAAAATGGAATACAAATGTCATGTTTTCTCCACAAAGTGCCTAACCCCTCGCCCCCTCCCCCTAATCACCGCTACTGCATTCCCATAGTTTTGATGTGATGTATACCGATCGGTTAGCCAGGACGAACGACTTTTTGTGCGTATTTCCGTTAGTGATTTTGTTAATAATTAAAGAAAATAAAGGAACGAATTAGCTGATAAGATAACAGGGCTTGTACAAATGGCCTTTTTTAATAATTTCTAGTTTCAGCCGACTAAAATGGAATACAAATGTAATGTTTTCTCCACAAAGTGCCTACCCCCTCGCCCCCCCCCCCCCAATCACCGCTACTGCATTCCCATAGTTTTGATGTGATGTATATCGATTGCTGTTCGATTACAGTTTTATTTCAAGAAGTAAATTACAAGTAAAAATGACGTTCGGAATACGTAGGATTACAAGTAAATATGGACGAGTATTCGTTACAAGTTATTTGATTACTTTTACTGAATTAATTCCCAACTCGGTTAGGAACCAGCCCTCTAACTCTCAATTTTCTTCCGGGTTCAAATAGAGCAAGTAACCTAATGTCTTTTTTTTCTTTTTTTTCTATTAGCTTTACGTCGCACCAATACAGATAGGTTTTACGGCGACGATGAGTCAGGAAAGGGCTAGGAGTGGGAAGGAAGCGGCCGTGGCCTTAATTAAGGTACAGCCCCAGCATTTGCCTGGTGTGAAAATGGGAAACCACGGAAAACCATCTTCAGGGCTGCCGACAGTGGGGTTCGAACCCACTATCTCCCGAATACTGGATACTGGCCGCACTTAAGCGACTGCAGCTGTCGAGCTCGGTAATGTCCTTTTAGACGAGGTCTGCGGCTCAAATGTGTCATAAGGAGCCCCTGCTAGATTTTAAATTACAGTTTTGTGGCACGGATGCGGGTATCCGCGGATATCCGCGAATTTAGCGTCTTGGCGGATACAAACTGTATAGCAGTTTAGCTGATAATTTCTAAATAATGACGTTTATTGCTGTTCACCTAGGAATACTCTTATTTTTGCTTGTGGTTAGGCGACCCTTGACATTGGTATGGGAGAATGGTGATATATGAAGAGTCTATAGACCAAAAAAGCCGTAAATCTGACCTAAGCTTTACTGGCTTCTGCCTGCAATTAGTGGAAGGAAGGAACGAAGGTCAATACGTCGGTAGCTGTCGCAAGAGAAAATCCCTCATAAACCCGTGACTGTAGGGGGTTCTGGTGCCAGGTATCAGAGCTTCGGTGTAATACACTGTAGTTAAATATTTAAATTATCCGCGGATAACTATTCTGCGGATGCGGGTGCGGATGAAGGAAGTGCGCATACGGATATCATCGTTCAAAAGTAAAATATCAAGCTGAAATCAAGCAGAATGACTCCCATATGGAATCAAGGTACCTTACTTCCCTTCCCCCCAGTTGACTCTGGATGAAAGTTGTGAATTACAGGATTGGTTCCTATCCTCATTTTAGTTGTCCTGATCCCCTTTCTCACTGCTAGTGATTACATACATACATACATACATACATACATACATACATACATACATACATACATACATACATACATACATACATACATACATACATACATACATACATTATCATTATAGACTGTTATGCCTTTCAGCGTTCAGTCTGCAAGCCTCTGAGAATTTACTAAACGTCGCCACAATCCTCGATTTGCAACTAGTGTTGTGGCCTCATTTAGTTCTATACCTCTTGTCTTTAAATCGTTAGAAACCGAGTCTAACCATCGTCGTCTTGGTCTCCCTCTACTTCTTACCCTCCATAGCAGAGTCCATTACTCTCCTAGGTAACCTATCCTCCTCCATTCGCTTCACATGACCCCACCACCGAAGCCGGTTTATGCGAACAGCTTCATCCATCGAGTTCATTCCTAAATTAGCCTTTGTCTCCTCATTCCGAGTACCCTCCTGCCATTGTTCCCATCTGTTTGTACCAGCAATCGTTCTTGCTACTTTCATGTCTGTTACTTCTAACTTATGAATAAGATATCCTGGTCCACCCAGCTTTCGCTCCCGTAAAGCAAAGTTGGTCTGAAAACAGACCGATGTAAAGATAGTTTCGTCTGGGAGCTGACGTCCTTCTTACAGAATACTGCTGATCGCAACTGCGAGCTCACTGCATTAGCTTTACTACCTTGATTCAATCTCACTTACTATATTAACATCCTGGGAGAACACACAACCTAAATACTTGAACTTATCGACCTGTTCTAGCTTTGTATCACCAATCTGACATTCAATTCTGTTGAAGTTCTTACCTACTGACATCAGTTTAGTCTTCGAGAGGCTAATTTTCATACCATACTCATTGCACCTATTTTCAAGTTCAAAGATATTAGACTGCAGGCTTGCGGCACAGTCTGCCATTAAGAGCAAGTCGTCAGCATAGGCCAAACTGCTTACTACATTTTCACCTAACTGAATCCCTCCCTGCCATTTTATACTTTTCAGCAGATGATCCATGTAAACTACGAACAGCAAAGGTGAAAGATTACAGCCTTGTCTAACTCCCGTAGTACCCTGAACCAAGAACTCCTTCTACCATCGATTCTCACTGAAGCCCAATTGTCAACATAAATGCCTTTGATTGATTTTAATAATCTACCTTTAATTCCATAGTCCCCCAGTATAGTGAATATCTTTTCCCTCGGTACCCTGTCATATGCTTTCTTATTGGAGGGCAATTTTTCTACGCCCTATATATGCTGCAGAATTTGATCTCTTTGATCCATATACAGATTGAAAATATGTGAAATGCAATCAAGGACAAAACACTGGTGAAAAGCACCGTACAGAGATTCGGTATATGTTAATGTTTTAATTTGATAGCTCAGTGGGATGGAGTCTACAAGGGAAAATGCGAGAGCTAGGAATCAGTGGTGTAGATATGGGTGGGGTTTTGGGATGGAACCACTGCCCAAAATTTTTAAACCCCCAAAATATTTAATCTGAAAGCAATCCCATATAGCCTAATATATAATAATATTGATATTTATTTACTGGTTTATGATATCTATATGTTATCACTAGTATCTGCAGGAACTAAAACGTGAAAACTCAATGTCAGCTGCTCATAGTCATGAAGTATGTAGTCCTTAAGTACAGTTGCAGTAATAAATACTGTACTTGGGGTTTTCCCTAGCAATGACGCAATGTTGCTCTAATTTTATGTTTACCAGTTAATGTAGATATTCTCTATTTTTATTTTAACAACATGACCTTTGTGACTTTACCCCAACTTCTCAGAAGGAAATGGCTGGGAGAGTGCTAGATTGCAATCCTAACAAAGTACAAATGAAGTCAAAGGCTTCTTGATGTTTTATCAGTTAGTGAAGAAACCCTTCCTTAGAGCTCAACATAGGCTATTTCAGCAACAATTGTCTTTTGTTCTAGGATAGGTTTGCTATATGCCTCAGATTTCAACAATCCGTGATTTTTTACAGTAAGGAAAATGCCTGGGCTGAAAAGACAGAAGTCTGTGATATTTTATAGCAGAGAAAGTGCAGTTTGGAAATTAGATGAGAAATAAAATTGGAAATTATATATTTTTTTGTGAGAGACAAGAAGGGAACATCATTCTGAACTGCTCAGGGTCGTAGGATATCACTTCTTGGAGCCTGGGCATATTGCAATTGTAGAGAGGTTGCTTTCTCATATATTTGCCCAATGGAGAGAAGAATGGAAAAGGTTATCACTAGGGCTCGGAAGTTGAAGACCTATAAATTGCCTAAAAAGTTTCAAGTAAAAAGGACCAAAAACTTGCAAAAAAGATGTAACAATATGATCCATATTCATTCATAATTTTAGTTTTATTTTCGTATTTCATAAAGGAATATAGTGTTTAAAAATGCAAAATTCTGGTGGTATGCAACGCACAGTGCAAAATATGAGTGAAATACTTCTTTCAGATATTATATATTTTTAGATGAATATACACGTAAGAAAATTGGAAATTGCAACACCATGGAAGCATTTGTCGTTTGTGTTGATTTTCAAGATATGGGTCGATGCCATGTAGGTATGTAAGCAATCAAAGTTTCAGACCCATTGGATTGTTGCTACAGGTCTCCCCACGTGATTGGTCGCGGATGTATCAACTCCAGTATACGGACTCTGGTGTAACGTAGTTGACTTGCAGTCTGTGCAGTGAAGTGTTCCCCGTCAAACATGCCTCGAGCACGCTATCAACAACTGTTGCCGTTTAAGAGGGCTCGGATAATTGGGCTGTGTGAGGCTGGATTATCGCTAAGGACTGTCGCTGCACGTGTTGGCCGACAGGCATCTACGGTACAACGTGTATGGCAGCAGTGGTCAAATGAAGATACCCACACTCGTAGACCTGGCACAGGCCCAGCGCGACAGACAACTGTGAGAGAGGATCGCCGCATCATTCGGATGGCCTGGATGGCACCCCATGCAACAGCAGCGCAAATTCGAGCAGCTGTGGCACCCCACGTTACACAACAAACAGTTGATAATCGCCTGCGTGCAGCTTGCTTACGAGCCCGTGTCCTTGCAGAAGGTGTCCCATTGACCCCACAACAGCGACCTAGTGTTGAGAAAGATCGACGTATGTCGACGAATGGCATAGGGTCGTCTTTAGTGATGAATCGTGCTTCTGTCTTGCCCGCAGTGATCGCCGGAATCGTGTGCGCCGACGTACCGGGGAGAGGGGCCGCCCAGATCTTATTGTCGAGAGGCACACAGGGCCAACACCAAGCATTATGGTCTGGGGAGCTATTGGCTTTAATGTGAAATCACAATTAGTGCTTGTTGAGGGCACTATGACTGCTCGACAGTACATTGATAGGGTACTCTATCCAGTGGTTGTCCCTAGATGGCGAAGATTGCTAATGAGATGTTTCAGCAGGACAATGCCCGGGTTCACACTGCACGCATCTCCAGGGAAGCTCTCCACGACATCACAACCTTAGAATGGCCCGCCAGATCCCCGGACCTCAGTCCTATTGAGCATGTGTGGGACATGATGGGTCGACAAACTGGCCAACCGTCCTCAGCCACCCACAACTCTGGAACAAGTGACCCGTGCAGTGCAGCAAGCATGGGCCACAATTCCTCAGGAAGCGATCCAGGGCCTTATGGACACCATGCTTCGACGAATTCATCAATGTATTGCAGCTCGTGGTGGGCACATCCTGTATTGATTGTTGTCCAAACTTGCGGTCAGAGGGACCTGAAAGTGTAATCATCGAAGCACAACCGAACACTCGTCGTGCATGTTCAATTGCAGCAATATAGCACCACTCCTTCTGGGTGTTGCAATTTCCATTTTCTTCAGTGTAATTCAAGAAACGGAATTGCATCTTTGTTAAAAAGTACTTGCAAAATTTGGAAAGAAATACTTTTTCCATCTAGAATGAATTCATCGAACCTGCAATGGACATCCTGGAGAAAAAAAAATTGAAATTGGTATAACTGGAATAATATTTGGCTTAAAATCACTGGGGGTTACCGAAACTGGAATTCGTAAACCTTACCTCAGTTGGCTTTGCGGTATATCACAATAGTCATCTCCAGGTTCTTAGGTGTAAACAATCGTCAGTTTTCAGGCAGCATGTTGTGAAACATCGAGAAACTTCTTTCCACGTCTACGGATGGTAAGGGTTCATACTTGAAGCAATTGAGATATTTATATCTTCAAAACCGGGCGAGTTGGCCGTGCGCGTAGAGGCGCGCGACTGTGAGCTTGCATCCGGGAGATAGTAGGTTCGAATCCCACTATCGGCAGCCCTGAAGATGGTTTTCCGTGGTTTCCCATTTTCACACCAGGCAAATGCTGGGGCTGTACCTTAATTAAGGCCACGGCCGCTTCCTTCCAACTCCTAGGCCTTTCCTATACCATCGTCGCCATAAGACCTATCTGTGTCGGTGCGACGTAAAGCCCCTAGCAAAAAAAAATATATATATCTTCAAAAACACTCACATCAACATTTTCTCCTTTCAATATTTCACGTTTTCTTGCACATAATTTTTTCAAGCACTGGTTTCATTTTTCATTCCATTTCATTTCCATTTAATTTTCTCTTTGTTCATATATTATGTGTTACGGAAATTCCGTGGTTGACAGAGTTGAAAGAAGGTGCGGGCATGAATGGGTCTATCAGCTACAATCAAAAGAGTAATTGAAAGCTTTAAAGATCAAATTTATATTTCTTTTGGACTTTTTTTTTTTTTTTTTTTTTGTTTGTTCAATGCTAATTGTTAACAATACCAGTCACTCGGCGACAGTACAAGATTTCAGATACAGAATTGGTTTGTGAGTTTAGTTACAAGTTTGGAGAAATAAGAAAAATTCACAAATCAACAATCTGAGTTTAAAGCTCCCAACTTTTACGAATGTTATTTGAGTATTATTGCTCCGTACACTCAAGAGTCAAGGAGACAGGTCTCCCAATTTCATTTACAGAGTATATCTACAAGAATAGAAAGATCATCTATGCTCTATGAATTGTCTAGGAGACTGACCTCCGAACCTAATACCATTACTGCCTTATCGAGGCAACCTACACCTACCAGAGCATCTTTGCTCACGAAAATTTACACTTTCAGGCCTCTCAAGGTACAGTCCACATTTTACAATACAAACAGAATTCACTGTCTTAAACTCTCACGGTCTAACCACTTAACAGAAGTAATTAAATTTTACAGGAGTATCGAATACTCATTCTACCGGGCCTCGGTGAGAACAAAAGACATAGGTTAAGTTACTGGCCCAAAAATCAAAATGATGCAGAGGCAGACTCTTACACTCCTTGAAAACTGACACTTAGAAGTTTAAAACCCTAGTTAGGCTCACTGGCCGATGCTGCATTGCTTAATCCTATGCTACTGAGGTGACTAGATGGAGAAAATATAAGTTACAAGATACAGAGAGAAAACGGTTAAAACAGTGGAAATTGAAGGTTACATAATTAAAGACAAGAAACCTTCCCCTCGAGCTAGCTTTCAGAGGCTATCACCTAGTTATTAAATGGCTGCCATTACCTTATTGCGCTGGACTGCTCGATGAAGGGTGAAACACCCCCACCTCCACTATTAACACGCACTCAGTAACGGGATGATCAAGAAGACAAGGTAGCTTGAAAAATTGTCAGCTTTTATACCCGAGAGGAAGGTTCGAGAGAGATCTGGACTAAGGCCTGACACACCCCAGGATTTTTATTCGATAATTAAATATGTAGAAGAAAACGACGATGGGTTGAAAATTAAATACAGGAAATTTTGTATTGGCCACTTTTGAAATTGGCGGAAGGAGGTCGAAGTGATGACAACTTTAACATACCAAAAACAAAACATAATCAACTCAGTGTACTAAACCTAGGAATACAAAATTACTTTTTCACTTTAGTAGCGACATCTGTTGACCAAAGTCCAATTTTCTTGCTCTAGTTGTTTCACGTTTTAAGTGTAAGATGTCATTTCACAAGGCGCTTGATTTAAATGAACGGGGCGGGTGTACCCTCGCGGTACATTATGGTTCAGACAAGTGTTTTACTACAGAAAGGATGTTTAAGATGTGATGGATGAACAAATGATGATTTGAATTGAGGATGGGCAGTATTAATGCAGTTGAAAGACGGTGAAGTTTCAAAAAAAAAAAAAAAAAAGGTTATGACCTGAAAAAGGGCTAAAATTGACCAAAATTTTCTGGCCTACAATGACCCAAAATGATCGTATATTATGTTGGGCCTCGTCTTCGGACACTTCAGAAAAAAAAAAGGATTTCTCCTAGTTATCACTACTGTCTGTAAATGCAGTGGTGAAACACGGGAACTGTAGTGAGTTTCATAGACTCATTCAAAATCAAACCAAGTTCCTTTCCCCTATTCTTGGCTCTGAGAAGTTTGTGTGGTATACAAATAGTTAGTGCATTATAATTACTCAGTTTTGCAGCACTTGTCATTAAATTAATATGATATAAACGTACTATATTTTCTTGGGATGCTTCCTTATATCGGCCGTACTAATAGATAAATTTAGTCCTGGTTTTGGACTATTGGATTATGGTAATCCTACTCAAAGATCCTTGTTTTGTTATAATAGGTGAGGTTGCCTGTGTGATGGGTTCATCAGAGAGAGAACTCACCATGTGAGCATAGAGTAGTGACTACAGGCATCCAGAAGAGTCTCATATTGCTTTACCTTTTAATTAGGCTCTTCTCTTTTACTCTTCTTATTTGACCTCTCTTGATCAACTTTTGTTCCATTCTGACTCTGATAGTGTTACTTATTTTCCATCTATTGTACCAGGATTCCTGCAGTTCTATATTTTGTTATTGTTCTAGATGCCGAAACACTTGCAGAAGAAACTCGGCTGTTCTACCAGCGGTTGTCTACTCTGCAGGAGATTATCAAGACTCTACCAGCTTCAGGGCTTTCTTCTAGCTTGCTTCCCGAGTTGAAGAACATCGAGCAGAAATTAGACAGTCTGAGTGACAAGCTAAAGAAGGAAGATGGCCTGAATGCTGGTGGCAAGTTTGAGTGGGTGGATAGTATTCTAGTCAAAGTGAGTGGACACAGACATTTGTTACATAACATATTCTGTCTATCATTTCAGGTGATTTATTCATGTAATTATTTTTATTTCATATTATGATGGAATTGGTTTCTTTCCATACTCAAAAGAGAACAGAATAATACACTTTACTGTGCTGTAATTATGTTCTGCACTGTTTTATTAGAATGCATCTCTGATTGGTTGAACTCCACTTCACAGTAATGCAAACATGTTTGTCAGAGATATTATGAGTCAGAGAACACCTAACTTAACCTTGTTGAATTGCTTATCCACCTGATTGCAGCACTGTGGTTCTATACCCATCTACAACAAAAATATCACCTCTGCATTCCCAGCTAAGTAATCTGCTGCCATCACCATATTGATTAATGTATAGATTAATCCATTTCCGACAGATAAATATTGCATATATTACAGTTTATCATAAATTTTGTGTTACCTTCATTAATCTAGCCAACGGCTGTAGCTGTGTTGAAACACTGGATCCTGTGAGATCTCTGAAGTTAAGCAACATTGGGCGTGGTCAAGATTTGGATGGGCTGCCACGCGCTGTTGGTGGCTGGGGGTGAGGGATTGGAGGAGCGGAAAGGACCTGGCCACCCTACCGCACGTAAACTCCGGCTCAGGCACACCTCTGCGGAGGTTCGGACCTGCCATCGGGCAGAATACACACTTACCTTACCTTCATTAATCTAGGACTGGATGACCATTTTTATGACTCTGTTAGATTAGTGGACTGTTCACACCTCATATCTTTCTTACCAACATACTCACAACAAAAGGAAAAAGTCATTGAATGAGACAAAGAGGGAGGATTTGCACGATGACATGTCAGAATTATGTATAAGTAAATATTTAATTTAAAATAAGTAAATCAATCAATCAATCAATCAATCAATCAATCAATCAATCAATCAATCAATCAATCAATCAATCAATCAATCAGTCAATACTGATCTGCATTTAGGGCAGTCGCCCGGGTAGCAGATTCCCTATCTGTTGTTTTCCTAGCCTTTTCCTAAATGATTTCAAAGAAATTGGAAATTTATTGAACGTCTCCCTTGGTAAGTTATTCCAATCCCTAACTCCCCTTCCTATAAATGAATATTTGCCCCAGTTTGTCCTCTTGAATTCCAACTTTATCTTCATATTGTGATCTTTCCTACTTTTATAAACGCCACTCAAACTTATTCGTCTACTAATGTCATTCCACGCCATCTCTCCGCTGATAGCTCGGAACATACCACTTATGATACAATTCCTTTAGTTTTGCCAATTGCCACCTTTTCAATACAATAAAAATATAGTACAAACTTACATATTTATTATGATGTTTATATGGTACATGTTTCGCTCCTTTTCGTGAGCATCATCAGCCAAACTATCATTAATCTAAGATTGTATAAGATCATAAAACAATTCTTTGGTTCCAGATTGCTCTTATAAAACTAATTGATAATCTTATAACATTTTAAAAAGTCACACAACAATAAAACTATGTCTTAAGCTAACACTTTTGTCTAAAATCTTCTTCAGTCTAATATTTTATTGCCGAAACTTATCTGGTGAAACTCTTTTAAAATTGTTTAAAAATAAGAATAAAATAAAAAACTTTTGAGATCTGGCTAGTTGTGTTGGTTCCTGTTGCTTAACTTGTATAACTGTCATTATAACTTCATAACCGTATTGAATATTTTCTGCAGTTGATAATTGTCATTATGGTCAATAGACTTGTTCTCGTTGCTGGAGTAACATGTATAAAATGTATTGGTATTAATTTATATTATCAATGGGGTAAAATTGTTCGTGAACAAACTTGTTGATGAAACAGTTTCTGATGTGATATTGGATTTAAAATGTTCTCGAACGTTCCATAATGGCTCGTTGGTATATCTGTAATGAAAGATAAAAATTATATGTTTATGGTTTTAATAGTATTTCTGTATAACATCTTATTGGAAGAATTGTTACTTACTTTCCTTTTTGCTGTGTAATTGTTTGGTGTTACTCCTAGCCTCTTGAGAACTACTTGCTGTCCTGTTTGCACTTCTTGTATTGTATGAGTGAGTGTGGATGAGTTTACGTTTTGGCGGGGAGGGGGAGGGGGAAGTTAAGGTAGGTGGCGTATTGATAGCTGCAGTAGATTGTGGAGGGGGTAGTCTAGGAGAAGTGAGGGGAGGAGTTGAGTTTGTTTGTGTTAATAAGCCATTAAAATGTTTATAGAATTTATTTATATCTGATTTGAGTATTTGTATTAGTTCCGGTAATTGTAATAAGATGGGATTCTTTATTTCTATTTCGTCATTTAGGTTTTAATTTTTAATGTATTGTATATAATTTTTATCTTTCATTACAGATATACCGAGCCATTATGGAATGTTCGAGAACATTTTAAATCCAATATCACATCAGAAACTGTTTCATCAACAAGTTTGTTCACGAACAATTTTACCCCATTGATAATATAAATTAATACCAATTTATTTTATAAATGTTACTCCAGCAACGAGAACAACTCTATTGACCATAATGACAATCAAAAGTCAAATCAAATCAAAATCTCTTTATTTGCAAATGAGGTGTCTACCTCGGTGGCAAATGGTACACTAAAATACATTATTGTCAAGCACTAAATATTAAATTAACAAGAGAAGAAAATTTTCCTATAATACAATATTATACAATTTACGCTAACAATGTTTTCTATTAAACACACAGCTCATCCTTAATAAATTTATATTGTTTACAAAATTCTACTTATAATATCTCCTGTACTACTTACAAATATAGTCAACTGATATACAGTATGTGGAATTACTTCAAATGATACTATACAACTGGTATAAGATTAATATTTACATTGCATTTATTTATTTACTTTGTTTTTTACCCGTTCTGGATCCTAAGTAGCATAACGACCTGCTGCGTCTTACCCAGAGCCCCTTTTGCCACCACTTTTCAGAGTTCCTGAAGGGCCTTCACAGCTACCGTAGCGGTCCTAGGGCCCTCGAAGTCCCCACTGTACTTCACCCCTACAGGCAGTCCCCTACTTTGGCTGTCCAAACTCCTTAGACCAGGGGATGGAATTAATTTATTCACACACATTTTTTTTATTTACAATAACCTGCACTGGTCGAATGCCCTCTAACACTTCATTTATTTTCTCTGTTGCTGTTTATTCTCTTCTTGAATATCTGTACAGATTTTGGAAAAGGATCAAACACTACCCCTGGTAAACTGTTCCACTCCTTCACACTCTTCCCAATGAATGAAAATTTACCCCAATCGCTTCTGCTAAAATTCCTTCTAATTTTATATTTGTGGTCAGTCCTGCCGATATAATTATTTTCCAACTGAAGCCTCTCACGGATATCTCCCCATGCTTCTTCTCCCGTATAGGCTCTATATAATCCTATAAGTCTAGTTTTCTTCCTTCTCTTACTTAAAGTTTCCCACCCAAGTTCCTTTAAAATTTCTGATACACTACTCTTTCTCCTGAAATCCCCTGTTACAAATCTTGCTGCTTTCCTCTGCACACTATCTATTTCTTTTATTAGGTATTCTTGATGAGGATCCCAAACACTGTTTGCATATTCCAATAATGGACGAATCATACTCAAGTAACTTTTTTCTTTTAATTCTTTGTTGCATTCTTTAAGTAGCCTCATTATGACATGTAACGATCTGTATGCTTTCCCAACAATGTCATCAAAATGACCCTTCCAGTGCAAATTACTTTCAAATCTCACACCTAAGTATTTGCACTTGCCATCTTTTGGGATAACTACCTCACCCAAAGTATATTCAAATTCAGTTTTAAAGCTCCTGTTTGTAAAAGTTGTAACAGTTGATTTGCCTCCATTAACCTTCATATTATTTTCTTCAACCCATTGTTGGATACTTTCAAGGTCACTTTGTAATTCTGAACAATCCTCAATGTTGTTTATTTCCCTATAAACAATTATGTCATCTGCATACAATCTTATTTTTGATGTTATATTGTTCCCTAAATCATTTGCGTATATTAAGAAAAGTAACGGACCGATTATACTACCCTGTGCAATTCCCTTCCAAACTTTCTCTTCCTGAGATACATTATTTCCTACTTTGACTTTCTGAACCCTTGAATTTAGAAATGTTTTTATCCAACGTGTAACCCTTACGTCCAATCCTATTCCCTCCAATTTCTTTAATAATATTCCATGTTCCACTCTATCAAAGGCTTTGGAAAGATCTATGGCTATGCAATATAACTGACCTCCTGAATCCAACTGATCTGATATGTCCTGCTGAAATCCCACCAGTTGTGCCTCACAAGAAAATTTCTTTCTAAATCCATACTGGCTCCTCATGAACCAATTTTTATCATCACATATCCCTCTGATGTACTTCGATATTAAACTCTCCAGTATTTTACAAACTATACTGGTCAGGCTGATTGGTCTGTAGTTCTCTGGTTTCCTTTTATCACCCTTTCTTTTATAAATTGGTATTATTATAGATTCCTTCCATTCCTTTGGTATTACACTATTATTTATGACATAGTCAAAGATAAATTTTAAATAAGGCACTATGTACCACCCCATTGTCTTTAATACCTCCCCAGTAATTTGATCACTTCCTGCAACTTTTCCTTGCTGAAGCAGTTGGATTTCTCTGAAAATATCTTCGTTTGTGAATGAGAAGCTTCTTGTTTCCCTCTGTGTCTCTCCCTCTCTATCTTCTGTTTCGGTTTCCAACTCTTGACAATCATCTACTAAATCTCTAAATTCCCTACTAAATAGGTTTGCTTTCTCAGTATCTGTTAAATAGTGTTCAACCCCTTCTCCCACCATTGTAGGAATTTGGATTCCTTTTCCTTTTTGATTCCTGATATATGAATACAGCTTTTTCCATTTCCATTTGTGGTCATTACCCTCTTGAAGTATGCCATTCATATAATTCTCTTTTGGTTCCTTTTTCACTCTATTCAGTTCCCTCATTAGCTGTTTTCTAGTTTCTCTACTCTCCCTACCCTCTTTGATTTTCCTGTTTACTATTCTACATTTTCTTTTTAATTTTCTTATTTCCCTTGTATAATAAACAGGGTCTGAGGTCATTTTACCCTTCTTAACAGGTACAAATCTCTTCTCTCCTTCGCAAATGATTCCTTTAAATTTAGCCCAAAGTGTATCCACATTACTCCCTTCACTTATCCAACAACTGAATTGTAATTTAAGGTAAGTCCCAAATTCATCAACTTTAGTTTTTCTGTACAATTTCATGTCTTGTGTAACCCTCTTATTAAGCCTTTTTGGTACGAGTCCTACATCCATTATTACAGCCTTATGGTCTCCTATTCCTTCAATTACCTCAGTTTTATCAACAATTTCTCATGGTTTAACCAAGAATACATCTAGTAAGTTATTGAGACGAGTCGGTTCTTGTACTACTTGTGTAAATCCTCCCTCCCAAATTAACTTATTTGCCAGTTTCTGTTCATGGGCTTCACTTGCAGCTCCATTCCATTCAACTTCAGGCAAATTTAGATCTCCCCCGATTATTACCATATCATTATTATTGTTTTTGCGAGTATAATCTATTATTTTCTCAAAGGTTTCCATGTCTCTTTCCTCTCTTCCAGGCCTGTATGTTCCTATAATTCCCACCTCCTTCATATTATCACAAACTAATTTTATCCCTAATATTTCATCCCTTTCATCGGTAAACCATTCATGTGAACAGTAAGTTTCCTTCACCAGAATAAACACCCCCCCTCCCTTTTTATCTCCTCGGTCTCTACGATAGACTGT
This sequence comes from Anabrus simplex, assembly GCF_040414725.1. Lineage (NCBI taxonomy): Eukaryota > Metazoa > Arthropoda > Insecta > Orthoptera > Tettigoniidae > Anabrus > Anabrus simplex. The sequence goes on along the minus strand of NC_090265.1, from coordinate 351,134,097 downwards.
GTACCCTTCTGGAAATACTTCTCTATTACCCACCCCTTCTTTCAACCACGATTCCAACTGCAGAAAATATTCAATACGGTTATGAAGTTATAATGACAGTTATACAAGTTAAACAACAGGAACCAACACAACTAGCCAGATCTCAAAAGTTTTTTATTTTATTCTTATTTTTAAACAATTTTAAAAGAGTTTCACCAGATAAGTTTCGGCAATAAAATATTAGACTGAAGAAGATTTTAGACAAAAGTGTTAGCTTAAGACATAGTTTTATTGTTGTGTGACTTTTTAAAATGTTATAAGATTATCAATTAGTTTTATAAGAGCAATCTGGAACCAAAGAATTGTTTTATGATCTTATACAATCTTAGATTAATGATAGTTTGGCTGATGATGCTCATGAAAAGGAGCGAAACATGTACCATATAAACATCATAATAAATATGTAAGTTTGTACTATATTTTTATCGTATTGAAAGGTGGCAATTGGCAAAACTAAAGGAATTGTAACACAAGTAGATCTTCAATACGGACAAAGAAAATGAAGTTTATAACCTGCAACATACCACTTAGTCGAGCAGCTCTTCTTCTTTCTCTCAATTCTTCCCAGCCCAAACTTTGCAACATATTTGTAACGCTACTCTTTTGTCGGAAATCACCCAAAACAAATCGAGCTGCTTTTCTTTGGATTTTTTCCGGTTCTTGAATCAGGTAATGCTGGTGAGGGTCCCATATACTGGAACCATACTCTAGTTGGGGTCTTACCAGAGACTTATATGCCCTCTCCTTTACATCCTTACTACAACCCCTAAACACCCTCATAACCATGTACAGAGCTCTGTACCCTTTATTTACAGTCCCATTTATGTGATTACCCCAATGAAGATCTTTCCTTATATTAACACCTAGATACTTACAATGATCTCCAAAAGGAACTTTCATGCCATCAACGCAGTAATTAAAACTGAGAGGACTTTTCTTATTTTTGAAACTCTCAACCTGACTTTTAACCCCGTTTATCAACATACCGTTGCCTGCTATCCATCTCACAACATTTTTGAGTTCACGTTGCAGTTGCTCACAATCTTGTAACTTATTTATTACGGTATGGAGAATTACATCATCTGTAAAAAGCCTTACTTCTGATTCCACTCCTTTACTCATATCATTTATGTATATAAGAGAACACAAAGGTCCGATAATACTGCCTTGAGGAATTCCCCTCTTAATTATTACAGGGTCAGATAAAGCTTCACCTACTCTAATTCTCTGAGATCTATTTTCTAGAAATATAGCAACCCATTCAGTCACTCTTTTGTCTAGTTCAGTTGCACTCATTTTTGCCAGTAGTCCCCCATGATCCACCCTATCAAATGCTTTAGACAGATCAACCGCGATGCAGTCCGTTTGACCTCCTGGATCCAAGATATCTGCTATATCTTGCTGGAATCCTACAAGTTGAGCTTCAGTGGAATAACCTTTCCTAAAACCGAACTGCCTTCTATTGAACCAGTTGTTAATTTCACAAACATGTCTAATATAATCAGAAAGAATACCCTCCCAAAGCTTACATACAATGCATGTCAAACTTACTGGCCTGTAATTTTCAGCTTTATGTTTATCACCCTTTCCTTTATGCACAGGGGCTACTATAGCAACTCTCCATTCATCTGGTATAGCTCCTCCGACCAAACAATAATCAAATAAGTACTTCAGATGTGGTACTATATCCCAACCCATTGTCTTTAGTATATCCCCAGAAATTTTATCAATTTCAGCTGCTTTTCTAGTTTTCAACTTTTGTATCTTATTGTAAATGTCATTGTTATCATATGTAACTTTTAATACTTCTTTAGCCTTAGTCTCCTCCTCTATCTGAACATTATCCTTGTAACCAACAACCTTTACATACTGCTGACTGAATACTTCTGTCTTTTGAAGATCCTCACATACACATTCCCCTCGTTCATTAATTATTCCTGGAATGTCCTTCTTGGAACCTGTTTCTGCCTTAAAATACCCATACATACCCTTCCATTTTTCACTAAAATTTGTATGACTGCCAATTATGCTTGCCATCATGTTATCCTTAGCTGCCTTCTTTGCTAGATTCAATTTTCTACTAAGTTCCTTCAATTTCTCCTTACTTCCACAACCATTTCTAACTCTGTTTCTTTCCAGTGTCCACCTCCTTCTTAGGCTCTATTTCTCTTTTATAATAAGGTGGGTCTTTACCATTCCTTACCACCCTTAAAGGTACAAACCTGTTTTCACATTCCTCTACAATTTCTTTAAATCCATCCCAGAGTCTGTTTTTATTTACCGTTTTCCAGCGATCATAGTTACTTTTTAGAAACTGCCTCATGCCTGCTTTATCAGCCATATGGTACTGCCTAATAGTCCTAATTTTAAGACCTTCCTTTCTATCACATTTATTTTTAACTACGACAAAAACTGCTTCATGATCACTAATACCATCTATTACTTCAGTTTCTCTATAGAGCTCATCTGGTTTTATCAGCACCACATCCAGGATATTTTTCCCTCTGGTTGGTTCCATCACGTTCTGAATCTGCTATCCTTCCCATATTAACTTAATTGCCATTTGTTGGTCATGCTTCCTGTCGTTCGCATTTCCTTCCCAATTGACATCTGGTAAATTCAGATCTCCCGCTACAGTCACATTTCTTTCCATGTCGTTTCCTACATAGCTGATTATCTTATCAAATAATTCTGAATCCGTATCAGTGGTACCCTTTCCCGGTCGGTACACTCCAAATATATCAAGTTGCCTATTATCTTTAGAAATGAGCCTTACACCTAGAATTTCATGTGTCTCATCTTTAACTTTTTCGTAGCTTACAAATTCTTCTTTCACCAGAATGAATACTCCCCCTCCCACCATTCCTATCCTATCTCTACGATACACACTCCAGTTCCGTGAGAACATTTCTGCATCCATTATATCATTTCTCAGCCATGATACAACTCCTATTACAATATCTGGTAAATATATATCTATTAAATTCCTTCTATTCCTTTCTCTACAATACTTCTACAGTTCATCACTAACAATTTTATGTCATCCCTACTTGATTTCCAGTTCCCTGTTCCCCTATCACCGCTCCCTAGGCCACCCCGTTTCCCTGAATGTACCTCCCTATTACCCTTCTAAACAAATTTTCTTACTTATACGTACCACTGCGGTTTAAGTGTAGGCCATCTGAGCGCAGATCCCTATCTCCTACCCACCCATTAGGATCTAGAAATTTCCCTCCCAGTTTCCCACATACCCACTCCATAGTCTCATTTAAATCCCCAATCACCCTCCAGTCAGTATCCCCTCCCCTCCCCTCCCCCACCAACCTCGATAGCTGCAGTCGCTTAAGTGCGGCCAGTATCTAGTATTCGGGAGATAGTAGGTTCGAACCACACTATCGGCAGCTCTGAAAATGGTTTTCCATGGTTTCCCATTTTCACACCAGGCAAATGCTGGGGCTGTACCTTAATTAAGGCCACGGCCGCTTCCTTCCCACTCCTAGCCCTTCCTTTTCCCATCATCACCATAAGGCCAATCTGTGTCGGTGCGATGTAAAGCAACTAGCAAAAGAAAAGTCAGTATCCCTCCTACACAGTATTCCACTAATAACAATCTCCGCTTTCTTAAACTTCACCCGTGCTACATTTACCAGATCCCACACATCTCCAACTATGTTGGTACTTATATCAGCTTGCCTTACGTTGTTGCTACTAACGTGAAACACTGCCACCTTCTTCTTCCCCTCCTCCCTCTCTTCTACTTTCCTCAACTTCTGCCTCAACCTAATTCCTGGATAACAGTCTACCCTGGTTCCCTTTCCTCCACACACTTTCCCCATGTGTCTAACGATGGAATCCCCCATGACCAGAACCTCAACCCTACCTACCTCATTTGATCCCCTCCCCTCCTAGTCAGCCCTATCTTTCCTGATAGCTGCAGAAGCTACTTCCTCCTCCCTTTTCTCCTTCCCATGACCCTGTTCCACCTGTCTTTTCCTATCCTCTACTCTACATTTCCCTTTCCTACCTTTTCCCTTCCTCCTACTTCCACACATCTCAGCAACAGTTCCCTGTCCCTCATCTTCCCTCTGTTGTTCTACCTGGAGTGACTCATACCGTTTTCTCACAAACACCTGTTCTGAATTCTAATCCTGAATAGAGCCCTTAGCGTGCAGTCTCCTTCCCCTTAGAACATTAGACCACCTGTCTTCTACAACTCCCCTCTTTCCTTCCCGTCCCTCTTGTACACCTACTGTAACCTGTACATTGTTTGAGGAAGTCCTATCTTCCTTCCTGTCTTCTGTGAGAATCCTAATTATCTCCCTCAAACTCTCCAACTCCTCCCTCATACCCCTCAATGCCTCGCCACACCCACAGTTCGTACACTCGCGCTCCTTTGCCATTCTTTACGGAAAAAAGGAAAATAAAAATAAAATAACTTATTTGCAAAAAATAAATGAACAGAGGGATATATTGTCTGGGATAGTACTCAAAGATCACACAACAATAAGGTAATTAATATATGACTACACTACAATAGCCGGCCCCGTGGTGTAGGGGTAGCGTGCCTGCCTCTTACCCGGAGGCCGCGGGTTCAATTCCCGGCCAGGTCAGGGATTTTTACCTGGACCTGAGGGCTGGTTAGAGGTCCACTCAGCCTACGTGATTAGAACTGAGGAGCTATCTGACGGTGAGATGGCGGCCCCGGTCTAGAAAGCCAAGAATAACGACCGAGGGGATTCGTCGTGCTGACCACACGGCACCTCGTAATCTGCAGGCCTTCGGGCTGAGCAGCGATTGCGTGGTAGGCCAAGGCCCTTCAAGGGCTGTAGTGCCATGGGGTTTGGTTTGGTTTTTACTCTACAATACTATAGTCTTGTTCTATTTTTTATTCTACAACCCTTAACAGGATAAAAACTGCTGTTAATTACTGAATATCGAAAGGAATACACAGGAACTACACAATTCCAAACTGCAATTAAGCCTATCCTAATTACAACAACAGAATTTTAGTAAGAGTTTCTACGGATACCTCTTCTACACCAGTACTACACAAATATTTTACAATAATAAAATAAGCACACTAAATTCTAATAGGATATTACTCGTATAGTACTGTACAGTACACTACAGTAATTTTTAAACTACTTTCAGACGTATCCTAATTACAATACCGGTACTGTATGTCACTACTAAGCACAAATAGAAATGAAATTTGGAAGAACTACTGTACTCAAAGATTACCAACAAAGCTAAATGCTTAGACAAATTATTATTAGTACTATGTTCTAATAGATACACATGAAAGATAACACACAAATATAGCAGGCAAGATACAGCACTATCTAAACATACTGTATCTACACTACAATATATCTACACTACAATTTTGAGCTGAAGTGTGGTTATATGAAATTTTACCGCTGGTGGATTAGTATTATTTTCCCTACTACGCGGGACGGAGAATAAAAGTGTCCTTAAATGCTGAGAATAAGAGGTTGTCTACTATAATTTATGTTAAAACCACGCCGGGGGGTGGTTGTGATAGCATGAAATAAAATATTGTTCGCAACAGCCACTAAAGTGATAAGTTCCATTTCTCACTTGTAACATAAAACAGTTGCGTAAATAATTGTTTCTGGATGAAGGAGCACTGATGATGGTCAGGGAAATACTCCAGATAAAAAATGTGCCAACATGTAGTTTTGCAAGAAATAAGAATAAAACTAATATCTATGTAGTCTCATAAATTGATCTTGATGGTGCTCTTGTATCAGATTATGTAACACTGTGCTGTGTGCTATGGTGGATATGCTGAAATCCACTTTTGGATGACACACATTATTTGATATCATTCGCAAACAATTATTATTAAAATTACTGAAAGGAACAAACAAGTGACAAAGTGCCTCTTACTCCCTTCGCTCTAGGTTTGATTCCCAGCCAGATCAGGGGTTTTCACCTGTATCTGAGGGCTGTTTTAAGGCCATTTAGCTTACTTGAGAATAATTGAGGAGCTATCTAGGTATCTGATGGTAAGATTGTGGCTCCGGTTAAAATTAAAAAAATAAAAAAAAGGCAAGAATGACAACCGAGATAACCACATGTTGCCTTATAATCTGCTGACCTTTGGGCTGAGCAGCAGTCGCTTGGTAGACCAAAGCCTGTCATGATGTAGTGCTGTGGAATTTGATTTGGTTTTGGCAAAAGAGTAGGAATATACAAGTACAAAAGGAGAAAAGGAACCCAAAAGGTCAATATAAATAATGGAAATAAACAAACAAGTGATACATCAGTGATATATAAAAGGAACGTGGCTGACCAACTCCTTCATCATCCTTCAGACAGTCTTTACCATCTGTGAAGCAATTAAGCTACTAAACACAGCCCTACACCCCATGTTGTAATGTTTGCCAGTATTTTATATATACTTTTCCTTGATTTTTGGCAAAATTATAATTTGGCACATTGTTCAAATTGGAAATTTTTGCCTCCCAGCATTTGCTCTGTCGACTGATTCATTTGAGCTATCCTCGCTGCCAAAAGCGTATCTGACTTAGATATTTCCCAAAAGCTTTACTTTCTAGATAGCCGGCCCCGTGGTGAAGGGATAGCATGCCTGCCTCTTCGGGCTGAACAGTGGTTGCTTGCTAGGCCAAGGCCCTTCAGGGCTGTAGTGCCATGGAGTCAGGTTTACTTTCTAGATACTGTCCCTGTAACCTGTTCATATGATCACTGACTTTATGAATCACCATGTGTTCTTGCTCAAGTCTAAATATTCTAAACAAGTGAATAGTCTTCTTAATTTCTACCAGCTTTCCAGCTCTGCTATTTTCATTCTTGATATACATATCATCCTAATAAGTATGATAGAGTTACAGTGCAAAACATCTCTTACTTAGACCAGCTAAATAAATAGAGGAGGATGGTATTTATACCAATTGTGTGCTTTCGTTGTAGTGTCTTCAGGAAGGCTGTTGGCTCTTAATGGATGGAGTCAACTTATGCTCTCCTGCTGTCCTGGACAGATTGAATGCTCTGTTAGAACCTGAAGGTGTCCTGACCATTGGTGAACGAGGTGTGGGACCATCAGGCGAACTAGTCACCATCAAACCACATCCCAACTTCCGACTGTTTCTTGCCATGGACCCAAAGCATGGAGAAATATCACGGTATGTTTCTGTCATAGATTTACTTAAATGTCAATACTGGATGATTCTGATTGTATTTATCTATCTATACTAACAGTTCTAACAGAACTTTAAGCTAGAAACCATAAAATATTTTATTTTAAATGAAAAAAAAAGTCACCATGAATTTCTTTAGCATACGGCCCTCACAGATTGGCCATTGTTTCCTCCACACATGATACCCATTCTTCTTGATTGACTGCCATTTTCTCCCAACCTGAAGATTTCCCTCTCCCATATTCTGAGAGTTTCTTTAGTTTTGACATAGATATGTTTTTAGTCCGGGGATCTATCTGCAATTAGCATAATCAGGTTTCTGACACCATTTTAACCATGGCAACCAGTACATGTCTATGTACGGTATACTAGGTCAGTAGTGTCATCTTCTCACTGTGGGCATTCTTCCTGTAACTAAGAGCTTGAGAAAATATTGCATCAAATGAACCCCGTTTTACTCCTCAGTCCAGAATTAAAGTCCTTGAACTGGCCAGAAATAACAACAACATAGAAAACATAACAAATACAATGCGGAATAGACAATTTTTTTTGGGACATTTATACAGAATGGATGTCAACAGGTCAACCAAACAGATCTTTAGATATCTTTGGAACAAGAAGTCAACAACAACCTGGATTCATCAAGTCAAGAAAGATTTGGAAAGAAACAACATAAAGGAAGAAAAAGCAACAGAGAGAGCGAGAGATTTTTAGAAAGAAAGTGTTAAAAATGGAAGGATTCCAAGGTCGGGAGGGAAAGACAACAGGTTCAAATTGGTTTAAGGAGAGGTGAGGGAGGCGTAGTGAGCAGATGAAGGAGTATTGGGGAAGGAAGAAGGAACAACAAAGAATGAAACATTGAAATCGGCTCGTGGTCCCTAGAAGACCCTAACAGAGAAAGAATAATAATAATAATAATATTTATGAGGTCTAGAATGTCTTTCACTTTCTCACAATTCAGGAACCTTACCATTCTTTTGTGGATACACACATTTTTTCTTTTGATTTATCGGAATTCTTTACCTCTGCTGTGGGGGGAGTCAAAGGATGTTTTTTCTGTACCCGTTGGATGTCATAAGAGGCTACTAAGAGGGGAACAACCAAAGAATCTATAATTACTATCTCGTTTTCTGTGCCCAAAAACATCCATTCATCTATGCTTTTCTGTATAGCGGAGGAAATGTTGGAGTGTGAATTTTTTGCATTGTCCCTGCTTCTGCACCATATACGAAGGTGTTTCTTTTTTTTCAACCTCTGATCGCGCAGGTAAAGAACCACACAAGCTGTGGGAACTGTTTGCGCATCATGGAAGGTGACTGCGCAAGTCCTCCCCTCTACCTGTGGTCACAGCCAACTTCCTCACACCAGTGTGAGCTGAGGTATTGGCATGGAAACATGGCCGCTACTATTGATGCTTCCGCCAAATGTGACGTGCGTAATGTGATACGTTTCCTTCAAGCAGAAGGGAATAGTGCAGCTGACATTCATCGACGAGTGAGTCGTGTATACGGTCCAAATGTTATGAGTGATGGTGTTGTGCGTGAATGGTGCAGGAAGTTCAAAGAAGGCCGGACCGATGTTCACTATGAAGGGGGGCAAGGACGAAAGTCTGTCGCTACAGATGACATTGTTCACAAAATTGACCAAGAGGTTCGCAAGAACGGAAGGTTTACTGTAAGCGAGTTGTGTGAGAAATTTCCTGCAGTTTCAAGGTCATCTGTTTACAAGATCCTAACAGAACACCTGCGCTACAGGAAATTGTGCGCTCGATGGGTTCCGAAGATGTTGTCTGATGATCACAAAAGTCGCCAGATGGCAGCAGCGTTGATGTTTGTTACCCATTATGAGGCTGAAGGTGGCGATTTGTTGAAGAAAATTGTGAGTGGCGATGAGACTTGGGTTTTGCACGTCACCACCAAAACAAAACAAAACAACAGTCACGTCAATGGATGCACACGCACTCACCAAACAAACCGAAGAAGTTTAAGCAAACCTTCAACGACAGGAAGATGATGGCTACAGTATTTTGGGACCAAAAAGGTGTGTTTCTTGTTGAGTTCATGGAACTGTTTATGGCTGTTTATTGCCAGACTTTACAACGACTGCAGAGGGCCATACAGAACAAACGACGAGGCATGCTGACGTCTGGAATCCTCTTCATTCATGACAATGCACGCCCTCACAGTGCTCGTGTCACCCAACAACTTCTGCAGTAGGATCTTCGGTGGGACGTTTTTGACCACCCACCGTACAGTCCCGACTTAGCGCTGAGTGACTTCCACCTCTTCGCGGGACTGAAAAAGTGGCTGGGAGGGTAGACGTTCCAGGAGGATGAAGATCTTCAAACCAACGTTCAGGCCTATCTGAACTCACTGGCGGCAACATACTGTGGAGAGGTGATCGAAAAGCTTGTCCACAGGTATGACAAATGCCTCAACCTTCGTGGTGATTGTGGTGAATAGTAACCACATTTGTACCTAACATTTGGTAATAAATTCATTTGGATACGTACACTTGTCTTTCTTTTATGACCCTTCGGAGGTTGAAAAAAAAAAAACGCCCTCGTACTTGTATAGATCTTACTACCACATTTTTTAACTGGATTTTGAGATACTGAATATATCTTTCTTGCCTAAAACCCCTTCTTGACTGTTTGGACTTTTAGAGCCCTGCCCTTATAAAACCACTTTAGCGATATATTGAAAACATTAGGGCTGCATCTGACCAAAGGGATTTGCTTGTTCCACGTATGAGGTCAAACAGAATTCCTTGTAATTTCAATACTAGTCCAAATATAGCACTGAAAGTGAGATATGAAGCCTAATTTAGACCTTATTCAGTTCGTAAGATGTGAAGTGTTTGTTTCTGCTGCACTGACAATAAAAACTGTTGTGTAACCTATCATGATATTAACATAAACTAAAATGGAAGTTACCAGAACTTTTCTGTTGTGATCATTGCGAACTAAGGACGTAATCTGGCAATATGGTCGTCATCTGTAATTACTATATTCCTTGTTCTGTACTATAATTGTTACGATTATGATGTCCATGTTGTGTGAAAGATAACCTTATTTGTTAGCAGGGCAGTTTGATGCTCAGTGAGACTCATGAGTTCTATATTTTTAAATTGATTGTTGTTGTTATGTATTTGCATGCTCAATAATATATATATATATATATATATACACATACTGTCTTTCAGTTACCTTAAGCCAATATTAAACAAATTCATATAGACGAAATAGGGCTAAAATATTCATCTGTGCATAGTAACAGCTGTGTATAGCAGCTGGTAAGCTTTAATGGTATCTTGAAATTCTTACTCCACCATGTTCTTATTATAGTAGAATCCTGGCAATCAAAACTAATTGGGGCTGTAGTCATTTTGGATTCAGAAATGATCGGATGATTAAAAAAAAAAAAGTAATACTGTATATAGCACTACAGCTAGAGGATTAACTGCTACAGGACAATACAGCAGGTTTACATAGTTCCTTACACCTGAATAAGATTATAGATTTTTCTAATTTCGTTGAAAGTTACAGTTTTTCAGACTAATGTGAAAGTTACTTAAATTGGGAGGAAAATACAATTCTATTAAACAATTCATTGCAAAATACAGTAATGATGTTTGTATTTAGTGCACATGTTTCATTAATACAGTACATATTACAATAAAACCTTTTTTACAGTATTTGTCATTTCTGTTTCATAGCTTGACTTCTGTTAGGGGGGCAGTATTTTAGAATTTAATTATCAGTATACTGTATGTGAATTCTGTTCTGCTAAATGCTATTTTTAAGTACAGTACTGTGATTAAACTCTTTCTTTACATTCCACATGGAATTTTAATTGTTTTCCTCTGTCAGATTCTGATCAGATTATCAGAAATTTTAGATTATTGGGGTTGTACTATTACATATGGGCTAGAAACGCTGGTAACTAATAAGAGACAAAGTAGTAAGATCCAAGCAGTAGAAATGAAATTTATAAGAACATCGGTTAAAAAGACAAGAAGAGATAGAATTCAAAATATTAAAATCAGAGAAGAGCTAAATATAGAACCGTTAGTACAGAACATACAGAAAGCAAGACTGAGATGGTTCGGACATGTAAAAAGAATGGGGAAAGGATACGGGTAGCAGGAAGGAAATCGGAAAGAGAAGTTATGGGTAAGAGACCAGTTGAAAGACCGAGAAGAAGGTGGATGGATCACATTTGGAAGGATATTAGAGAAGCTGGATTGGATGTGGCAGAAGTAATGGAGCAGGAAAAGTGAAAGGGCAGAAAGGAGTGGAGGAGGCTTGTTAACCACAGCCGGGTGACTGGAGTGGGACATGGATGATGATGGTGTTGTACTTTACTTATCAATGAACCCAGATATTTAAAACATTAACTAAAGCTCTTGTTATGTGAGTTGTTGAGACTGCGTTCCAATATTTTCTGTTTTCTTTTATAGACATTATCACATAGACATATAATGACCACCATTTTTGATTGAATATTATGTTGTTATAGGGCAATGCGTAACCGTGGGGTGGAAATTTGCCTTCTTGAAGAAGAGCATTACAATAATCTAGACATAGCTGCTTTGATGGCTAATGTTGGTTTGACGCTGTACGAGGAGCAACAAGCTCTTTTGGCTGTTCATCGAGCAATGATTGAAGTTTGGCAAGGTGAGAAATACTTTTTTGATTATCTGATTTGATTTTGATTTGATTTTGGATGAACATTAGTTTCTGACCATTGTTTTATCACCCTTTGACTGTTTTTCAATTTTATTTTTTAGATTTAGATGCACTTGGAATTTCACACCTGCTGCATGCCGCATTCCTCATATCTCAGCAGACCTCTCGTGGGCATGGACCATACGAAGCTTTCCTGTCAAGTTGTAGAGATGTTTATGTGAAAAGCCACTCTAGAAGTCTGACTGGAAGCACAGCTGGTTCTTCTGTCATGAAGCAGAAGTTGTATCAGACCATGTCTGAAGCCCTTTCTGTACATAGAGAGAAGTTGGAAGCCAGGAATTATCAGGAATATCTAGAGAATTGTTTACCATTGTATGATTCTACTATAAGGACAGCAAAACTACAAGAAAATTCCATGTTTGCCACTCTGAAACAGGAGGGTGGACTGCTTGTATCAGTTTTAGATGCCTTGTTAATGTCCAAACCATTGGAAGGCAACAGTGTAGTATCCCCAAGCACAGAGTACTTGAATCATTTACTTGATATAAAAAACAGAGCTGAATCTATGGAAACCAATGTCAACCTGACTGAAATCCTCCCATACTTACTTCTGATATTCTTTGAAAGAAGTAATCTGAATGATATTCAGTTACGACATGAATGGTTGGTCAGGCATGTGAGAAAGTGCATTGCAAAATCATCAGTGAATCAGATAGATTTGAAAGATTGTTTTAGTTTTGTGTTGAAAATGTCCTCCTCATTGACGAATACTCTTCACAAGTTTCTGTCATCTTCAATGGCTATCACCTCGTTCTTGGAACAGTTGTGCCCAAGCAGAGATTTGCCTTGGGATCTTCGTTGGTTACCAGAGGTCATGGCTGCCAACTGTTGTCCTTCAGACTCTGACACCATTGAATATGAGAGAGTCACAAATACATTGTCACTGCTTTGCTACTATACGTTTCTTAAGAAGGTGGAGGAAATTTCGAAGATGGACATCTCGGTGCCTGTCAAACATAAAGTTGTGACCATCTTGGAGTATTCATCTGCGGTCACTGAAGGTGAGCATCATTTTAATACTTTATTCAAGATATAGCATTTATAGTGAAAGGACATCAGCACTAACCCTGTTATCAATCAATCAATCAATCAATCAATCAATCAATCAATCAATCAATCATCAGCATTTAGGGCTGTTACCGAGATGGCAGATTCTTTTTACATTTTGTCCTAGCCAATAGAGTGAAGATTATCCATTGTATGCAGTAGTATGTTCTCAGAAAAAATATTGCTAATATTCTTGGAAATGATAGCACCATTCAATCCAGGTGAAAAAGTTCCCATTAAGAATATCTTCCAAAAAGAGCTGTTTGAATGTCTAAGCCTACAATTTCAAAATTACTGATAAAATGTTAGTATGTACTGCTTCTTATCATTTTGGTTCAAGTGACCAATCTTGTACAATTCATTATAGTACGTACTGCTTTTTATCATTTTGATTCAAGTGACCAAGTTTGTACAATTCATGATTTATTTTGCAACTCTTACAAGATTCTAGCTTGTTACATGCCTAAGTAGGTAGATCATTCCTGTATGTTGAAATTGGCATCCATTATTCAAGTAAGTAGTTTGTCTCTTGCATCCACTTTTCTACTATATACTTCCTGACACAAAAATACTGAGTGGATTCATACATGGAAGAATTGGTGTCAAACATTTTATAGCTTGTCTCATGCTATGGTATTTAATAATAAAATATTGAAGGTAGTATTCAAGCTCTTCAGGCTTTTTACTTGGGAAATTATCATCGTTCAGCCCCAGCATGGTGGTAGGCACATCAGTTGGAATGTCACATCTCTGAAAGATACAGGTGTCTAGTGTGGCGTTCTATCTATTAAATGACTTTTAGTGCTATATGACTTAGTGCAGGAGTGTCCGAGGACATGTTCGGCTCGCCTGGTGCAAGTCTTTCAATTTGGCACCCATGGGCAACCTGTGGGATGATGACGATGATGATGATGATGATGATGATGATGATGATGATGATGATGATGGGGTAGGGAGAGGGTGAAACCTGGTGTCGGCACATAGCCTACTTCTGTTGAATAACATTAAGGGGCCTGCTCAAAGCTTTAGGTCTTCATCCGATGGATGAATAACTGCCAGCAGTGTTGTATGCCCTCATTCCATATGAACACTGTGGAGAGGTTTGGAATTTAGTCCAGGCTTTTGGCATGCAATCTAGTGATTATAATTAGTATACTACCACCTCTCCTACCCTGCTCGCCAACATTTTCCTGATGGTGAATTTTTTTCGACCAACGGGACTCAAACTGGCTAACGGTATCAGATCATATAGACTTGTTGCCATAACGATCATGGACACTAGGCAGACAGTGTGGTGTTGAAACATCACTGCAATTCCCTTTTCACCGATTGCTAGTAACAATATCAACAAGAACTGAAAGTATCCAAGCTCTTTGGTGAAGTTAAATTATGGTTTCCTTCTAGGAACTTAATTTTAAAAATATTTCTTGTATATCTCTTTGATATTTGTGCAGTGCACACACCAGCAAGCTAGAATATAATACATAGAGTGGCTATTACGCTGCCATTTTTGAAGAAAGTTGAACTGACGACTGCCATATTTTAAATGTACCTCAGTAGGCAGAGCGCTGTGTAAGCAAGTGCGGAACAAAGTGGGAAAATTAGATATTTTCACACAGACCTTATTCATTAGATATAACGGGTAGAGATTATTTGAATCATTGCTGAAAATATCTGATGGAAAGTGTAACTATTTGATGCACAAGTTTTCCTTAAGCAGAGGTTCCCTACACAATAGCAAAATAGAAAATTAGAAGAATCAAAATATGTAACAGTTTGTTTCTTCTTGAAGCGATATATTTTTGAAAATGATGAAATCAATCATTATTAATCCACACATCTCCAATGTATCAACCTGCAGAAGTGTGTAGGCCTATGGTACAAGATTAGGATGCATATCTAAGCAGCCAAGAAAATTAAACACACTTGAATGAAGTATCATACGTTTCAAAGACAACCTTTCTACATAATATTTTTACAACATAGACTGGAAGTTAAATTTGCGATAAACAAATTGAATTTTGTATTGATCTATTAGGTCACATTTATTGATTCGAAACAGCTCTCTCATCCATATGAACCATACGTATTTTCTAGCTCTGATTCATTGACCCATGAAAAATAATTATTTTGTGTGCATCTGCTATATGGTTACTCCTTTCAGTTCTTGCATAAGAACTCTCTATCTGTGGTGCAGTCCAATTTAAAATACTGTTTTAGGAGAAGTTTTGTCAATGGGTTTCCTCACTAAACTCGGTAACAGTAAGCAAATTGTCGTTATTGTAAAACAATTGCCTGCAACTGATGAGAAAATTCCAGTCTGTAACTTTAACATAAGGTTTATGTTACATCTTCGTGAGAATGACTTTTATTTGAACACTTTTACTACCCCGTGCCAATTTCACAACATCATGAGCTGGATAAAAAAACTATTTTATGTCCTTCTAGGCAATACCGGTAAGTACTGTCTTCTGTTCGGAATGCTGAGACAGCTGTGGCTTTTCATTTTCTATCCCATCTCATGGATTACATTTCCTGCAATGTACTCAGCAACATTTTTAGAGTACTTGGTGAATGACTCGTAATAATTTGTAGCACAGCAATCGTGATCAGTAGAGGTGCTGTCATCAGAAGGAACCGTAGTACATAGATAAGAGAAGCTCACTTCCTGTCGATGGGTCAATCTGTCCCAGTAAACACTACCTGTATGCTAAGTGAATTGCTCTGCATTGGGATTATTTCTATTTTCTCCCATATTACATATGGATGAGAAGTAATGCCTTAGGTAACGTCTCCTGTCATTAACTAAACACCCGACCCAGTAGAGAAACGGGGCAAGGATTGGAACGCACACATATAGTGCTCTTCAGATGTTCTGAACAGAGAGTATTTTGCTGCTTTGTATACCATTTGCCTCCCTTCATGTTAAACACCCACTGCCTACTCAGCTATTTGTCTTTTAGTGAGAATCTGTGACGAAAATTTGTGTTTTACAGTGGTGAAAATGAAGATGATCTTTCAATATACGTAGCCTTCTTATAATAGAAAAGAAATGAACTTACCTGAAATAAGATACACTGTGTTGCTTGAAAAAACATGCAAAACAGAATGTAGGCATATTCACGCTACAATAAACAAAGCCAAGCTATAAAATAATTTCTATCAATGATGAACTTGAGATGCATGCGAGATTACTTGGACAGCTGTTGCCGTTTGTTGGTACATTTATATCATGGCGGCCGTAGTGTTGCTTTCCTCTGCCCGGAGCACTAATCAAGCTGCTGTAGCCACTCTATGTATTATATTCTAGCTCGTTGGCACACATTATTGTTTAAAATCATTTTAAAAGTATAATTGAAAAGGTATAGATAAACTAGCCAAGAAATCTGTGATAGTGTGCTCCTTTCTTTCAGAAGTGCCTGTACTCAGGGTCTTTTAAATCATCACATTTTTTGTTTATTTAGTTTTATTTTGTAGACTTCTTGATTTTCATATGGATACACTTCCTGTCTATACTCTATGTATGAAGTCAGCAAGGAAAGTGATGGAAAGAAATTAAAGATTACTTAGTTTTGTAAATACTGTACTAATAATTGAGCAAAGATCTGTACTATAATAAAAACCACTGATTACTCTCTGCTCTTGTGTCATAGCAAAGCAAGAACAAAGTCATCTCTGTACAGGCCATGAAGGCCCTTGGAGGGGTAGAAGGTAAAATCTTCCACTATCCGTAACTTCGGCACTTGTTGGGTAGAGTGGTTAGCACTGTACCCATTTGCCTTTGCCCTCGGATTAACCTGGTCCTCATTTTTGTGTAAGCTGAGTGAACCTCTGGGCCATGGTGCACCTCTGGAAGTGAAAATCTTTGTTCCTTAAATATTTCTACTTTGTGACAGGGAATCAAACTGAGCATGCTTTCATTGCCTTGGCCAGGCAGCCCGTTTGTTTTTGTCATAATAAATTGAATTATAATCAGAGATTTGGAAGCAATTGTTGAGGAATGTGAAAATAGGTTTATACCTTTAAAGGTGGTAAGGAATGGTAAAGATCCACTATATTGTAACAGGGAAGTAAAGAGACTAAGAAGGAGGTGCAGGTTGGAAAGAAATAGAGTTAGAAATGGCTGTGGAAGTAAGGAGAAATTGAAGGAACTTACTAGGAAATTGAATCTAGCAAAGAAGTCAGCTAAGGATAACATGATGGCAAGCATAATTGGTGGCCACACTAATTTTAGTGAAAAATGGAAGAGTATGTATAGGTACTTTAAGGCAGAAACAGGTTCCAAGAAGGACATTCCAAGAATAATTAATGAACAAGGGGAGTGTGTATGCGAGGATCTTCAAAAGGCAGAAGTATTCAGTCAGCAGTATGTAAAGATTGTTGGTTACAAGGATAATGTCCAGATAGAGGAGGTGACTAATACTAAAGAAGTATTAAAATTTACCTATGACAGCAATGACATTTACAGTAAGATACAAAAGTTGAAAACTAGAAAAGCTGCTGGAATTGATAAGGTTTCAGGGGATATAGTAAAGACAATGGGTTGGGATATAGTACCATATCTGAAGTACTTGTTTGATTTTTGTTTGCATGAAGGAACTTTACCAAATGAATGGAGAGTTGCTATAGTAGCCCCTGTATATAAAGGAAAGGGTGATAGGCATAAAGCCGAAAATTACAGGCCAGTCAGTTTGACATGCATTGTATGTAAGCTTTGGGAAAACATTCTTTCTGATTATGTAAGACATGTTTGCAAAATTAATAATTGGTTTGACAGAAGGCAGTTTGGGTTTAGGAAAGGTTATTCCACTGAAGCCCAACTTGTAGGATTCCAGCAAGATATAGCAGATATCCTGGATTCAGGAGGTCAGTTGGACTGCATTGCGATTGACTTATCCATGGTAGGGTAGATCATGGGAAACTACTGGCCAAAATGAGTGCATTTTGACTTGACAAAAGAGTGACTGAATGGGTGGCTCTGTTTCTAGAAAATAGAACTCAGAGAATTAGAGTAGGTGAAGCTTTATCTGTCCCTGTAAAAATTAAGAGGGGAATTCCTCAAGGCAATATTATTGGACCTTTATGTTTTCTTATATATATCAATGATATGTGTAAAGAAGTGGAATCAGAGGTAAGGCTTTTCGCAGATGATGTTATTCTGTACAGAGTAATAAATAAGTTACAAGATTGTGAGCAACTGCAAAATGACCTCGATAATGTTGTGAGATGGACAGTAGGCAATGGTATGATGATAAATGGGGATAAAAGTCAGGTTGTGAGTTTCAAAAATAGGAAAAGTCCTCTCAGTTTTAATTACTGCGTTGATGGGGTGAAAGTTCCCTTTGGGGATCATTGTAAATACCTAGGTATAAATATAAGGAAAGTCTTCATTGGGGTAATCACATAAATATGATTGTAAATGAAGGGTACAGATCTCTGCACATGGTTATGAGAGTATTTAGGGGTTGTAGTAAGGATGTAAAGGAGAGAGCATATTTGTCTCTGGTGAGACCTCAACTTGAGTATGATTCCAGTGTATGGGACCCTTACCAGGAAGAAAAGCAGCTCGATTTGTTCTGGGCGATTTCCAACAAAAGAGTAGCGTTACAAAAATGTTCCCAAGTTTGGGCTGGGAAGACTTGGTAGAAAGAAGATGAGCTGCTCGACTAAGTGGTACATAAACTGTATATAGGATAATATCTTTTGTTTATTTCCACCTATTCAATACATTACAAGAAGTTGGCATTTATTTTAAAACATTATTCAGATGAGACATGTTTTGCCTCTCACTTTGAGGCATCTTCAGTCATTATCAAAAACCTTATTATTTTGATAATGACTGAAGATGCCTCAAAGTGAGAGGCGAAACATGTCTCATCTAAATAATGTTTTAAAATAAATGCCAACTTCTTGTAATGTATTGAATAGGTGGAAATAAACAAAAGATATTATCCTATATACAGTTTATGAAACTTTCAATACGGACGAAAAATGATTTTCATCACTTGTAATAAGTGGTACGTTCCGAGCTGTCAGTGGAGAGATGGCGTGGGAGGACATCAGTAGACGAATAAGTTTGGATGGTGTCTTTAAAAGTAGGAAAGATCACAATATGAAGATAAAGTTGGAATTCAAGAGGACAAATTGAGGCAAATATTCGTTTATAGGAAAGGGAGTTAGGGATTGCAATAACTTACCAAGGGAGATGTTCAATAAATTTCCAATCTCTTTGCAATCATTTAAGAAAAGGCTAGGAAAACAACAGATAGGGAATCTGCCACCTGGGCGACTGCCCTAAATGCAGAACAGTAGTGATTGAAGGGGTTTATGTGATGAGTTCTGATCAGTTTTGAAACTATAAATGCCGGGCTGAGTGGCTCAGACGGTTAAGGCGCTGGCCTTCTAACCCCAACTTGGCAGGTTTGATCCTGGCTCAGTCCGGTGGTATTTGAAGGTGCTCAAATATGACAGCCTCGTGTTGGTAGATTTACTGGCACGTAAAAGAACTCCTGCGGGACTAAATTCCGGCACCTCGGCGTCTCCGAAGACCTTAAAAAGTAGTTAGTGGGACGTAAAACAAATAACATTATTATTATTGAAACTATAAACATAATTTATTAAGAATACTGCACTTTCTTGGGATTCTAACTCAACATTTTTCAGTTGTTTTGGGTGCAATTTCCATCAACACGTATAAGCTCAACCAGGAAATTAACTAAATGCAGCATATTATCAACTCACGTTTAGAAATCCTTTCCAAAATCTTCAGTAAAGCAATTTTCATCTGTAATGATATCAATAGTGAGAACCTATTCTGAATTTGATCTTTACTAGAAATCGTGTGCAGAGTGTTCAGTAATTAAATTTTTCACTAAGCGAGTTGGGTAGGTTTGGGGTGACCTAGCTATTAGCTTACGTTCAGGATATAGTGGGTTCATATCCTACTGTTGGCAGCACTGAGGTAGTTTTTCCATGGTTTCCCATGTCGACACCAGGCAAATGCTGGAGATGTACCTTAATCAAGGTCACAGTTGCTTCCTGCCCAGTCTTAGGAATTTTCCTATACCACTGTTGCCGTATGACCTGTCTGTGTTGGTGCAACTTAAACAAACATAAACAAACAAATAAATACAAAAATAAATATCTCAATAATTTTTAGACTTTGTAGCTCTCGGTTGCTGTGCTATGGTACATGGTTTTAAGGTTTTGTTGATTCCAGTTATACCATCCCTATTACATTGTATTCTCTACATTGCAGGAAAACTTTCAGATGATGTGACTGACCACCCATTAGTGGTGTTATTTGCTCCATTCCTCAGACAGCTTGATGCTCAGATCATTAATCTACTGGGATCGGACCACACACTTCTTAGCAATGACAAGTGGAAGGAGTTACTGCCTGTCCTAGCCTGGCGGTTCCGCTTTGGAGAACAGGGTTCTATACAGTTGGTTGGAGAGGCTGGCAGGAAGAGCCGTTCTCTTGATCTAGCCATTGATACTCTCTCCATTCATTACAAGTGGATTTGTAAACATCTCTTGCCCAAACTGCAAGATCTTCTGGAGCAAAATACAACTCTGTAAGTTATGACTCGCTTACTTGATGTCAGATGAGAATGATTCTTTGTGAGGATTAGTATGTTTTAACCTTGGAAAAATAAAAAGCCCACAAACAAACAGGAAAGCTGTGTTTTAGACTAGTTTTTTAGCCCAGCCAGAATGAGCAGAACTACTAGTGTCATCACTCTTTGAGTTCATGCATGCCACCACTGCGTGGTGCCAGTTTAGGCAACAGCGACTAGTCATTCCACATCCCACCATCTGCTGTTCCTGTATTTAATGAAACACTGTACTTTAAACTCTTAAATATAGAATTTATATACTTTCTGATAAAGAAGGCATAATCAACATTTTCCCATCTCCCCTTATTTTCATGAAAGCTTTCAGTAAAGGAATACACTAGAAAATAAAACTTACAAACAGTGGGCTGGTTCAGAACTTTTCAGAACAGAATAGAACAAGATATTCTGCTTCAAAATACACGTGCATTCCTAAGAGCTTTGTATTATAAGAATAGGTTCTGTTTTGGCAGAATTGGTGTTCAGGGTAACCAGAAGTTGGGCATGGCAGCTGAATTTGGTGTTGCAACAGTTTGACCTACTGTACAAATTTTATAAAAGTTCAGAGAGCAAACTTGTCTTTAAGATTGTGAGGAAGCGAGATGAACATCGGGCCACTTCCTTATCTTTGCACACTGATGTGATATCCATTTGTCCACTGGATGTCTGTGTAGTGAGAAGTACACTACTTGCCCATAAGCAAGTTGCTGTACCTCTTTTTCAGTCTCTTTTCTTCTTTTTTTAAAATTGTGGAGGCCATTTCTTTTCAGTTTTGAATTGATTAATCTATAACTGTTAGGTTCTTCAGTCTGTTGAAACTAATATATGATTAAATAAAATTTACAAAATACCTGAAAAAGGAAACATTTAACAACAGACTATACCTGAAAAAGAAACAAATTTAAAATACGAGGGTTGGGGCAAAAGTCATGGAAACTATTTTTTTCTTGAAGATACCAGTCCGGTTTGAAAATGTGACATATACAGACGAAAGGACACGGTGTTAACTACATGTGTGGACAATGAATAGCACTGAAATATCGTAACACACTAATGTATTACGGTAGTATACAGGGCAATATGGCCTTCCCGGTGCAAAAGAATGACAACACAGTACACATAAAATTGACATGACAAACCTGGGTCTAAAGACCCTCAAAGTAGTCCCCTGCTACTGACACCACACGCTGCCAACGATGTGGGAGGCGCTGAATACCATCTGCCTCAGCATTTGCTGCACCATGTGTGAATCAGGTCACCTGTTGGCGCACAGCATTAACAATGTGCTCTCGTGTTGTAAACCGGCTACCACGTAATGGTTCCTTAATCTTTCGAATGACCGAGCTCGATAGCTGCAGTCGCTTAAGTGCGGCCGGTATCCAGTATTCGGGAGGTAGTAGGTTCGAACCCCACTGTCGGCAGCCCTGAAAATGGTTTTCCGTGGTTTCCCATTTTCACACCAGGCAAATGCTGCAGCTGTACCTTAATTAAAGCCACGGCCGCTTCCTTCCCACTCCTAGCCCTTTCCTGTCTGATCGTTGCCATAAGACTTATCTGTGTCGGTGCGACATAAAGCAATCTTTCGAATGAGATCAAAGTCACAGGGCAAAATGCTGGGAGAGTACGGTGGGAGCTCCAGTTCTTCCCATCCCCAACGTCGCAGTAGCTGCCTTACACACTCTGCTTTATGTGGTTTTGCATTGTCATGCAGGATTATTGCACTGTTCACAAGATCCGGACATTTCTCTCGAACGCCACGTCGTACCTGTTGCACCAGGAAGTCCCTGTAGTACTGTGCGGTCACTGTTCTGCCGTGTGGAACAAAGTGGCAATGACACCCCTGACGTCATACGCGACGATCACCATCAATTTGACTGGGGAAAGATTCTGATGGACCTTCTGCCTCCTTGATGATCCAGCATGTCGCCACTCCGCGGACTGACGCTTCAGTTCTGGTTCGTATGCCCTGACCCAAAATTCATTCATCGATGGCGATTATGGCGATTATTCATGACAAGAATTGATCGCTGTCCTGTTGCCAGCGTGTAAGGTGGTCGGAGCATGTTGCATAGCGCACCCATCTTTGAACTTCCGTCAGTGCATGCGGTACCCACCGCAATGTGATTTTGCACAGCTGCAGCTCATTACGCAATATCCTGTGGATGGTCCGTTTCTCGATGCCACTTGCCCTCTCTAACTCCAGTAGCGTCCATCGTCTGTCTTCGTCCAGGAGCTGCTTGATGATGGCACGTGCCACATCGGTCCGCGCACTGACAGGTCGTCCTACATGGCTCATCACTGACACACATCCTTGCTGAAACTTTCCTACCCACCGTGCTACTGTACGGTATGGTAGGGCATTATTTCCATGGGCTTCCACTAATTCACTGTGACATTCCATCGCATTTCTCCCTCGGAGAACGGGTATTTTGATGTAAGCGCGTTGCTCAACACGGGTTACTTCCATCTCGCACGACGCTCACCCACTGACTGATTTCACAGCCCTCACTGCACTACTACCAGCTATCACAGAGCCATCCGTTGTTCTGCATACACACTATGCCTGCAGAACTTCCACACGACACATATACGTTTGTGATCCGTTCACATATCTACAAGAAAAAGAATAGTTGCCATGACTTTTGCCCCAGTCCTCGTAGAATGACATGTTTTGTTCATGAAGAACATCATCAGATCCTATCAAATCATACTTCTTTTAAATTATGAATTGATCAATATTATTAAGAAGTGGAAAACCATTTATGTTAAAACCTTGTTTTCATTTTTCCTTTAATTGTTGAAATATTGTAATATACAGTATTAATAAAGTATTCCTCATATGGTTCCTCTCTCCTCACTGGTCCACCTAGGAGTGCGAAGTTGTGCAATAAGCTGCCACTGGTGTTATGCCAGCTTGCTTGTTTACCATAACTTCCACATGTTTACCACATTCTGGTGACATCATCAGCCTTTGTGGAATTGTAATTATACCAATTATTATTATTATTATTATTATTATTATTATTATTATTATTATTATTATTATTATTATTATTATTATTATTATTATTGTTGTTGTTGTTGTTGTTGTTATATTATTTTACATTGTTTTGAATGATTTAGAAAATGGTTAATGTGCATTATTGAATGATATAATTTAATGGAGTTTGAATTGTTGTTCTTTCTTGATTTATGTGGTTTAATTTATTATAGTGAAGATTGGGAAATCTTTTAGGTGCTTGTAAACATAGTGGTTTTTGTTATTTCATCCTATGGAGATGTCATGAGCTTTTGTGTGACCGTAATTATAGTCTGTTGTTATTATTATTGTCATATTTTAAAATGTTTTGGTAATATGTTTGACTTACTTGACTTGACTTAATTCCTGTTGTTCCTCATGGGCATCAACAAAGCATCTCCATCTGGTCCTGTTGACAGCCAGCCTCTTTACCTCACTCCAGGTCTTGCCTTCTTCCGTCACTTCCATGTGAACAGATCTTCTCCACGTTTGCTTGGGTCTCCCTCTCTTCCTTTTACCCTGCGGGTTCCAGTCCAGTGCCTCTCTCTCAATTGCTTTGTTTCCCTTCCTCAGTGTATGCCTGTGGCAGTGGTGTCCATATCAATCTTCATGACTTCTGATGGAATGTTGTCAACTCCTGCTGTCTTACCAATATGCAACTCTCTCAATGCCTTCTTGATTTCTTCTACTGTTGGAATGCAGGTTTTAATCCTTGGGTCAGACTGAATCTCTTCTTCTGCTTCTTCTTCCTCCACATCTGACTGATCTTCTATGAGCAGTTTAGAACTGCAGAAAAATGTTCCTGCCATTGTTTCAATTGATCCTCAGGGTTAGTTAAGAGGGTTTCATCTTTGTTCCTGACTGGACAATTTTTCTGCATCTGCTTTCTTGCCAGAATTCTTTGAAATTTCCCTGTTGGCTGCCTTTTCTGCCTGTTGAGACAGGTCATATGTCCAGTTCTTTTGATCCCTCCTCACACTGATCCCTCCTCACACTTCTCTTTACTTCCCTATACTTTGCAGCATATTTTGATTGCAGTTCTGCCTTTCTTGCTCGTGTCTTACATGCATTCATTGCCTCCTTTATCTATCTTCTCTCTGTAATGATTTCCCATGTCTGTTCAGTCATCCAGTCTTTTTTCCTCCTATCCTTAAAACCCAGGATATTTTCACTTACTTCCGTAAAGGCAGATTTAATCTTCTCCCACTTTCCTCAACAGTTTCATCCTCCACTTCAGCGAGTGCTTGAAATCGATTGTTTAGTTCTATCTTGAAGATGTCCTTCACCTTATCGTCATCCTTTAGCTTTCCAACATCATCATCATCATCATCATCATCCTAAACCATCTCCAGTTTCCCGGCTGTGGTATATGACCCTCCTCCATCTCATCCTGTCCTTGTACCATTCTTCCTCCACCAACTTGTCCCAATCATGACCTTTCAGCAGTACATCGCTCTTAACTAAATCTATCCATTTCCTTCGTGGCCTTCCCACGGGTCGTCTTCCTTCTACCTTTCTGTCAAATTCCTTCCTTGCAGTTCTGTTTACTGGCATCCTCTTCATGTGACCAAACCACTTCAGTCTTGATATCTGAATCTTATTGAGGAGAGAATCATCTATAGCTACTTCTTCTCTAATTTTCTTATTCCTAATCTTGTCTTTCCTGGTTTTCTGGATCATAGTGCGTAGGAATTTCATTTCAGCTGCCTGAAGCTCTGTTGGTCAGTGTTGTGGTTTCGAGACTGTATGTAAGAATTGGTGTATAATAGGACTTGTACAATGCCATTTTTGTTTTCATGGGTATTTGCTCATCCCACAGCAGGTGTCTTACCTGGTGGTAAAAGTGTGTTGCCTTATTGATTTGATTGTTCACCTCATGTTTTGCTAGGTTGTCATTTGATATAACGCTACCCAAGTATTTGAAAACTGGAACGCTGTCCAGTTGAGCTTCATTTAACATGACTATTGGTTCTGCTCCTTCCCCATACACTTTCATCACCACCGTCTTGGTCTTGCTGATGTTTAAACCATATTTCTTAAACTCCTCATTCCAGCTTTGTATTCTCTCTCCCAATTCCTCTTCTGAGTCACTCCAGATCGCAACATCATCTGCAAATGTGAAGGCTTTTATATCTCCATGTTCTTTCCTTTTAATAGATTTCATTACTACATCTATTACAATAATAATAGAAGTGGTGACAATGAGCTGCCCTGCTGCACTCCTCTCTTTGTTTCAAACCAGTCCAACAAACCACATCCTACTTGAATAGAGCTTCTGTTCCCACTATACAACATTTTCACTTTGTCTATGAGGCTGTCTCGCACTTGAAGTTCTTTCATGCATTGCCAAATTCTTTCCCTTGGTACACTATAATATGCTTTCTCAATGTCCAAAAATATTAGAAATAAAGGCTTGTTCCAACATCATACCGCTTCCTTATCTGTTCTGTCCTCCTTTTCTGTGCCTGGATCTTCATCCTAAAGTTTGCCACAACAAGATGATGATCACTGCCGATGTCTGCACCTCTCTTATTCCTGACATCCAACAGTGAATGCCTCCACCTTCGTCCAATCACCACATGATCTATCTGATTCTCTGTCCTATGATCCGGTGATACCCAGGTCACCTTATGGCAATCTTGATGTGGAAATACCGTACCACCAATATTGGGCATTAGATATGCAGAACATTTCAATGCCCAAAAGCACAATAAACACTCAGCCATGAGCATCCATATGAAAGACACCGGACATAGCTTTACCACAATCGAACAGGATCTCCAAATTTTAAAAAGACTAGATAAAGGCAGGCTCATGACCGAGTTCGAAAATTTATACATTTTTTTGGACCAAAAATATAATAAGAATAAGAATTTAAATGATCCAATAGACAACCGAAGCCCTCTTTACGAACAATTAATATTTTCGCTCAATAGTTTAAATCTGAAAGAAAAAAGACTTGTTAACATCCTCAAAACAAGCTCTCCAAGCACCCCCACTAAGCCGCTCAACTCATCACGCCCCTGTTCTCCCTCCAATACACACAACTCCTCCCCAAGCGCCAATCACATACCCACAGCGCCGCCTTCTCAAATCCACTCCCCTCCTCTAAGACGTCACACGTACAACACGAGGAGCAGGACATTAGCGACAGCCAGTGCTCCACAAACCTCCTAACAATTAGGTAACAGCTCAACAGCTTTCAAGGTAAATTTTTAACTTTCACATTTTTCATTTCTCAATGATTTCCCGTTTCTTTTCTCTTTCCGTCATTTCACTTAACTAATTAAGACAAATCCTCCATTTTCAGATTTCCCTCACATGTAGGACAGCCCAAAACACCGATTGCACTGCACAACATTTTCGACCGTTGCCCATTCAACCAACAACTGACTTTCCCACACTTCAACAACAAAATATACACAAATTTTTAGTCAACTAGGAAGAACCTAATGATGTTTTTAACTATCTTCATTTGAAGCTGGTGTTGTTTTAACTCTGTCTTAGCACAGCAAAAGCTGTTCACTTGCACTGTGCACTCCATTCAAATAGAGAGTGACCAACGGAGTTGACTACCTCATGAATCCTAGGGCGAATTATTTTGGTTGGAGCCAAATTACAAATAGACAAATTGGAATGTTTTACCTCATCAATTTTAACAATTAGAAATAAGTGTACAGTAATTATAAATTGTGTTTTATTTTGCCAACATTTGTATATACTACGCAGAACTACCATCGCACTCAATACCATACGGACTTTGATTACTTCCATTTTTATACTGTGCATATGATAACCTCATTTTAATATTAAGAAACCACTAGCGTATTTTACTATGTGTAACTAGTCTGTTGTTATTTCGTTTAGGATAGGACTTTGTACGTGTTTTTAATGTATTCTTTCTTACATATATTGTTCACAATTTCCAACCAGACGTCTGGTTTAATTTTGAGGTGCTTTGATATGACTGATGATGCCCCACATGGAGGGCGAAACATGTCTCCATTTTAACGATGTTTAACTAAAAATGTTAACATCCAGTAATGTATTGAATAGGTTGGAGTCCAATAAATTCTTTTATATTATTATTATTTAAATAGGATACGAATGGGTTAAGTCCTTTATTATCCTGGCCCACATTTGCATTCAAATCTCCTCCACTTATAATAACATCCTTCCTCTTCTGTTTCTTAATCGTGCTATGTAGATGCATATAAAATGGCTCTTTGGCTTTTTCCTTTGCTGTCTCAGTGGGTGCATAGCACACTATCATCACAACATTTCTGATATTGGTCTTGAAATGTGCCACTGTTATCCTTGCCGACACTGGAAACCACTCCATAAGGCTCCTCTTAGCCTCCTTGTCCATCAATATACCCACACTTTCACAACTCATTCCATTACCCTCAGGTCTTCCAGAATATATAAATGTAGCTCCATCATGGGTGATCAATTCCTCAAACTCACTCCATCTCACCTCACTTAATCCTAAGATGTTCAGGCCATAACTCTTTATACATGCCACTGCCTGTCGTAGTCTTCCACTTTCCCGCTGAGTTCTCACATTCCAAAATCCAATTTTTGTTACCTTTTTCAAGCCAAAAGTCGTCATCTTTGGATCAGTCCGGTTTCTCTTTGTTGATGTTTCTGTAATGGTTTCATTTAAGGTTGTGCGAGTTATTGGCCCACAGCACCTGAGCTTGGTGGTGGGGCTGCCACCTGAAGCTCCCAGGCATGGTGTTTTCGGTTGGGATTGTCTCCCTTAGCCTTTGAAGATCTCTCTTCACCACAAGGCAGTGGTTTCCGTCTTCATTTAACCCCAAGAGGAAGGGTTGCCTCCTCCGCCAACTTTGCCGTACTAAAGGTCTCCTTCTCTGCCTCAGCTGCCGTTAAGGACTTCACCAGAGCCCCGTTAGCCATTACTTTTCAGGGTTCCTGTAAGACCTTCACAGATACCGTAGCGGTCCTGTGGCACACAAGGTCCCCACTGTACTTCGCCCTTACAGGTTATCCCCTATTTCAGGGATGGCGAACCTATGCCACGCGTGTCACTAGGTGACACGCGAACACGATTTCGGTGGCACGCCACATGAACATAATAGTATTTTATATATACGTGTTGTACTACAGACAATGCATATCTTATAGTGTTTTACGTGTAAGAAATAAATACCGAAAATGTAAATACTAGTTCCATTCGGACGTGCAATATGACAATACTGCTACTCTGATATGTCTGAAAGTCAAGTGAGATAACAGTGTCGTTTTCTGGTGGTTTTGTATACGGACATCGCAAACATGTTTTCGGTGCCGAAAAGAACATAAACTTAACAAAAGTGGTGACCGTATTTTTCAAGAACTCTGGCATGTTAAAAAGATGTGTTGCCTGTGTTCGAAAAAAAATAAAATTGTATCCCCACATTTAATTTAAAGCGCAATTTCAAGATTGGTCATTCAAATGTTTGTTGCATTTCAAATGAAGAAAGAAGAGTATTCGTTTCACAAAATATCGAACATTACACAAAACAAACTAATTCTTTTGTATCATCTTTCCGGCCAAGGAATAATATCAGTGCGACTGTTATATCTGTCTCACTGCATGGTACAGCATGCATGACGGTGAGTTGTTGAAAGAAAGTTTCTTATTGACGTCCGACACATTATTTGAAAACTTCCCTAACAAACAACTAATAATTAACAAAATTAAAGGAACTGAACTGCTGTCAAGGATAGAATAATAAAAATGAGTGAAGAAGTTTCGGAGCAGTTGAAAGCTAATTTGGATAACACATACATGTATGCAGTATGTTTTGATGAAATCGTGAATGTGACCTTACAAACAAGGATAGCTGTTTTTTTTTTAATTTTTTTTTTTTTAAGATTTCCTCATGTAAATGTGATGAGGGAGAAATTAGTTTAATTGTTGAGCGTGCAAACTACAACATGAAAGATAATGAAGCTAATGAAGAAAGTGAAGTCCATTCGCAATATTAGTACTTTTGATTTTTATATCTAATAATACTTTTTTAGAATTTGTTTTATGTCGCACCGATACAGATAGTTCTTGTGGCGACAATGGGATAGGCTCAGGAGTGGGAAGGAAACCGCCGTGGCCATAATTGAGATACAGCCCCGCGGAACATGCAATCAAATGTATTTACGAGATATATGTATTATAAATATATAAATGAATCAGTAAATGAATAAATAAATAACATATTATGAAACTGGAAAGGAAGTTGCCGGGGGGGTGGGGTTCTAGGTTGTAGACATCCCTTAATGGAAAACAACAAGTGGCACAGTCAACAGTGGAGAATAATAAACCAGACTTAAAATGGCACACTACTTGGAAAAGGTTCGCCATCCCTGCCCTATTTCATACCGTTACCTGTCCCCAACGACATGGGCGAGGGGTTGGACTTATGGTGGACAGTATTATGTTTGGGGATTTTTAATGAGTATTAGTGAATACTCATTTGGAGCAGTTGAAAGCTAATTTGGATAACACATACATGTATTCAGTATGTTTTGATGAAATCGTGAATGTGACCTTACAAACAAGGATAGCTGGTGTTTTTTTTTTTTTTAAGATTTCGTCATGTAAATGTGATGAGGGAGAAATTAGTTGTAATTTTTTTGATGGAGTTTATTATGTTGTGTTTTAATGAAGCAGTATGTGATTTAACTAAGTAGAGCGAAGAGTGAAGAATCTTTGAGGTGTGTGTGTGATCGTTGCGTGGCTTTTCTTGCAATGTAAATTTGTATTGACATAAAGATTCTAAAATTGTTTTCAGTGTGTAAAATACATAATCTTTTTCACAATTTGCTTTATGTTGTATCAAAACAGGTAGACCTTACAGCAATGATGGGATAGGAAAGGGCTAGAAGTGGGCATGGCCTTAATTAAGGTACAGCTCCCAGCATTTGCTTAGTATGAAAAAGTGTAATATTTTAAGGTCTATGCTGGTGTCTGTGAAGTGGTGGGAGTTGTCATATATGTGCTTGCAGAAGGCTTCAGGCATAGAGAAAGAGATTCTGTATTCTTGATCCTCTTTTTCTATATCTTTTCTGCCTTATTGGAGGATTCAGTGCTAATGATGACTCCTACTATTTTATTGTCATTCCTGTGTACAAACCCTAGACAATTTTTAAAATGAAGAGTTATTTTTTCCTTCTTGCCCAAATACTTACCATAATTGATTAGACACTTGCCACCTTTGATCAGGATTGTGAAAACGACACAGCATAAATGGTTGGCATTTAAGTGTACTGATATGCGAGAGGTCCACTTGATACTTTATAGCTCTCATTTCGAAGACTAAATTCTACCACTCCAGCTAGGATTGCCAGATTTTTTACATCAAAGTAAGGGAAACTTTTGTATAATTAGCTTTTAATATATTAAAAAAATCCAATTTATGAAAAACGGAACTTATTCCAGGCCATGAACTTATTCATGTATCAACAGTTGGTCTTAGAGGAAAATACATCTTTCAATTCTGTTATGCCAAATTCTTGCTTTATCATCATCATCATCATCGTCAGGTTTCTGGATATACCTATTTAAATACCTATGTCCGAAAATCCCCTCTTAGAAGTATATTACGTCAGTCATCATTTTCATGATGCAGGTACAGTACATTGTTGAAAACTGAAGTAGCATACATAGGGCATGAGTGGTAGACATGTTTTTTAAATGTTCCCATGGTTTGTATACTTTTTGCTAGGGTTTTTGATTTACTGGGACTGCTCCCTAGCGTTTGAAATATTTCTAGAGCTGGCTGGATGTGCCATAGTATTCCATGAACCAAAAGAATTTAAGAACCCCTGCTCTATAGTCTGCTCCCTAATACAGAAATTGTTCTTCCATTTGATTTAGGTGTTAACACGAACTGCTGTTGAACTGATAGTTTTGTTGTATAGCTCTGTAATTCTTGAAGATGACTAAAGTGTTCTATAGTTTTTGCACTGAACAAGTTAGCCATGCGGTTAGGGGCGCACAGCTGTGAGTTTGTATTCAGGAGATAGTGGGTTCAAACCCCACTGTCAGCAGCCCTGAAGATGGTTTTCCATGGTTTTTCATTTTCACACCAGGCAAATGCTCAGGCTGTATCTTAATTAAGGCCACAGCCAGTTCCTTCCCACTGCTAGCTCTTTCCTGTCCCATCATCACGATAAGACCTAGCTGTGTCAGTGCGACATAAAACAAATTGTAAAATTGAATAGTTTTTGCTATATTTGTTACTTTTTTTACTAACATGTTCTTTCTCTATTTTTTCTTTTCAGCTTAAGCAGCAAGAGTACAAAGAAACTTCTTTCAACTGTGGACAGCATAAACATAAGTATTGCTTCCAGCACATCTCCCTTCCTTGCTATTGGGAAGAAAGTTAGAAGATTTATTGGACAGCCCCTACCATTTCCCACACTGGAGCTGGGAAATTTAACAAACCAGGTCTACAGGTATTGTTTAATAATTGATATATATATAAATGAAGCCTACATTACAAAATCCTAGAAACCACTGGTGAGGGTTTAATCCACGGTTGGATTTTGTTATTAACTTCTAAAATTGCAACAAACTTTAAATGTAAATGTGGTAAACTGAGATAGCCATGTTGGGCTTCGGAAGAACAACTTCTTGTAAGTATTTATTCTTCCCATGACCCATTCTAAAATACACTTACCTTGAAGAACCGTTAATCCTCTCTGAGTGCACAAGTAACACATTTGTTGGAGTTCAGTGACACTTGTTAAGGCGAATTGACTAACCTTTGCATTGTATTCTATGGCTTCTTTGTGGGTATCTGGAGTCTGGACTTTTCAGGTAATTGTAAATTCAGTTGTCAGCTCATTTCGAGAAAAGTAGAAGGGCAACATTAGCATGTTGCTACCGACCAAATCACTTACCACTCTAATAATTAATCTAGTATTGGTTTAATAATTGGGTTATTGGTGGTGGTAGTGGTAGTATAATATTAAAGAGAGCAAACTGTTAAGTGTTAATGTATGAAGTGATGGGGATTAGTTTTTCATCAGAAATGAAACGATGCAGAACCTTAATGCTGAGATGCAAAGTGGATGTAGAAAGGAAACTTCAGTGGAAGTGAACCTTAATTCTGTGATATCCAAACAATTAATTAATAGAAAAGTGGGAATCCGTATATAAGTGCTGTAGGATTCAGTACAAAAGTGATATTCCATTATTTACATGCACTATGTGTGTGTGTGTGTGTGGGGGGGGGGGGGGGGGAGAGCTTAGCATTATCATCAGGTAGCTTTAACAGTAATACAATTCCAAGAAGCAAAATACATCATTTCTTCTGCAAATGTTATTCTTTCTGTATAATGATTTGGTGTACTACAGAAGCTTTTTGCAATTTCACAAATATAATTTTTTATTTGTACCTTTTTGAAATAATGTTTCATTTTCTAGCTTAAACCCTACCAGTGGTTTAGTTTCTGCATATATTCACAGTTCTGTTAGTCACTGGGCTAATTTTCATTAAGATATTCAAATGAAAGAGGATGGCTATAACAGGGCAGATTAATATTATTATTTTGTTAGAAAAGGGATCATTTTGTTTACAAAACTTTCAAACCAACGATGCAAATTGATTTTAGAAAGAAAAATTAAGTGGAATTGAATCTTAATTTTGGAATATCCAAATATTTAATTATATTCTTAGAAAAGTGGAAATCCTTATAGAAATGGTGTCGTTTTTAGTATGAAAGTGATACTCCATTATTTACTTCACCAGGAGTACAGGGTGCACACAAAGTCTGTAGACCTCTATATTAAATTAAAACTGAAACTGACATGATATAAAGGTACATATACTCGTTATTTATTTATTTCTAATTACACCTTAGGAACCTAAAACATCCTTATGTGTCCCTCCAGGGTCTCTGCTCAGCTGAATTTGCTGCCATGTTCTGATGCTCGTATTAGGCAACATCCTTGGGGTCACTGTCTGGAAAGCTTTGTGCACTGCATTTTTCAGATCATCAGTTCCAACATACCACTGCTTCCTCACCTGTTTCTTGCTGTAACCCCTGAGTGCGTTATCGGGTGTTGTTAGATTAGGGCTCCTTGGTGGCCATGGAAGAGGAGCTCGATCAATTTCCGATCCTTGACCGATCCAGCTATTCCCAAAGACTGCGTTCAGACATTTTCAGACAGCCACTGCGTAGTGAGCCAGCGCCCCATCGTGTTGAAATCAAACAATGTTCAAAATTCCCATATTTTGCAGCTACGGGGTGAGCCAGTCATTAATCATCTGGAGGTAACTGTTCTTATTAACAGAACGATAAAAAAAGTAACAGCCAAACAGATGTGTTTGTGTCAATCTGGTCCAGATCATGACATAAGGTGGGTTTTGCTCGATTTCTCGAAAAAAGAAACTTGGATTTTCTTTTCCCCAAAAGTAAACATTACAACTACGGGAGCTGCAATAAATTGTACATTTATCAGTGAACATAACTTCTGCCTTCTGAGCCGTTATTTGGAATTGTTGCAGCATCTGACCACAAGCATCAACACGTCTATCAAATCATCTGATAATTCGACACCTTATTTTCAGATTCACTTTGATGTGTTTCCTCATGGTTGATTTCAGTATCCCCAACTCCGACACACATTTCCGTATGGATTTGACCGGATATTGTTCAATAGATTTTTCCATGTCAGCACAAAGTTCAAGTCTGGTGGATGGTCTTCCGCTTCTCGGCACATTGCAAACGCCCGTTTAAAAAGCTTTCTTTTCCCATACTAACGTCTTCTACGTCAATGCTGCTTTCACAAACCGCGCAGCAAAATCGTCCCTCACATTTTAAATTGATTTACCACTAATTTTACACTTGTGAATCCACACAGCGTTGAGCAAATATTCCTCAATCGTATAATCACTTGTATCGGCCATTCTTTCAATATCTTGGCACCAACTGCTGTCAACAGTGAAACTCAATAACAGTGGGTATCTGACAATAGAAATAAATAAATGATGAGCAGGGGTATACAGACTTTTTGTGCACTCTGTACACTGTATTATGAAAAAATAAGCATGTAACCCCTGCCAAGGACACTAAACAATTTGATTTAAAAAGATATCTGGACACCTACTTGAAACTGTCCTGTAAGTGTTCCTCAGATATTCTCCCCAGAGTGACTTAAATACAGGGTGGGTGCCTGCCCACCGTTGGCCATTATTACTGCTCAAACTGTGTGGGAGAGGCAATCTGCTAGGTGTTGGAAATTCTCCAAGTAATATATTCTTCCTACAGCATTGTAACAAGCGTAGTTGACATTGTTCATTGGGGTCTAGAGCAAAGTCGCCATTCTAGTTTATCCCAGTGATGCATATATGGATAAAGAAGAAATTCCACCTTATCAATACTGTTTATTGTAAATGACTTACATCAGTACCGGTTTCCACTTGTAAGTCATTTACCATCTCTGAAATGGTCTTCTGCTGTGGACATACACCATTTCCAGTTCACAATCACATCCTCAACAGTTGACTTGGGACAATCTACATGGGTTAGAAATAGCTTATTGATCAGCGATGTGGCAACCAATAACCATTCTCCTTTCAAAGTCGCTAAGCTCCCTTACTCCACCCATCAGCAGGTATAGCACTGTACAACATCGAGCCCTCAGCTGCCTTTTATAGCAGCAATGGAAAGCAATGAACCGAATGTCCCAAAGTTTCAATCTCACCTTAGGCACGCCTACAGTGGTTGTTCTCCTGGCTTCTACCATACAAGCTTCTTACTGGAACCACGTCTGCCATCATTTTGATGCTTTCAGTCCACTCTGATGTTGAAAGGCCTACCTTTTGTGCGAACCACGTATTTCCTTGAGGGTGCTGTGCTTAGAGGGCAATTCCTTTACCTTTTTTAGGAAGGGAGCATCATTTGTTACTACTACTACTACTACTACTACTGCTGCTGCTGCTGCTGCTGCTGCTGCTGCTGCTGCTGATTTTACAATTATTTGTCCTTGACTTCTCAGTGCTATGCACTCATCATCAAAATAATATGCTAATTGTTCTTGCTATCAGTAATTCTGATATTTGTTGTATTTCTTACCATTTTCCTTAAGGCTGTCAGCTGCACTGCAAGTATGGCCTGACCTGGATCCTACTCATAACAAGAAACAATCACTTCGAGTGTTATATCTGCTTTCCTCTGAGGGAAAGAAAGCCCGTCGTGACTTGATAGCAGCTGTGGAGCTGCTTAAAACAGGCTCAGGAAGGGCTGTAGAAGGTATAGTATCATCTTGTAGTTCTCTTAGAGGTAGGAAAAGTTATTGAAAATACTCCTTTGATAAATGAGGACCGTTTTTTCAAAACTCGCTCCTTGCAAAATCATAATTTTTCAGGAGAGGCAAAAAACTGGTTAGACAATAGAGTAAAAAGGATAATTTGACAGAGTACATCTTAAACAGTTTATTTGTTAGTTACAATCTGATATAAGTATAGTCAAAAGCACAAATTTGAATAGTTTGTCCAAAAAAAGATAGGGGAAAATGTTCGTTTTTTTCAAAACTCGCTCATTGCATAATCCTATTGAGTAAAACTTTCCTCCACAGCATATATAAAACAAATTCTAAAACATAAAATGTCAGAATTTACACACAGACATTATCACAATACTATAAATGAAGAATAGTAGTGGTAATAGTATATACGATACCAGTGTTTCAAAATTTAACAGACATAAAATTAATGAATCTCTGTCTTTATTGACTAGACCTCTTTATTTCTCAATCAGTTTCCCGAACTTCTGTATCCTCCATCATACCACTTACATTCAGCTTGTTCTTGGTATGTCTCTTAAGAACCACTTCATAGAACTCCTTAGCTTCCCCAGGTATTTGTACGAATTTCATTAACTTTGCCATATCTTGGCTCTTTTCCTTACTAACGTGATTTACTATTTTCATTTTTGGAGCCAAGTCAATTTCTTTGAAGGAAATCTTTCCTTTATTGAGTATTTCTACAATGGTTGATTCACCACTGTATGTGTATCGAACAGCGACTTGTACCTTGAAGTTTTCATGTTTCCTGTATTGAATGATGCTGGTTTTGTGATGTTGAAAGGTCCCTTTCAAAATCTTTCTTGATTTTGCCTTCAGATCATAGATGTTCCAATCTCACTTGTTCGTGATCACTGAGTAGGCTATGATACTCTATAGGTGATGCAATCTCTTCTTTCTCTCTGTATTTTTTCTCTACGTTCCCGAACACTCGATCTGGCGGCAAAAAGCTATGACCTCGAATCGGAAAATAATGTCCAACTGATGTGAAAACTTTAGACTTTTTGAGGAAACGTGCCACAGATGCTAATAAAATACTATTCTTATTTTGGGATACACAGGAGTCTGAAAATAGCCTGATTTTTTTATATATCTAGCCCCTTCCTTGCAAAGATTATTTTCTAAGTGCTCAAGATAGTCTTTTATACCCAAAGCCATTTCATTCGCTCCACGACCCCCCCTCTGTCTCCAACCATGTATAAAAGAAAACTTTACTTTTGTCCAGTTGCTTTTATTTGTCATGACACAAAGATTATATAACCATGCTTGTCTCAAGTAAAATGCTTCCCCTATAGATAATTTAGGAATGGGTTAATTTTGTTGCATGTCAAATATAACATCAACATGACTATCATCCGTTTCTTTAAGTATGGCAAAAAATTTATTAGCTCATGCTTTGTGTAATTTATAATCAATACGAGCCTTGTTCCTTACAACATCATTTTTCGTATCTTTAATTATCAATAAAAGTTCTTTACATGTCGAACATGTATCTGAGTGTGGATTCCCAAAACCTAAATAGAATTTTGTATAGAAAATTTGCTTGTACTTTGAGATTGAACATTTTGATTTCCCTTCTAAATCTCTTTCTTTGCAGAACTGAATGTACATTTTATTGATATTAAGGTCCGGATACCAACATTCATACATTAAAAAAACAATGGAATCTCACATGTCAGCAAAATATCCAGCAGTCTAGCGACGTTTGCTGTAATGAGCGAGTTTTGGTATACCGCATATCGTAGTAATGAGCGAGTTTTGGGAAAACGACCCATATTTAGCAGCTTGTTGTGATGACAATAAACAACTTTTGCTAAAACCAGTTTAAAGACATGAAAGGCAAGTGACCTAACATGCATGTCCCGTATATAACTCAATTCACCCCATTTTTGCAATGAGCGAGTTTTGAAAAAACGGTCCTCAAATATAGATGGGCAGTTGTTAAATTAAAAGAAACTCTTGTCACTGATCCTTTATAGCTCTTATCATTACTGTTTCAGTAACACATTGGAATTAGATAAACCTGCATTGTCCCACTCATCTCTTTCTCTGCTTTCCCATCTGCTTCCCAACTACCAGTACTTCCTATGCAACCCTCCCACTGACATATGAGGAACCTTGGTGTTGTTAGTCGCTTAGTCACTTTCGACTCTCCGTGACCCCATAGACCAAAGTGCGCCATTTCTTCCTCTCATATACTATTTTCAGAAGTCTTTCTAAATTGAGAGCCGTGGCTTCTTTGATGAGGAACCTGTCTTACTCCAAAGTTGCAAAAGCACAATAATGATATTGAGAGTGCCTTATAATGTCCATTTCATGGACAGTTTACATGCTGATGAGAAACCTAATCTACAAGAGGATGATGGGAAGTTAATCTTTGAGTGAGGCAGAGAGCAACTGCCTCTGAATCAGAAGATGATCTATAGGAAATATGAGTTAGATTGTACGAATAGGCTAACATCAGAGGTCACAGAATGATGGGCAATGTGATGTTCCATGAACAGCAAATGAGGGATGAATCCTTGCACTTAAATACAAAGGTTCACTCCATCTGAATCAAAAGCGAACTCCATTAAGACAGTCATATATATAACCACTTGTGAAAAATGCACATTAAATCACCTCGCTGTACACATATGATCATCCTGAATGGTTTATCACATCGGTGAAATTTGCTTTTGAACGTCTGTAATCAGTGTAATGACTCATCCTTCACTCGCTGCTCATGTTGCAAGTTAAAAGTATGCTTTGATCATTTTGTGAAATATAACTAATATCTTGTATACAACATCTTTCTATTCCGAGGCAGATCTTTTTCACTTAAAGATAAATTTACATTGTTCTCCTGGAGACAAAGTTTTCCATTAGCAGCTAATATTGCACATATAATCTAGACACTGTGTGACACTTCCAATGATATCAGCAATATAGAGTTTTCCTAACCTAACTTATTAAAAATGATATGAGTAATTTTGTTACTATGGGGCCTAAAGCTGTGTCCTGCGTTACTTGCACTGACTTGTGTCTTTTGTTGCACCATTCTTCCATAACCTGATTCCTTCATGTTTACAAGAGTTTAGAACTTTTTATTACTATGTTGTAGGACTGTCGACCTTGATACAAAGTCCTTCATTCTTGGTCATCCTCATCTTTGTTGTCTTCATAATCTTATTATTGCCTGTGCATATTACATGAAGATAACTGTAATTTATCTACAAGTACATGTTGCCTGTTTCACATCTGTCACTATTTTAAATCAGTCTATTTTTTTTTTTTTTTTACAGAAGCCCAACTTATCATTGACCATGTGGAAAAACAGGTCATGTCTGCTGACTTGATTGACACTTCCAGTGACACAGGAATCCCTACGAGCAAAGTATCGCTTAACGACTGTGCAATGGTCAAACTGTGGCCATTCCAGGAGTTGTTGTCTCTCTTACTGAGTGCTGCATTTATGAGAGAAGTATTCCAGTTCAGGATGAATGAGAATAATGGTACTCCATGTGAAAATGTTAATTCTAGTTTTCCAGATTCAAGGATAATTGACAAGAGTAAACAGTCCAATATTGCAAGACAACTAGCAGTTGTTCTGGAAAATTTAGCTTCGATTCCACCAGTGTTTGTGGGTCTTGCTAGACAACATTCTGTTAATACTGCGTCTGATCAGCAATGTGTTCTGGAGCTTCTCATGTGGCATTTAAAACACAATGCCCTATCCCCTGCTCGAAGTTTCTCTCAACACTGGCTGACATGGAATCCAGCAGAAGATATAAATAATGATTCAGTAGCTGAGGTTATGAACTCTATGGAATCATCAGAGGTGAGCAAATTCTGATACTCTTTATCACACCTGTAATGTGCAGTGGGAAGGGGAGAAACAAATGTGTACAGTAGTTGCTCAAAAGAAGAATGAGCGCATGGTATTGCATGTACCTCACATTTAATATTTTATCAGGTTTAACTTTAATTATTATCAAAATATAATTCACTTCCGATGTAGATACAAAGCATGAGGATACCTGCAACAGACGTTATATCTATAGGTTCAGTTGGTTCTGAGAAACTTGTACATGTGAAGAACGTACAGGGAGGGTAGGGACACGCATTCACCAGGTTAATGAGATCATTGAGTTTGAAAGTTACTCAGAATAATTTGAGTGATGTCCAGAGAGATGTCACTTGTACTTACATGTGAACAGTCCTGCAGATGTGAATCAATTAATTGTGATTGTGTTTCATTCTCAAGGTATTTCATAAGCAAGGCCCACATTTTGATGATATGATGTCATCTTTTAACTGGTGCATCATACACATTTGCTAACTTATTTATAAATTCTGATTTCAGAAATGCGTATTTATTAAGTCATCGTCATTTTTACTTTTAGGATTTTTTTTTTTCAATTATATCTCATTATTTTGTCATTTTCAGCAACTTTAGTTAAATTCTTGTTTTAAAGTCACTTTTCTTTGTTGTGTATTATTATTTAGTCATTCTTGTGCATTTACGTTGGGTAAGCAACATACCTGAATATCATCTAAGCTTTTAATAAACAAGAATACGCAAACATCAAAAGCTTCAGTACTCAATTCAAAAACTGTGAAATAAAGTAACCTTCTACAACCCTTATCAAAACCCTGTGGAAATCATATCCCTAGAGAGCAACGGGACATTGCTTCTAATCTCGAATGGCTTGCAATGGCAGTGGGAGGTATTGTCACTGTAGTAGGTACAAATTCACATTTAAGTTAGGTTGTTGAAGTGCCTGAGTATTAACATATATATCCATACTTGTTAGTTTTGTTTTACATGATGCAAGTTTTTATTCGTGTGTGAATCACTTCAAGTATTAGAATGCCAAAGATAAAGGCTTTAGCTGGGGAAAAATATTTCACAATTTTGGTGATTTCTGCAGATGGTCAGATACCTTTCTGAAAAATATGTGAAGTGAAAGGGGCAGCAAATACAAGATTTACCATTCAACAGAAATTCACAGAAGTCTTTCATCACAATATGGGGACAATGTTTTGCTACAACAAAGTGTTTACCAGTGGATTGAACCATTCAAAAGGGTGTTGCATGAGCATGAAAGATGAGGAAAGATCCGGGCATCAATGTGCAGCCGTAACTGATGCCAATATTGAACAAGTGCATGATATGATCCTGAATAACAGACGAGTGACTGTTCTATGAATTTTCACTCCTGATACACCCTCAGACCACAGAAAACGGATTATGGAACGTTGTTCTTCCTTGGT
The DNA here is from genome assembly GCF_040414725.1 of Anabrus simplex. Lineage (NCBI taxonomy): Eukaryota > Metazoa > Arthropoda > Insecta > Orthoptera > Tettigoniidae > Anabrus > Anabrus simplex. Next base: position 351,092,870 of record NC_090265.1, on the reverse strand, counting down.
GCAAACAGAGAGTGGAACGGCCATCTTTGCATCACAACAGTGCAAGCTGTAATGATCTGATAATGCTGAAACCTACCACAGACCTAGACAACGGTGCCGTCTAGCGGCTGGTGAGCACACAACACCATAGGGTCAACCTACAGTAAAGACAAATAGAGCAAAATTGCAGATACTTATTGACTTGCCTTCGTATTATAAGTATGAATAGTAACGCTGTTATTCTAGTTCATACAACAAAGGTTGAATTGAAAGAAAGGATCTCTGAGACAGTTTTTTACTTGCATGACAGGAATACTTAATGTTATTTAAAGAACACCAGGTTGAGAACACAGTCTACATTAAATGTAAACTCAGTGACAGACCATTGTGGGCAGAGCAGGCTACAAAAAACAGGGACTATGATCACTAGAGCCAAAATTTCCATGCACTATAAAATCTCAAAATATGCATGCATTCATGCGCTATCATATGGCAAAACATGCACAATAAACTGGAAAATATGCAGTATCAGAATTCAGTTCCTTTTGAAACTTTCTCCAACAACTAATATCTACAAATTGTCTTGATGTAAGCTCACCTGTTTATCTGTCAGCACATTCAAAAGCATTCTGCGTCACAAGACATGACAGGTCCATGCTTAAATGGAGGCATTTGTGACAAAGTGAGGTCAAATTGTATGTCTTTTGCATTTTCACCACACTACATCTTTTATAAGCTTGACGAATGCAATATCAGTATTTGAACAGAACACTTCGTTCAATCTATCTCTACTTGCTGCAGCTACTTCTCTGTGCGATGATTGCAGACACATATGAATGTCCTCAATAAATAGTAATGATTGCTTGCTGCGATAACAAAGACGTGTGACGAGTGAGAGTTCTGGGTAGAAAATTCCAGGAAAACAACGGAAGGGGGTTCAGTGAAAATCCAAGGTCTGTAAGCTGCTATCTCAGTAACGCGTCGTTAGACAAGTGTGATAGAAGTTTTGATTTTTTCATCTAATATAGACAAAAAAATGAGCCGTCAATGCGTAATGCACAATTTGCGGTTCAATTTATAGCAATGTATAACTGGGACACTTTGTTCCTAAGAATTACAGAGATCGACATAGGGCCTTCCAGCTTAGTCAATGTTTACTCAAGCAACAGATAAGAAAGTGCTTGGTTAATTGGATTATAGGACCTCTACCATATGTACTAACTTTGGTTGCAACATAGAATGCCAGGAATACATTCTCTCCGTCTTTTAATAATAGACATGCTGTATACCATGGAGAAACGGTCCCAAATTCTGCAAACCAACATTCATAAAAGGCACTATCATGCAAATTAATTTTATATATGTGCCAAAGTTAGAAGAAAAGTCATGTTATTCAATATTAAACGTCCAAATATTAGCTATTAAATCCAAAATATTCAAAATATTAATTATGCATGAATTTTCTCCTAAAAAGGCCAAAACTTGCAAACATGCAGGGAAAAGGAACGGTTATTTGGAATCGTTAAGCCATAAAATGAATATTTGCAAAGTTTGAGAAGTGTAGCTAGCTTATTTAAAAACATGCATTTGCATTGAAATCTGGGCTCTAATGATCACACTAGAGGATAAAAACTTATTCCTCATTTTCATACACTGCCATTTGATAGATGAGCTCCCTCCATTTCAACCCTAGTTCATCCAGATCCATGGCTTTTCGGCCATAGACTAGTTTGTTTCTGCTTCATCTTCTGGGGCAGGCATCTGCATTTCTTAACACATTGGCGATTATGAGACCTGCCGGCGGGCTATGCTGACCTCTAACTTCTGGACAGTGACACCCGCCTTTGGGTCTCTTAACGCATTGTATGTAATGGATCAGCACCACTCATCGCTCACAGATTGTGGTTTTGTACTTTCCGCTTCATCTGAACATAAGACAAACTAACTTCTTATAATGTGAGACATATAAGGGGTACATTAGGAGATAGGATAATTAAGAAATTATTCAGTATGCATGTTCCATGCATTACAGCCTTTTTTATAAGAATAGAAGTGGTATAAGAAATTCTTTGACCAGTAGTCCAGTATTTTAAGGTACCTAACTGTATGTATGTATGTATGTATGTATGTTGGGTATTCAGCCCATAGGCTGATTGGATCCTCAACAGGTTCACCATTAGCTGTCATAGATGGTCTAGGTGTCACTGAAGAGGCGTACTAGGGAAATGAGGAGTGAGGTAGTTTCCCATTGCTTTCCTCACTGAGCCAGAAGTTGCTATTGCACATCAGTCTGCCAAGCCCACTGAAATGTGTGCACCAACCGACCCTATGAGCGACATTTTCACACCATTCATAGCAGGGACTGGCTGCAGGTACCTAACTAGCTCCATATAAATAATGAGTGCAAAAATGTTCCACAACTCAGGCTCAGTTACATCTGTCCTTTTTTTTTTTTTTTTTTTTTTTTTTTTGGTGTTTCTTCCTTTGTGATTTGTTTCCACCCATATCAAATTAATTTCATTACCAATTAGACCTTTGAAAAACTTTACAATACTACCTTCGATCGAAACAAACAATACTGCATAAAGACCGCCAATTTCAGTGAGGTCACCTGTGGGTCACAGAGTGCGCGCCAGCCCTGTACATTTCTTGTGGACAAGGAGCACCTTAATGCCTCAAGGCCATACTTACGATATATAATAATCTACTCTGAAAACTGTGAAGGAAGTTAGTGGGACGTAAAATAAATAGCATTATTATTATAATAATAATAAAAGGAAGTTTTTGTCTGTCTGTGTGCAATGCCCAGCCAAATTTACAGTATGTGGAGATCTGACATTTTTAACATAGGTAGATGGAAGGGCGTCCAAACGCACCTCGAAGCTGGATTTTTAATTTTTGGTTTTGTTGGCGAGTTGTGAATAAAAAAATGGCGGAAAATGTGTGTTGGGATATGACAATATAACGCACTGTCGCCAGGATTAAATGCATAGGTTCATTATCACTAAGCATCGTACATAAGATAGGTCAATCAAGTCAATTAAGTCCATGGCGTAGGAAGCCATTTTCAGTCCCCGACATGAGGAGTCTGTAATATCTGGAACTGTTTGTGTGTATGTGTTCAATGTCCAACCAAATCTACAGCACACAGGGATGTGAAATTTTTAACGTAGGCATATTTTTAGATGAATCTTTATACAGATGAAGACCTGCTTTTATGAATTAGTTATATTACTTTTAATCATTTTTATTATTTATATATTTATTATATAGCAACACTTCCTCAGTTTAGAGGTTGCCTTAAACACAAAGTATACTTAATACCAACTAATGTTGTGTAATGGAAAAAAATAAAAATAAAAGTGTATTGAATGTTAAAGAAAATTACCAAAGATGATTTCTAATACTCAAATACCTTGAAATCTGTGCTGACATGTACCAGAAACATCAGGTTAGGGTACTTTACATAGAAGTTTTTACAATTGTTGCAAAATTTTTCCAATTTTATGAATGTTTTCTTCATGGTATATACTTGTTAGATGTATATAATTATGTGATATTTACTTGGATTCTTGTTTAAGAAGTGGGCTTTTTTTTTTTCTTTCAGGATGCTTTTCCTCTCCATTGCCCATTGTTAACTGAACTTGTCACTGGGCTAACCCTGAAAGACTGTCCTAGTGGAAGCTCATCAGTTGCAGATTTTGTGGCTACCTCAAGTCTCGGTTCCCAGCAGTCTAGCAGACACATCCTGAGAACTTTACAAGAACTGATCTGGAGGAATATTGCCACTCTGACATCACCAGAGCTGGATTACAAGTAAGATAAACTGAAAATACTTGTTTCAAAGGAAGCACACAAGATAGTCCAATTCTTTTTACTATATGTGAGATTTTTCAGTCCATCAAAACTAATTCAAATTAAATACAATTAGAAAAATACCTTGGAAATGTTCAGTAACAGTTTATACCCGAAGAAGATATAGTTTTTCAGACTGAAAAACCTCACAGTTATAGACGTCCTAATTTCAGGCAGGGATATTCTAAATGTAAAATGAAAAAAATGAGTTTTAGTTTGTGTTTTATTTGGAAGAAAATAATCCTACATAAAATATCACTTTGTTTTAAAATAACGCACAGTAATCTTCACCCCTCTATGTAGTGATGAAAATTCAACACCTTATCTTTGTAATCACATGGAAACCATTGAGCGATGCTAGTTTTCCTCCAGAAGCCTTATATGTTACGATTAAAAAATCTTGTTAGCAAGCTTTGAAGCGTATAATGTCTAGCTCGCTGTCTATAAGTAATGGTGTAGTGAAAAAAGTGTAGAGCCAATTCTGTGTGCACCACAGTTAGGTTATGTCTGGCATTGCTAAACGATTGTCCCATCTTCTTTTCTCCTAAATTCTTGGTAAACATAGCTGTTGTAATGTAGTGCAACCTTATCCTTGTTAGTTGTCAGCACTTCATCAGCATACTGTACAAACTACATTGGATAACTTTCACAACAGAAATGACTGTGTGGTATGGGGTGAAGTGTAGGGACGGTGAACATTGGAATTTCCAGGTTCATCATCAAACTGCTTAAAAGGTAAAGGGAACTGCAATGTACATTGCATATGAATGCACAATTTAAATACGTATACGGCTTATGGGCAGTTTGGTAACACAGTCACCTTAGCGAGATGTCGTACAGTGTATAAATAAATCATCAAATAAATAATACCAGTATATGTACTATGCATGGCTTGTTGGTAGTTTGACAACATGGTTGCGAGGCAGTGTACAGTTTATTCACCACTGACTTGTTATGAGTTCTCATTTGAAATACTTAAAGTTTTAAGTTATCGTTTGTCCGCAGCATCACCTGGAAATATCAGCACCGCACACACTTGTTCTCTAGTGTGGCTTTCAAAGCCTTACAACCAGGGATTTGATATTGGAACGTGCTGGCAAACTAAGACAAAGTGAGCCACTAAGAATCTGTTTCACGAAAAAGAAAGTTAATATTTGTTCTTATCAATGGTAAACATAGAAATAAATGCATTCTTTTTCTCATAACATTGTCATGAAACCAACCGTCTGTGATTGTGGGCCACTTTCTTGTGGTTTGCCATAGTACATAATCAAACATTCTGGTATTGGGAAATTTATGAGTTTGTACAGCCCTGCTTGCAACCATTGTACTTCACCTCAAGTGGCCTCTCCATGTGCTGGGGGTATGTGGGTTTTCCGTTTTGTTTTTATTGAGTACCAAAGTATTGACTGCTCTGGAATGTACAGATGCATGTGTTTGTTTGTGAGTGGCGTGATTACTGTAGACATATGTGCGTGAGAATTTAAGGTTTATTTTGTTTTTGGTGTGTTTGCAGAAATACTTTGTTTTTGAATACAATAATACTGAACAACCCACAAGTTTTCTACTGGATTAATGTCTGGGAAGTTCCTTGGCCACTCTAGGATACAAATATCTTTTTCTTTCTCTTTCTTCACTTTTTTTGAAGTATGGCAAGAAGCCAAATCTTGCTGAAAAGTTCTGTCACCATCTGGAAATCTCTTCTGGAGCTCACTAACAACTCTCCTTTTCAGTATTTGGATATACTGGTCATATTTCATCATCCTGTTAACTAGTACTGATGATCACATTCCTTCATGCATGGAATACCACCAAAATATCATCTTCTGTTGGGAGTTATTGGCTCATTCTTCGCTTGAACCCTCTGCCCCTGCACTTAAAAGTGATTCTCGTCAGAGAAAAGAACTTTCTTCCAGTGTTCCATTGTCCAATCCTAATGACTACATGACCGCAGGAGATATTTCCGACACATTTGTCCTGTTGGAAGGTGTTTATTTACAGGTTTGCAGGCTTTTCTTCCAGCTGCCAGAAGTCTATGATGAACATCAGAAACATCAGATTCACTTTCCTTTCCCCTAATTCATGAGCGAAGTCCACAGCAGTAAGGCTGAGGTTTGATTTGCTTCTTCTGAGGTGAAAACGTTCATCATTTGGCGTCATTCTTTCTTTCCTGCCACAGTTGCCCGTTTTCTTTGGTGAAATTGAGCCAGTCTGTCTGTGCCACTGAATAATTTTATTTATAGTACCTACACCGACACCAGTTTTAGTAACTTCTGTTTGTGTCATGGAAGTATTCTAAGATAATGCTACAATCACATTACGCTTCCTGGGAGTCGTATCCATTGAAAACGTAGGTATTATGAATCACACAAGGAAATTTAAAAATTCCTCAAAGTGACACATATCAAAATAAATACATTTTTAACATAAGACAGTCATCCCACAGATTAATTACCCATGAATGATAGTGCATAGAATGCATAGAGTGTGTGAGATCTAAGGAATAAGCAACCTGCAGCACTGTTGCCAACCATTGATAAAAATTAAAAAAATTAGTGTTCCAATCTGTCTTTCTTGCTCAGGTACTATATTTGTGTTTTAGTTTAGTGGTATATAAGTTCTTTGATAAATTGAACCAAAAGTTGCTTTGAGCATTTTCAGCTGGTTCAGTTTTTCTACTGTACTGTGTGTCAGATACTTATTGGTTTTTTTTTTCTTCTCCTTTTCTGTGCTATAGACTAAACGATGCACAATGTGCAGCAGTAGTCCTCCAGCACTTGATGCAGGGCCTCCGTGAAGCTCTGTCTGATGTAGACATCACGAGGGAAGAAGTAGCTCACTCACCAATGGAGGAAATTGTCTCTAAACTCCATTCCTGTATCAGTGAGATGGAGGAGTTCCCTGTTTTAGAGGTGAACCATTTTACAGAAGCCCTTCGTAAACTAGCAGTTGCAGCTGATTCTTTAAAACGGGATAAGAACAGTGAACTTGAGATTCTGCTATTGACTGGAGAAATTTGGACCTTGCTCGGATATGTTCAGATCACACTGTTCTCCAAGTTTGGAACTTATGATCCTGTGGAGAAGAAAGCCCTGAAACTACGATATGCAACTGAAGAGGTAAGTTGTGGATTTTCCATGATTGCAGTTGTGGTACTTTCACTTAGTTCTAAGAAACTTGTCTATAAATATTGAAGATTTATAATCATAACAAATGAGAGATGATACATCATTTGGAAAGTATTTTGTGCATGCTTTGTGAAACTTGTCAAATACAGTTGTAACTCGTGGCATGTAGTAGTAGTAGTACTGTACAGTGGAAGAGCTCTAAGCCATTTGAGGCTCGACTTGGACGTGAATTCAGATCGTATTTCTCAATGTTTCAACCCTTCATTCTTCATTCCTTACATTCCTTCCTTACATATGAAACACCAGTGTTCTGATTTGGAATATTTTTTGTTGAAAATATCTATTATTCTCTCTTTCTGTTAAATTTCCTGGGAGACATTCTGCACACTTACACCGAGTGATTTGCCTACTATAATAAGGAATCCAATATTATTTTCATAGGCTCATTTACATAAAATAGAGTATGGAAGCAATATCATTCACATGTTGCACATTGGCTCTTTTTGTATGTCATGAATGATACATTTTCTGTAAATATTGTATGAGAATAATTGGGCCTGCAAATTGTTACAAAATACAACCATATGCATCAAAATGGCGATTTTAGTTGTAGAAAAAGTTGAAAATTGTTTATTGTTTATAGTTTTTTCTTCAGTTGTAATAATTAAGCAAATCCACCAATTGGTGGTATAATCCAATGAATTGTAAATATCATGTACAGTCGAACCTGCCCCTAACAGAATTGCACGGGCCCTAAACATTTTCCTTACTACTTTCACTACAAATGCAAACTGAAAAGTACAGTATAATGTTTCACCTTTTCCTAGTATTTGTGTACTTTGTTCTGCACATTAGTGGGCTTGGAGGCCTGGCTTTCTACTACCATTCTTGCTCCACATATCACTTGAAATAATTCTGAATCGTTTTAGTTGGTGGAAAGTCTTGCAGATCTTCCAAGTGTTGAAAGGCCTCTCGATAGTTCTTAACTTTTGATTTCCGGTGATGTTCTGTGGAAGCTTTATCATCTGACTCTTGCTCCTGTATTTCTTCGCTCTTTTGTGGATAATCAGCAATGCATTGATCAATGTCTCTAAGGTTAGCTTCATGATCGCATTCCTAGTTCTCCTCTCATATTTTACTGAAGTTGGGTAGGTCTAGCCTTTCTTGAAGATTCTCAGAGTCGTCGGCAGTGGCTAATTCTTCTCCAGCATTCGTACACTTGAAATTTGCTTTCATGAAGCAAAATTGTACCGTGCCTGGTAGAACTTGCCTTATTGCTTCTGGAATCCAAACGATGGCTTCAGAGGAGCAAAAAATTGTGAACACAGGTCAAAGGCCTTTTCTTGCCTTGTAATTATCAAACTTTTGAATTCTCATGTTTTCATACAAGGCCCAATGATGTTAAAGCAGTGAGAAAAGGAGAAAGGTGAAAACCTCAAGCAAGAAATATAATTGCTGCACTAGTCGAAACAACACCTATAAAAAAGGCAATGGCCTAGACCTGTAACGAACACAGAGAAGAGCATTTCAGGAACACAGCACATGTTCCATGTAAACTGCTTTCTACCGACTGTTACGAAAGAAAGGATCCAAGTGTGTAAACAGCTTTTTCCTTCTGTTGCTAAAATAGGACGAACAAGGCTTCAGAAAAAAAAAAAAAAACATCTGGGAAAATGTATTACAGAAAAGAGGGGAGGAGAGAGAAAAAGCATTGTTAGTATTGGTAAGAAAGATAGTATATGAAGTTTCATATGTAAAATGAGAGGAACAGAATCTCACTACCATTATCATAAATCAAAAAAGGATCAATGTTGTGATCTTGATCCATTATTCAGTCATCATTGACCTATATTTAGGACTGTTGCACAGATGGCAGATTTCCTATCAGTTGTTTACCTAGTCTTTTCTTAAAATTTCAAAGAACTTGGAAATTTATCAAACATTTTCCTTATAAATTATGACACTCCCCATTTCCTCTTTGTGTAAATGAGTATTAGCTCCAATTTTTCCTCTTGAATTCCATCTTTATCATCATATTATGATCTTTCCTACGTTTAAATTCTCCACTCATGGGTATTTGTTTACTAATCTCATTCCATGTCGTTTCTCCACTGACAGCTTGGATCATTCTCCTTAGCTGAACAGCCCGTGTCATTCGTTGTGGTGGTGGTGGTGGTGGTGGTGGTGGTGGTGGTGGTGGTGGTGGTATTTGTTTTAATAGGAAGTACAACCAGGTAACCACCCCCACTCGTCTCCTTATTCCCAGGTGTTCCCAGCCCAAAGTTTGCAACATTTTTGTAACAGTACTCTTTTGCCAGAAATCACCTAGGACAAATCGTGCAGCTTTCCTTTGGATCTTTTCCAGTTTTCGAATCAAGTATTCCTGTTAAGGGTCCCATATACTGGAACCATACTCTAGTAGTGGCCTTACCACTTATTCCATGAATAAGAGGGCAAGGGTCTTGGAATTAGAGTTTTGGGGCAGTCATATTTTCAATTCCTTTGCTTTAGCTTTTCTTTAAGCAGTCATTATGCTGCATTTCCTCAAAATCATATATCACATTCTAAATATATAATAAAGATCTGCCATTGGCTGATGGAATGTACTTGTTCATTATTCTTGCATCGGAAACATAATACAAATCTTAACTTAATAATCTTCTATTTCTATCTTTCATCCTGAGAGTCTGGGGAACTTCGACTTCCATTATCAAATGGAAGCCAGTATCTCAGTCCTTGATCCAGTTGATTACTCCATTGACAGCTGCTTAACATCTGTAATGGTTTCTTTGATTCTTTCATGTTTGGAGTATTTTTGTGAAGTTAGTTAGCACTCTTGTCTAGAGAGCATAATATTCAGCTTCAGCATCTGAGGATAGTCATCTTTTTAACTCTTTCATGTGACAATTACTTCTCGAAGAAAACCTATCCTCCAGGCTAGAGTATATCCCAATTTTTTGAACAGACAAGTCCCTGAACAAATTTAGTTTCTTGTCAGAATGTAATTTTTTTCTCCCATTACCTCAAAGTAGTTGGCATTGTTGCAAGGTGACTGGGCATAAGTTCATCATTAGAGATATTGAAGTCAGCTAGAATAGGTGTGATGTATTTGCAGGATGACTACAGTATTGACAGCAAACAGGTGATCATTTTGTTATGGAACACTGCATAGAACAATAAAAGATCTACAGCATGTTTTCTTCTCTCTTCTATCCTTAATAGTACATGTAGCTGTATTGACATAGTTTTTATTCACCTGTAATAATTTGTTTGTTTGTTTGTTTGTTTGTTTATTTTTTTATTTATTTATTTATTTATAACCTTGTAATGGTTTGATTGTGTTTTAGCACAAAGATGTAGCACGGATACTGTATGCCCATGAGCTTCACGCCTGCTTGATGGGACGAAGTCTGGATGAATACAGCGACTCTAATCTTCATCCTCTCATTCTGTTACATCGGTACAGATTAAATTGGCTCACAGACAGGAAGAAGATTTTGGCTCAAAATGTTGCCTTTCGACCATCTGACAGACCATATTTTCAGGAACTGAAAAAGGTGGGTCTTTTGTATTGATTGTATTTTAGTAGCATGTAGTGTAGTTCTAAAAGGTAAATGTGGAATTTTAATGATGTTAGGGAATAACTAATCTTCACAATCGTGGCCATCATCCATTGCATCCAGTCTTCTCTTCTAGGAATATTGAATTTTGTTTATGATTGAGACATCCTCTGCATGTTTCTGTGATGGTTTTTGTTGATATTATTCTATGGAATATTTGAATAATTGCTCTCCATCAAGTAGCAAGGCCTAGGTTGGTAATAGTTACTACAAAATTACTTTACATAACTTCACTCTGATATTTGTGGATGTACTAAGGTTGTTTTCCCTCAGTAAAAGCTGACAGTATGAGGAAATGATGGTGTACAGTAGGATAGTTAACTCTTATCCACACCACCATTTGCAAGCCACTCTGGAACATGGCTAGTTATCTACAGCCAGTGAGACACACCACAGAATTGTCAATCAGTCAACACTGATCTGCATTTAGGGCAGACACCCAGGTGGCAGATTCCCTATTCGCTGTTGACCTAGTCTTTTCTTAAATAATTTCAAAGAAGTTGGAAATTCATCCTTTTCTTATAAACAAAAATTTGTCCCAATTTGTCCTCTAGAATTCCAACTTTATCTTTTTATTTTGATCTTTCCTACTTTTAAAAACACCACCTCAGACTTACAATAGTAGTTAAATATTTTATATTTAAGGTCCACCTTTTTAGTACAAATTATAAATGATATACATTTATATTAACATTCAGGGACTAGTTTCGACCTAAATCATAGGTCATCATCAGCCATGAAGCAAATTATACAAATGTACTAAATAAAATAAACAATGTAATGACACAATGGTCTTAAAAAACTGTACATGCAGTCAATAGAATTTTAAGGCTGGTTGAATAAAATAAAATAAAGATTTATAACTTGTAATAAAATAATTTCTGTAAAAAGTTTAAGCAATGGAAGACACCTTAGACTTATTCATCTACTCATTTCATTTCACGCCATCTCTCCACTAACAGTTCAGAACATACCACTTATTGCAAGAAATCAGCTTCATTTTCTGTATCAAATCCTATTTACAAAGACTTATAACAATAAAAATTTTCCACCTTTTTGATACTTATATTTGCATTTTAGCAAATCAATTAATTACACACAGTACATGTTTCGTTCTTTTTTAGAACATCTTCAGCTGTTTACATAACTTAGGTGATTCACTAAGTGTTTATCTTTTTAAGTACATTATAATCAGGTACCTTGTTCTTAAATACTACGTAAATATAAATTGAATTAAAGTGAATTAAAAACAATGTGGTGGTTAAATGGGTTAGTGAAATGAGGTGGAATGAATATACTTATAGTTAGCCTATTTTTAAAACTATTTCTATTCATTTGAACAGTTGTTAAAAAGTTTCCATCACTTTTTCACTAAAATATTTTACTTGTCTTCCAGTAAAAAGTTTTTGAAAGATGTAAGACTTTCCTTTGACACTGTTCTCAATATTGTTAAGTGTTCACTTCATTCACTTCCTCCAAGGTGGCAGCTATTTGTTTTTGAACTTAAATATTATATCTTGAATTGGGTTAGTTACGGAACCTTGAAGCTGTTTGCCATTTGCTAATGATAAAGGAGCTTCCCCATATGCTTGCTGTTGTCAGAATTCTTTCCTACTGTGACCTTGGAGGAGCTACGTTTGAAGCAGCCTTCCGTCTTGTGTAATAATAGGCTAACTATAAGTATATTCTTTCCATCTCATTTCACTAACCCATTTAACCACCACATTGTTTTTAATTCATTTTAATTCAATTTATATTTATGTAGTATTTAAGAAGAACAAGGTACCTGATTATAATGTACTTATAAAAGATAAACACTTAGTGAATTACCTAAGCTATGGAAACAACTAAAGATGTTCTAAAAAAGAACGAAAGATGTACTGTGTGTAATTAATTGATTTGCTAAAATGCAAATATAAGTATCAAAAAGGTGGAAGATTTTTATTGTTATAAGTCTTTGTACATACCGCTTAGTCGAGCAACTTGTCTCCATTCTCCCAAGTTTTCCCAGCCCAAGGTTTGCAACATTTTGGTAACACTACTCTTTTGTCAGAAATCACCCAGAACAAATCGTGCTGCTTTTCCTGGGATTTTTTTTCTTCCAGTTTTTGATGCAAGTATTCCTGGTGAGGGTACCATACACTGGAACCATACTCTAGTTGGGACCTTACCAGAGATTTATATGCCCTCTCCTTTACATCCTTACTACAACCTCTTGATACCCTTGTAACCGTATGAAGAGATCTGTAACCTTTATTTACAATCCCATTTATTTGATTATCCCAGTGAAGACTTTTCCTCATATTAACACCTAGGTAGTTACAGTGATCCCCTTAATGTATTTTCACCCTATCAATGCAGTAATTAAAACTGACAGGATATATTTTCTTGTTGAAAGTTACAACCTGAATTTTCACCCCATTTACATCATACCATTGGCTGCTGTCCATCACGTAATATTGTAGAGGGCAGTCGCTCACAATCTTGTAACTTACAGTACTTATAGCCAAAACTGGTTAGAATGGTTTTGTGCAGATCAAAAAAAATAACCTCCTAAAGAGGGAATGTGCTACAAAATGAAAAACAGTTACGCTGTTAAATTTAAGGTTAGATTTGAACATAAAAATAATTATGATGAAAACAAAGAAACAAGTGTTTACAATTATAATTAATGAAATAAATAATGAAACAGTACATTTTAAGAAGAACAACATAGCAATACATCAAGGAAAACTGTTCTTACAGACGCGAACTATACACGTCACTTATAATTATGTTTAAAGTTATCATAAGAATGTCCAACATCTGGGTGATTTGCACATGTTTCATGTGTGGATTAGCATCTGCTTTCTCAATAAACTTTTACTTTTTCATCATTTGTAAACTGTCTAGTTCTTTCTTCTTCTCCATTACTGAATGTCCTGCAAACCACTATGCGTAAGTACAGTAGGCCTAATTTATGTACGTTGCTACACAATTCACCTCTCTCTCTCTCTCTCTGCGGCCAAGTCCAATTTTTAATTGAATTTCAGATTCTACCACTATGAGCACGTGACACTTTGGCAGTGAAACTGAATTTCAAAACCAGCTATAAACTGTTTAAAACTGCTGGTTAAAATGGCCATTAGTCTCATAAACGGCCAACTATTAGCTTCAGAACCAGCGAAAATTGTTTTCATCCAATGACGAAGTGGACACCGATCACGTGACCAGCTGTAAGCATGTTAATGAACATGGTCGATAGGTTGTTGTTGCAGATATTGTGTTTTCTTGCAGAAGAAGTTAATTTTTGGTTTAATTAATCATCTTCCTGTGTTAAGTGTTCCTAAGGCTCCTAATACTCTTCTATTATGGAAGAAACAGAAAAGTGTCATTCCAGAAAATGTCAGCGAGACAAGTCTTCTTAGAAATGGTCGCGAGAAAAAGAGATGAGTTTAGTACTTCAAACCATTGTCCTGATAGCCTTTATTTAAGCCTCGGTAAAATATTTTGAAGGCACGATAGTTGCTGATGGGTAGGTTTTAAGCATTAAAAAATAAAGTTTTGAATGTGATAAAAAGGTATACTGTGCAGGCTCACTTTCATCTTAAAATATGGCACGCAATTTAGGTTATATTTCTGTGGCTTTTGCGTTATGCTGAAATTATGTTTGTTATAAAGGTGTTTTTACTTGCACAGCTTGTCATTGTCTCATAGCCTTATTCTAAATAGGATACTCCTTCCTCCTTTCAGATATTCGGCAAAGTGTTTATCTGATTATCCCACGTGCAATCATAGAGGGGAGAAAAGGTGCAAATTACTGATAGTGGACGACATTAAAAATTTTCACCATGCATTTTATGCGTGCTGTACTAAATCAACCCTGGATGCTTTTATTTTGAGGTACTGTTCACGTTCCCTACCCCACACGATGGCAGAGCAGAAGTAATGTTCGTTCAGAAAAAGGAATAACTATCGAGTACAATATTGTAAATCAAGTTTGGATTCGACTTCAGTGTGTCTACAGACTTTCCTATCAGCATTAAGAATAACAAAGCACAGGGTACTGGGAGTCTTCCAAAGGTTTAAAAGGGATGGACTTCATGTTCCTGTAGAGACTAGAGGTGGTGACAAGGAAATCCAAGGCTTATGAATGGAAATCTTCATCAGTAGCAAAGTTTATACGTAGATTTCAAGGTGTGGAATCCAATTATTGCCGAACAAAATCAGAGCGTGTGTACCTTGATTGTAGTTTCAACATTAAAAATTGTGGAGAATGTACAATGAGGAGGTACCTGGAGATCTAAAGATGAAAGATTCCTATTTTCGTCATATATTCAACACTCAGTTCAACATCAGTTTTAAAGCTCCATCGACTGATGTTTGTTCAAAATGTCTGTAATTGACTGAAAATTTGAAACAAGAGACTGATAGAAATAAGAGAAGTGAGTTAATGATCGAGAAAAGAGTACATAAACTGAGATATAGAGAATTTTATAATATCTTAAGGGAGGAGAAGGAAGGACTATTGATAATTGCATTTGACTTCCAGAAGAACTATGAGGGTCGAGTCATAAATCATGGCAACTTTTTTTTTTCTCACTAACAGGAGGCAGCACAGAAAATCTAAGATATGCATTTGGAAATATAGGGCATGTACTTATGCATAGTGCCTGAAGACAAAGTCTGACTTCAAGAGATTCTCGAAAGTGACAGAACACAGGCCATTGGTAAACATTGTTTTATTATAGTATAGACAGCAAATACACAAGACTACGTACAAAGGACAGGTCTCCACTGGTTACAGACCTTCGAAATAATCATCCAAGGTTTCCACTGTGCGTTGCCAGCGGTGGGGCGGGCGCTGAATACAATTCGCTGCATGTGTATCGGTAACGTGTGACACCTCTCTCCGAAATGCTGTTACGATGTCCTCTTTGTTAGCAAACCATTGTCCACATAATGGCATCTTGACCTTGGGGATTAGATTATAGTCACATGGGCTCAGATCAGTCGAATAAGGCGGGTGTGGAAGAAGCTCCCATCCCCACCGTTGTAAGCGGTGCTGAACGATGGCTGCTGTGTGCGCTGTCATGTTATCGTGTAGGATTATAGTGTTATGGATTATGGCATGGCATGCACACCTAATGCTTCCTGCAGCTCTGCATGGCATTGGTGTGCATTTCTGCCGTGGAGAACTGCTGTTTTTATATACGATCGTTGCGCCTGCTTATTGACTTCCATTTCGTGATGCTCTCACTCACACACTGAACTTGGGGGCATGCTTAGACCCACACTGTTGTTTACATACACCCTCTAGTGGCATCATACGCAAGTACATACCGTACATTTCCAAATGCACATCTTAGATTTTCCGTGTTGTCTCCTGTTCGCGAGAAGAAAAATAGTTGCCATGACTTATGACTCGACCTACGTATGTGATCAAAGTGCCTATTATAGCAGGCAGTTCTACTGCTACATTTTTACTATAGTGAAAGGATCACATTCTGAAACTTCCAAAGAAACTGTGTCAGTATACACCTGGTTTGAAAATGAGGGCCCTAAGGCTTCCAATCAGATAGTGTCCGCAGTTTACAATGAACTGCAAACTACTGTTTTACTTGGCATAGACACTGTATGCCTTCTAGCAGATGGATGTACAGGGTAAAATAAAAACATAGCAATGTTGACAATATGCTTAAATGGCTTTTTGATGCACCAGCTCACATCAGGAATATTCAGATCATTTTCCCAGTTGTAGGACACTCATATTTACCTTCCGATAGGGTATTTGGGCATATTGAGGAGGAGGTAGGAACAGCAGAAACTATATTGGACCCAAGAGATTATCACAATATCTTCCAAAGGCATGGGTCAGTGAAGGTACTTAGAGAAAGTTGTCATGCTTAACGACTAGAAACAAGAAGCTCTCAGAATCATCTAGCCTACTTCGGGTTGTCAGAATGTAAGAGGTTCCTTTTAAGATGGAGTGCTAAAACATGCAATATTCTTGTAAGAAGGGAAGAATTCTACCACGCCGACATTGGATTAGAAAAAGGCATCACTAAGAAGCATAAAAATGTTCGTGATGTGAATCCCAAACAACTTCCAATTGGAATACCTATAAAACAAGAGAAAGTAAAAGATGTGAACAATCTCCTATCAACACATTTCGGCTGTGATTGGAGGAAACTGTAAGATTTACAGTGGTGCAAAAAGGTTTTTGATAATGGCAACATTCAGGAAGAGGCAGATGATGAGATAACTTGTGTAAATGTACATCAAGATACATCACAAATAATATTTCATTTTCATTTGCAACATTTCAACCACACTTCATATTGTAAAATTATATTTTTCATAATACTCTTACTGCTAGAAAAACATGTTTTAGGATTTCACATTTATTTTGTGTATGTTTTAATATGGCTGATGATGACCCCGAATAGGGTTGAAACTAGTCCCATGTAATGTAAATACTGTAAATACAACTTAGTATTGAATACTCCAGTTATTTGAAATCAGTGTTGTCAGTTTGTCGTACAGTGGTGAATGTGATGTGATGTGATGTGATGTGATGTGATGTGATGTATTCAAATGAATCAGTAACTTGAATTTAAAATTATTTTTTAATAGCAGTGTCGATTTATTTTGTAATATAACATTAAAGTTTTTAAGCTACCCACTTAACTAAAGTTTTTAATCAAACCCAGCCAAGTCCATATTAATGAGTTGCAAAAATGGCCAGGTCCTAAAGTGAGTTTCAAAACTGGACAAGTTCATCCTTTAATTATATATATATCTTTAAAAATTTCTCTATTTCTTTAAAAAATTTATTATAGATGGATAAAAATGCATCAACTAAAATACTGTAACACATTTGATGTTGTAAATGAGCCCAAAATATATGCGAAAGTTTTTTGTCTCTCGTGAAGAAAACAAGTTGACGGACTTGGCCATCTTTGAAACTGGATGCCTCGCATGGCCTATTGGATGATCCCGCCGTCTTTTTATTTCTGTCATAAAACACCTCTTCATTCGTGACTGATGCTCCATGCAGCTGTAGGCCGACACACTAGGGCCGTGAAATTAAGTTCTCTACCAAATCCTCACCCAGACCAGTCACCGCTGGCGCATCGTGCGCACAACATGGCTGGGAATGCTAATTTAAATTTCTTATGGTGGGAATATTACAAACATATTAAAGAGTGACGTAAATGTGCTATCCAGGTTTCTTTAGTGTGTATTTAATAGGATATAAATTAAGCACCAACACGTCAGCTGTATTCGTACGTACAGTAGGCCTAATTTACATACGTTGTTACACAATGCACTTACGATCGTAAAATTAAGTACCAACACATCACACGAGCTACTGTTGCGTGATCCAAACAAATACACACCCACATCAAAGACTGGCTTGAGACTGACGCTCCCTGCAGCTGTAGGCCGGCACACTAGGGCCGTGAAACTAAGTTCTCTACCAAATCTTCACCCAGGCTAGTCGCCGCTGTGGTATCGCGCACGCAACATGACTGGGAACGCTAATTTAAATTTTTTATGGTGGGAATATTACGAACATACTAGAGAGTGGCGTAAATGTGCTATCCAGGCTTCTTTAACATGTATAGAACATGGACTGAGACTTTGGAATAATGATGTAATAACCGGGGAAATGCTCTAGAGATGGACGTCTTAACCAGTTTCGACTGTATTACATTATTGCTCTATACAGTGTAACATAATCTGCAAAAAGCCTTATCTCTTCATTGCTATCATTTATGTATACAGAATGTTCGAAAACAGTGTGAACCGGGTATATGAGCTTTAGAAGGTTGGTCATGCTAATAAATAATTTGAAATAATTTGATATCTTGCACCGTTGTCATTTTATCAGCTGCTGAAGTTAGCCAATGAGATCGCTTTGCAGGCGAATTCAAATGGGCTTTGTGTGGCACTGTCGCTAAATCTGCATGTGACTTAAGAACGGCTTGAGAGCCATGCCGAGAAATCAGATTCAAACCATTGGTTTCAGCCGGTGTCACCCTTGCGTTGTTGCTTTGGCGCGATCCTGTCAGCTTGGAGGTTTGTCTTCAAAACTATCCCCTGTCAAGGTTTTGTTGTACGACTGGTACTCTTAAGCCGGTACAGATTTAGCAACAGTGTTGTGCAAAACCCATTTGAATTCATCCACAAGTGATCTAATTGGCTGACTTCAGCAGCTGATAAAATGATGACAGAATTATTTCTTTCAAATGATTTATCAGCATGACCAACCCTATAACGCTGATGTACCCAGTTCACATTTGTTTCCAACCACCCTGTATATACACGAGGACATAAAGGTCCAGTAATATTGCCTTGAGGAACTCCCTCTTAATGATTACAGGACCAGATATGCCTCACCTACTCTAATTCTCTGAGTTCTGTTTTCTAGAAATGTAGCCACCGATTCAGTCACTCTTTGATCTAGTTCAATTGCACTCATTTTTGTCTGTAGTCTTCCATGATCTACCCTATCAAAAGCCTTGAATAAATGAATATTGATACAGTCCACTTGGCCTCCTGAATCTAAAATATCTGCTATATCTTGTTGGAATCCTACAAATTGAGCTTCAGTGGAATGATTTTTTGTAAACCTGAATTGCCTTCTGTCAAACCAATTCATAATTCTGCAAACATGTCTTGATATGATCAGAAAGAATACTTTTCCAGAGCTCACATGCAACACATGTCAGGCTGATTGGCATATAATTATCTGCTTTATGTTTATTAACCTTTCCTTTGTACAGTGGGGCTACTATAGCAACTCTCCATTCATTTAGTATAGCTCCTTCATGCAAGCAGTAATCAGACAATACTTCAGATATGGTACTATATCCCAACCCATTGCCTTTAGAATATCGCCAGAAATCTTATCATCCCAGCTGCTTTTGTAGTTTTCAACTTCTGGATTTTATTGTAAAAGTCTTTGTTATCCTAGGTAAATTTCAATAGTTTCTTAGTATTAGTCACCTCCTTTATCTGTACATTATCCTTGTAACCAACAATCTATACATACTGCTGACTGAATACTTCTGTAAATCCTCACATATGCACTCCCCTTGTTCATTAATGATTCCTGGAGTGTCCTTGTTGGATTATACGATGCTTAAATGCCAACATGCCACATGGTGGTTGTTATTGCTAAGAAGCTGACTCGCATCATGGAATATACGCATAGTCGTGGGGGTAGAAATGATTTACAATGCTTATTATGGTAACATCTGTAATGCCTTCAAACATGAATATGAAGAAACACTGGATACATTCAATAACTTAAACTTGAAGCCATGCTGAACGGCTGTACTCAGCCATCTTGTCCCTTGAGCACTCATCTTAATACTCATACCAACTGTAAAATATATTTACATTCTAACAAAGAGACCTGAAAGAGAGGATGAACAATTGTTTTGCCTTAAAGATTTTGTCTAATGGTTGTAGTGAAGAATATGTTAGAATAGCATATTTTGAATATTTCCATTCAGTCATCTCTTACGCTATTGGTCTCCGGGGCTGCTACAAATAAAATCTTGATGTTATTTTTTGAATACAGAAACGAGCTATCAGAATTATATCGAGACATAACAGGTTAGATCATTGTAGACTATTATTTAAGAGACTAGAGATACTCCCAGTACCAAGCATATACATCATGCAATGCGTTCTACATGTGAAAAGAAATATTGATCACTTCAGAAAGAATTTTGACAATCACAGTCACCAGATGCGAACAAGAAATAATATTTTCATCGAGCACAAGAGCAAAACTATTGCCTTGAAACATGTAGACTGTGTTTAAATCAGATTATATAAGCAGCTTCCAAATAAATTTAAAGATATTAGTCCCTTCAATTCACTTACCACAGCTTAAAAAGTCTCCTGCTGAGTAGCTGCTTCTACAGTACGGTACAGAAGAATACATGATGAAGTGCTGGTAATGATGCTATTACTTATTAACTTGGAAACGTTCTTAATGTTTACTATATAGCCTTAAAAATATGTTTATGTCACATTGATTATGTACGTATTGTTAACACCACACTCATAGATTTTTATTTTGTCTTGTAAATGTTGATTATTAATATTATTTATTATTTTTAAAAATTAGGATGCGCTGTCCTAACATTGAGGTATTTGGTGTTTTTCTTTTTCAAAATTTTCATTATTGTGCATATATTATTGTTAGTAGTAAGAAAACACTTGACAATTCCTATACTGTTGCCATATTTCAAAATATGTGATTTACAGTCTATGGAAGCTAAATAAATGAATGAATGAATAAACACTTCACAGAATCTGTACAGTCCTCTTAAAGTACCTATGACCGGGCGAGTTGGCCATGCGGTTAGAGGCGCGCAGCTGTGAGCTTGCATCCGGGAGATGGTGGGTTCAAACACCATTGCCGGCAGCCCCGAAGATGGTTTTCCATGGTTTCCCATTTTCACACCGGGCAAATGCTGGGGCTGTAATTTAATTAAGGCCACGGCCGCTTCCTTCCCACTCCTAGGCCTTTCCTGTCCCATCGTCACCATAAGACCTATCTGTGTCGGTGCGACGTAAAGCAAATAGAAAAAAAAAGTACCTATGCATATATTATAGACTCTTGTAGTCTACAACTTCGAATTCAGCTGCAGTACCTTTTATGTAGATGTAATGACATATTTCTTACCAGAGTCAAAGAATATATCCATCACACTAAGAGCCAAGATACTAACCATTCCTTCAGTTGGCTGCATGGTTCGGGTCACTTGGATCTAAGCTTTAATTTGGAAGGTAGTGGGTTTGAACCCTACTGTTGGCAACTTTGAAGGTAGATTTCTGTGGTTTCTTATTTTCACACCTTAATTAAGACTGCAGTTGCTTCCTTCCCAGTTCCACTGTAGATCTGTTATTTCCCATTGTCACCATAAAACCTGTCTGTGTTGGTGTACTGTAAATCAAAAATCTAACCATTCCTTCAAAACAAATCATAAAAATAAAATATAAAAAAAAGTTCTGTAATCTCCAAAACTCCAAGGGGTAATAGAAATGAAGAAACACCCAGACAAGATGAATTTAGAGGAATTTTTAAAATGAGCAATTATTCTTGGATACCTGTCATCCATCAGTTACCAGTATGCAGGATAGAACGTTGAATACACATAGAATCCCTCTCTCTCTCTCTCTCTCTCTCTCTCTCTGTGGTTTTTTCCTTGGTTAGAAAATTGTCATCCAGGCAGTCTTTCAGGGTTCCTCTCCCATCCTAGGGTAAAATACTATAAAGAGTCAGTACCATAAATTAAATTCACTTTTGTGCTAGCATTTTAGTTTTACACCATTTAAGCTGCCTGCACATTATTTTTGATGTTCTGTTTTACTCTACCATATGGAAGAGAAACGGGACATCTGTTGACCAGTCTGGGTTTGGTTTTTAATTAATTTGATCCAACAAACACCAAATGTATTGTACATGCTGACATTGCATGACATGGAGTGATAAATGTACCTTTTTCTGCCCTTAAAATATCTGACTTCCTCTGTTGTAACCTGATCTTGAGATTCAGATATTGTTGGGAGATCAGAAGAATGCACTTGCCCGCTGAGGCACGGGGCGAAGGGGTTTTCACCAGCAGAGCCAGTGACGCAATGGTTACCATAGCAACTCCGCTACTATCCAGGTGACTTTATATTATCTTCTACTGGCAGCTCTTCGCTCTTGTCAGTTGTAATCCAGCAAACTGCAAAGCGTGAGTCGATGTTTTCGTGTAGCAGATACAAGCAGATGAGAGCCAATCTGTCTGGGCATAACAGGAAGTTCGTGCTTGCAGGCCACATTCCTCATTCTTGCATTCTTGTCATCTCTACAGAGTACTTATACTTTACCACAAACTACTAAAAAATATTAATACACTTTCATTTATTCTTTTGATAGCAATTAAATACATATTTAAAGAATTGGATGCGTTTGTGAATAAATTGATACTTCTGGTTTATAAGAGAAGATGCTGACACACAACCAGTGATCTATAGAGTGAGCTACTCAGAATTGATAAACTTACTTTAATTTCCTCTTTTCTATAGTAATTAGATACAAATTTCAAGAAAATGATACTTTTAATCATAAACATTATTTCCAGTTTATAAGAGAAGAGAACTTAATTTTTTAAAAGTGTAATTTCATATTCTGTGTTTTTTTCTGGGTATCACATCTGCAGTAATTCTAAAGTGGTATTTTTTCATGTTTTTAGGAGACACAACATTACTCCGGGAGCCTGGGATCATCTGAAGTAGTGTTGGGCTTTCACCGTCGCTTGTTGACTGCTTGCCAGGACTTCATCTCATATTTTAATCAAAGTCAGCATGTCAAGCAGCAAGAAAAAGATCTTTCTAAAGCAGCCGAAGATGTTCTTCGTGAAGAGCGGTCATGGAGGCAGTCTCAGATAATATTTTCAGAAAGAGTTAGCAAGACCTATGGTGTTTGGTATCCTGACCTGGTCACACCGTTTTTGTCAGCAGTTGCTCAGGTTAGATAAGCAAAACTGATCTATTCAAATTTAACTACAGTATTACTACCTTTCTTTCAGAATTTGTCTTATGGGGTATAAATGGAAATATTGTTAAGAAGCTTGTTGTTTTGTAACTGAAAAGTTGCTTTAACATTTCAAGATTAGTTAGCTGATTTTTTATTTATTTACATTTTATGGCCTTCATTGGACCACTCTAGCCAACTTTATACAAATAATTTTTCAGTTTCCTGTTAGCGCAGTACTTCTTCATTCTCTCTGATCTTATCCTTCTTTCTTCATCAGAAATCACCCTGCTATTGTCTGTTTGTTGATTCTGATTTGCAGTCTGGTTTGCTTGTCTGTGAGTTTCTTGATTTTGTTGGTTTTGTTTCTTAGGTCTTCCACTGTAATTTGTAGTTCATCCATATCTTCCTTGATTTCTGTAAACCACTTAATGTTGCACTTACTATTCCATAATTTTTCTACTATTCTCCTGATGATCCTGTTCTCTGGTGTCCTGATTAGATGTCCAAAAAATGAAATGCGTTTCTTCCTCATTGTGCTCGTTACTGGTTCTATTTCCTTAGTTAGCTGATTTATTGTAGAATATGAAAAAAAGACAAAGAAGCACTTTTTAAAGTAAGTTGTATGTAAAGAGATAGGACTTCCTCATAGGGTTGGTATCTGGAAGGGCATTCTGTTGTAAAACAGGGCCAAATTCACATGTGTGACACAGTCGTACCCGCATCCTCACAGGCGTGGGAAAAGCTAGAAGAAGATGTATAGAGAGAATGGAAAAGAAAAAGGACACTTAATAGGACATACAAAATGGCAGGACTTTGTAGGAAGAGGGAGCAACAGAAAGCAAATACAAGGACAAACTTGAAAGCACAAAAGGACAAGGTCATTATTCACATCTTCAAACACTGCTGGGAAATCCCAGTTCTTCTACATCAATCTCTCCTCAGCCCCCATCGAGCTTCTTCCTGCTTCCCAACTTCATCAGGAGAGTGAGCTTCAACACTCACTGAGGGGCCATTTTAACTGATCTTCAGTCTTGATGTAGGAATTGTAGGTTAAAAAGAAAGCCAGGTAAGTACAGGATAAGGGAAGAAAAATAAGACAAAGATAAATACAGGTGGTAAAGTAAGTAGAGAATCTGGTTAAGGTATTGGGTTCAGATAATAGGTTCAATAGTAACTACTCATATTAACCATGAAGAGGCTGGCTTTTTTTTAAGATAAATATCATTATATTTAATACTGTATTCACATATTACTGTATCTAGGATATCATATGCCCAGTCTTGAAACAGTCATTTAAATACTACATTTACTTGTTTTTACCATAATACCTTTCTTAGCCCTGTAATTGTCAACAATGAAAATAATGTAGATACATCATGAAATTGGTTGATTTGGTAGGATTTTTGAAAGATTAGTAAACTGAGCAATTTGACAATGCAGTTCAGGTCTTGTAGCTGTAAAATTAGTATTCGGGAGATAGTAGGTTCGAACCCCACTGTCGGCAGCCCTGAGGATGGTTTTCCATGGTTTCCCATTTTCACACCAGGCAAATGCTGGGGCTGTACCTTAATTAAGGCCACGGCCGCTTCCTTCCCACTCCTAGCCCTTCCCTGTCCCATCGTCGCCATAAGACCTATCCGTGTTGGTGCAACGTTAAGCAAAAAAAAAAAAAAAAAAAAGGCTGTAAACTTGCATTTGGGAAATGATGAGTTGGAAAATATGGAGATTGTCCTTGTTTGTATCTTTTTTCATGTTTATCTATGTCTCTCCTTTCTGGTACTCCGTCTTTCCAAACTTGGAAACATCTTAATCGAAACCAACTTTCAACCTATTAGGTCGCGTTACGTACATTTAGTACGTGTTGAAGAGATGGCAGTACAGAACAAAAATGGCCAACTGGACACCAGTGGGATCCAAACCCACAACTTCCCGATTTCGCGTTGGTTGCACTACCAATTGAGCTATGGTGGCCTAGACCATCTTTGTTCTGAACGTAACATGACCTAATATGTTGAAAGTCGGTTTCGATTACAATGCGGTTGTGAAAATTCAATATTCATTGACTTGGCCCTCAATGGGCAACTTAAACACACTCTACAGTGTGATGGTAGTAGTGCCAGACCTGTAGCTTAGATCCTTTCCAACAGAACAAAGATGGCCTTGGCCACCATAGCTCAATTGGTAGTGCAACCGACATGAAATCGAGAGGTTGTGGGTTCAGATCCCACTGGTGTCCGGTTGGCCATTTTTGTTCTGTACTTAACATCTCTTCAACATGTACTAAATGTACATAACACAACCTAATAGGTTGAAAGTCGGTTTCGATTACAATGCAGTCGTGAAAATTCAATATTCATTGGAATCATCTTGTTGTGTTCCTTTCTTTCTGCATGTGATTTTTACTTGTCACTTGTTTGTTCTCTCTCCATTACTTATACTGGTCTCTCATCATGTTTATTATTCTTTTTTTCCTGTCCTGTTTTTGCTGCTTACTTCTATGGGAAAGACATATCTATGGTGTTGGTGGGTGAATATTACCCGGGTATATTGGATATGTATCAAAATGTACTCTTACTTTGGTCAAAGAAACAACATTAAACATTCATAATACATTTTCTACCTTAAATTTTTATACATTTTAGTCATATTAAACTGATATTTACTAGCCATATTTGATATTATCTACTTTTAAACTCAAAAATTGATTAGCTACAGTAACTGTGCATTTCCCCATTGTTAGAAAAATTGCTGTGTTACTTTTTGTTGTAAGTTTATCAGTGTGATGGTTTTTGATAAATATTGGTCTTACGTTAATATTATAATATATTTATTTGTTCCTTTTTGTAGTTGTGTCATGGTACCAGTCTTTTGGCTTCTGTACTCAACAAGTTGTTACTTCAGTTGAAACTGCAATCCTCTGAACCAATGATGTTTAACCTGGTCAGGTTTCCAGCTCTGGGTGCTGGTCAGGAGTCACTACTGCATCTAGTTAAAACTTGTGGAGATTCTGCATTAGTCCAGTTACTGAACTTTTCTCACAAATTTGAGAATAAGGAGTTGTGTATACGACAAGAAGCATACAGGTACTGTTACTCTGTTGGTTTTTAAAACATTTTCATTTAACTGTGTTGTTGTACCATTATTTGTATATTTTTGTGCCATATCTTTTGTAAAATGGAAGTCTAGAGAAACTTTTTAGGAAGTACAGTAAAGCTTCATTTATACGTTTTTCAAGGTCTTGGGGAAAAAAAAAAAAGTGAAATACGTGCAACTGAAAGTGTGCTTACAGTATATAAAGAAAAGGAAACTGGGGTGTACTGCACTGACAGTTATATTTTTGGAGAAATATAAATTCATACTATCAAATACTTAAATAAAAAGTTATAGGGATATGGGAGCACTAATTCTTTTTTTTTTTTCAACGTGTATGCACTTTACATCTTGTATGTGGGTACAGTGGAAGCTGTATCTACTCTTTCTGAAGAAGAGAGGATAGTATTAAAAGGTGTGAAAAATGCAAGAGGACAAATATGAAAATCTTTCCCACTGGGACTTATAAAATAACAGTGTATTAAAAGGAGTGAAAAATACTAGACAAGAAATATGAAAATATTTTCCCCCTTGAATGCAACATCGTTCTGACAATACCCGACATCCACATTGGTTCGGACGGACTCGAATCGAAGGTGCAAGTTTTAAAGTTCGTGTCGCACCAAGTCGACATACTTAAGAAGTGCTTCATTTTCATTTGTAAGCAGTTTTTTTAAACACCTTTTTCCGTAAAGTATCCCTAACTCGGCTATCACCAGACAAATATGTACGGTACCATACTAGTCAACTTCTAATGCTTATGTTCCTAATCTGTAGTTTGGCTATCATATGACAGACTTTCACTACCTTTCACTGTACCACTCAACAGTGAACACATTTATATCATCGGATTGGAATGTGAAACACAAGCACACATAGTCTAACTAGGTTATTTATCAATCCCACTGCTAACTGGCAAGCAAAACTTAACTTCCCTAAGGCTAACGGCTTATTCCTCGAAATTTACCTCGTGACGTTAAGGAGTTCAAGGTCTTTTGCTGTTAATGCGCAAGTTTCCACAACCTGCCTCCTGTGGCAAGGGCTTGTATCTGTGTTGTAAATCACATTCCTTTCACAAGGGACGACAGAGAATATTTTCACGGCTGGGAAAAATTTGATCGTCTAAGCAGAAATGGTGAAAATTTGTGATGTGATAAGTGAGGTATTTTTATTATAGATTTAATATGATGGAAATTGGGACTTCAAAAATGCAACGTACTAAGCGAGTAAATGTCTTAATGAGGAACGCATTAATGAGGTTACACTGTAAACATGTGAGTGATGTTCTGTATCTCCAGGAACTTAAAATATGATTGCATATAATGTTTAAAAAATGAATAAACAAAATCTTATATCTGAAATAAATTAATGTGGGAAGAATAAGAATTTAGTCGGGGCCTCAGAAATGAAGAATAAGTGTAAAAACTGTGTAAGTTTTACTGTATTTTTATATGATCTTTTCTTGTAGGTTGATGCAGTCAGCTCTACAAGAACTCCGAAATCACACCATTCTTCAGATTGGACTGGATGGAGATGTATGGAACAAATTTGCTATGCTTCTCACTCAAGTGGTAGCAGCATGGCGAAAACAAGAGGATGAACGTCTTGCTCAAGAGGCTGAGAAGGACAACTTATTTGTTACCAAGTGAGTAATGGTGTCAACCCTCTTTTCCACTCCAGCTTTGCTATGAACAGTGCTCTTATTTTACTTATCAGCTTCCTTCCTGATTGGCCCAGATTTAATTCTGGCTCTATCTTCAGTACAGTAGAGGCTTGTTGACTGGAAATGAGGTGTACTCAGTCTCGTAATCACAGCTGAGAAGAGCAGTGGGTTGAAATTGCACTCTCAGCCATTATGGAAGTTATTATCCATCGTTTTCTAATTTAACTCCAGACAGTGCTGGAATGATAATTAGGTGATGTCACTCAAACTCAATCATCATGAACTCCTTCCAATCATCTAATGCCTTTCCAGCATCACCTGTCTGCCCACTTTCTTTCTTGTTATACACTTTTATTTCAGCCATCTCTGTTGTGGTCTACCTCTAGATAAATTTCCTTCTATTTTCATATCAAATGTTTTTGTATTCTCTCTTTATTTTCTCATCTTGAATCAGTTTCTATCTGTCCGTTCTATCTCAAGTAGATTTCTTCCTTATCCTTTGTTTTTTCTCATCTCTTCTTTCTCTTGTTCTCTCTTCTACAGTAACCTGTTATTGTGTGTTTTTCCTTCTTCATAATTTTGTTTATAAAATATTTTTTGTGTTTCCAAATTTGCTAGGGGTGGCATTCGCTGCAAGACAATAAGTGAAGAAGAAGAGGCAGCCCAGGAGATTGAGGAGCTATTCCCCACCACCATGGATGAGGATTTTGGGGACCTACAAATACAGCCAACATTGGAATCTACTCCAGTTACTTCAAAGCCTGAACCCCAGAATGCTGCAGTTGGACTTATCTCTAGTGTGGACATTCAGCAAATATGTCAGTTACATTTTGAGCTTGTAACGTCCTTCTCTCGCAGTGCTTGGCTGGCTCCAGTGAACAGTGGAGTGCAGCCAGATTTTGTCACTCCACTTTTGTTGAGGTAACTATTTGAAATTCATTTTGTTGTTGTTTTGTTTTGATTACCACCCATTGTGCCTGTCCTTTATGAATTTTTCAAATCTGTATTTGCTCTCTTAATTCTCATCTGAACGGGGCATGTTAGGCACCTGTCCCATTAATACTAGGATAGTTTCTTCAAGAAATTGCCAAGGAAAACTAAAACATGGATTTCTCCAAATCCATTACTGGGTGAATTTCAACTGGATCATGTAGCTGTATCCATAAGAAACATGAAAGAAATTATGAATGTCATGGTAGTAAGAAGCAGAGAATTTATTCCGATCACTACTTGTCTAAAATCAGACTATTCTTACCCAACAGAAATCACAGAAGAAGGGAAAGAGTAAACAAATATAACACAAATTCTTACCCAACAGAAATCACAGAAGAAGGGAAAGAGTAAACAAATATAACACAAACAGACTTCAAATTACACAAGAAACATTGGAAACATTTCAGGAAGAAATAAAAGTATCTCATCATGGGAAGTGGCAAGATTTATCTAAAGAAATAACCAGTGCAGCCCAGAAAACATTTGGGCTTGTCAAAACTAAAAAGAAACCTTGGTGGAATCAAATATGTGTAGATGCATTACAAGAGAGAGTAAAACAATGGAAAAAGTTTAAATCCTCTGGAAAGACTGAGCACTATGACCAATTCAAACAGCAAAGGAAAGACACTGCTAGAATAATAAGAGGAGAACTTTTGAAAAATCACAACTTATTGACCTGCAAGACAGTTCTGTTAAAAATAACTCTCGAAACTTCTACCAGACTTTTAAGAGTCAGTTAAAGGGGTATCAAGCACCTAGCTTATGCTTCAAGGATGAAAATGGTAGACTTGGGCTAAACAATGCTGAGAATTGTGAAATACAGTCGACTCTCAATAATTTTAAACTCAAGGGATCAGAGAAAAAGTTCAATTTACCGAGAGTTCAAAATAATAGGAGTTCAAGTAACCAAGAGGGAGGGAGGGAAAAATTCAAATAAACAAGAGTTATACTTACTCATTTCTTTCACAACATTTGTACAATTATGAAATGTTCATACAGAAATGTTCATTTGAATGTTCATAGAGAAATATTCATTTGAATGTTCATACAGAAATGTTCATTTTGAAAAAAGTCCATAATTTTCTTTTGAGTGAACGACTTCCATCTATCATGGTCCAATGAATTTTCGATAGTGGTGAGAGCTGAGAAGAAATCGTCACTTGTGTCCGTTCTGAGGGCGTAGGAGCATTGGGTAGTAAGAGCTGTCCTTGCCTCGCTCAATGTGACTGGAATTGGAGGTTGTTCGTCTTCGTTTTCTTCCTCGTCCTCATCCAGAGAGGCTAAATCCAACAGTTCAGCATCGGTTAGGGCACCATGGACACCGCTGTCATCGTCAACTTGAACGTAATCCTCAAACGTTAACTCTCCACAGTTAGGTAGAAGTCCCCATCCTGAGTCAAAATTCATAAATTTTGGCGGCTCTGATGACTGTTCCACGTTTTCGGTTTGCTTAAACCCGCACTTTTTGAAGCAGTTATAAATGGGGATAGGGTTGACATTTTTCCAGACCTTATCAATCATGATTATAGCGGTCAAAACTGTTATGTTCACCTTCTCACCTTTTTCGATGCTATCCAGCACAAGAGAAACAATTTCTCTGCGGTAGAGAGTTTTTAAATTTTGAATAATGCCTTGGTCTAATGGTTGCAATCTTGATGTCGTGTTGGGTGGAAAGAAAATCAATTTTACGTGGTCTAATGGTGGTGGGTTATTATGCACGGTGCAGTGGTCCAAAAACAGCAAGATTTTGCGTTTTTCCTTTTTCATGTCACTGTTAACCAAGGTCAGCCATTCATTAAACAACTCTGTCGTCATCCATGCTTTTTTGTTTGACCGATAAGCTGTGGGAAACGATTTTATTCCTTTGAAGCAGCGTGGTTTGGCAGATTTCCCTATAATGAGTGGTTTCAACTTTTGAGATCCGTCCATGTTACATGCTAGAAGGACAGTTATTCTTTCCTTGCTCAGTTTCCCTCCATGACACTTCTCGTCTTTGAACGTCAGGGTGCGATCAGGAAGACATTTATAAAAAAGCCTGGATTCGTCTGTGTTGAATATGTTCCTTGGGTTATAGCCATTCAAAAGTTCATTTAGTTCGTCAATCCATTCGGAACAAATGGAACTATCCATGCTGGCGCTCTCTCCACAGATCTTTTTAAATGTGATGGCGTGTCAGTTTTTGAAATTTGAAAGCCACCCCTCACTTGCTGCAAATCCTTTAATCCCGAGAGACTGAACAAAAGACTTGGCTTTTTCCTTCAACATGAAACCGCCCAGGGGAATGTTTTGTCCTCTACACTGACGAATCCACTTAAGCAAGCACTCTTCAAGACGGGGAAATTCACCCTGACGTGACCTTTTTCTACTCG
The DNA here is from genome assembly GCF_040414725.1 of Anabrus simplex. NCBI lineage: Eukaryota > Metazoa > Arthropoda > Insecta > Orthoptera > Tettigoniidae > Anabrus > Anabrus simplex. The sequence continues at coordinate 351,061,641 of NC_090265.1, read as the reverse complement.
CACTTAAGGCACTTTCGGTGACGCGATCTTTATTTTTCAAAATCATCGACGATGCTGATGGTAAAATACAGAACTGTTTGGCGGCATGTTTTTTTAATTGTCCATCCTCCACAACTTGAATCACGTGCTTTTTTTCACTTATGGTGAGACACTTGTTCTTTCTTGAACTCATTGTGATGCTTAAAAATTACACAAATCAAACGTTAACATACTGTACCACACTTTAATGTTTGAAAGAAGACTCACAACTGCAAACTCACTCCTGCATCTCATTATTGATGTAAACAAACGACAGGTCTGTGCACGATAATAATACATACTGTAATCACCGACTTTAAATTATGGAGAGTAGGGAAGCCCGACTTCAAATTATAGAATGTCGGCGAGCAAGATGCCATTCCTACAACTTCAAATTACCGAGGGGATCAAATAACATTGATTTTTTTTTTTTTCAATGCATCAAGTATTTTTCAAGGGACAAGGAGAAAACTTCAAATTATCGAGAGATTCAAATTAACGAGTGTCAAATTATCGAGAGTCGACTGTACTTGCAAAGCACTTTGATCAACTTTTAAACTACCCTGAACCTGACCATAAGTTGGTATTCTCTCAAACAACTGAAAATCTGGAAGAAGATATACCACCCACTGCTAAAGAAACTAAAGAAGTACCGAGCTCAATAGCTACAGTCGCTTAAGTGCGACCAGTATCCAGTATTCGGGAGATAGTAGGTTCGAACCCCACTGTCGGCAGCCCTGAAAATGGTTTTCCGTGGTTTCCCATTTTCACACCAGGCAAATGCTAGGGCTGTACCTTAATTAAGGCCACGGCCGCTTCCTTCCAACTCCTAGCTATTTCCTGTCCCATCGTCGCCATAAGACCTATCTGTGTCGGCGCGACGTAAAGCGACTAGCAAGAAGAAAAAAAAAAAAACTAAAGAATTAACAATCTGAAAAATAATAACTAGTGGAGAAGACTCTATAACAGCTGAACTTTTGAAATGGTCCCAGTCAAAAATCATTGAAGAGCTGCAGTTAATCTTTGAAGATATTTGGAGAACAGAGAGGATTCCAGAAGAATGGAAAGTGGCTCTAATACACCCATTGCATAAAAAAGGGGACAAACGAAAGGAGAATAACTACAGAGGCATCTCTCTTCTGCAAATTGCATACAAGGTATTCTCAAAAATATTGCTGAATAGAGTAGAAACATCACTTGACAAGCAACTGGGTGAGTATTAAGCTGGATTTTGAAAAGGTAGATCTTGTTCAGAACAAATATGTAAATTAAAATCCATAATTCGTCATAGGATATTGAATTCAAAATACATTGTTGTGACTTTTGTAGATTTTAAAAAGGCCTTTGACTCGGTTGATAGAGAAACCATAGATAAAACAATTTGTGAATTTGGAGTGAAAACTAAATTGGCAAACCTAATACGTGAAACCCTTAGTGACACAATTTCAAAGGTGAAATTTATGGGTGAGATATCCAAACCTATTAAGATTAATGTTGTATACAAGGAACTTGGTATACAAGGCACAACATAAAAGTTTATTGCTTCAACGCATATATACAATATGTACATGAAATAGAATGAAACTTTTCTTGAAGCTTGTTGAGTTGCACACGTTTAATGTTTATATAAGGTAGTAGGCTGAGGGCCTGAATAATATTTACAAATTGAGATTCCTATATACATTCAATCTTGTCTTGATGAAACAGTCTGTTCAGATGAGAGAATGTTCTTGATAGTCGAAAACTATCGGTCATGTATAATAACAAGTGGAACTTGTAGAGAGAGTTCATACTAGCAGAATGCTAACAGGAGGCGTATAACTTGCAAGGAACTTGCGTCTAATGTTCATATATAGCAGAATGCTATGATTGGAGGGGACTAGAGTGAGTAGCAGAATGCTTGGATGGGTGCTCGACATGGCTACGGGATGCAGGATGAATGAGGCAATGTCCAGAGGTGAAACCTCACGCCCAGGAATCAGTCCACCTATTCAGAACACATTTTTAAGAGGGTGCCTCCGTGTCTGACTTGCGGTGTAGTCTGGTCGTTGGACACTGTAGGAGTCCTGGAGAGGCGAGAAACGTTGCTCCTTTTATAGCGCTGGCTGACGTCACCTGGGGATCACGTCAGCGCACTGCAGTCTGCCTCGTGGTCTCTGGAAACATCGATGTTCGGCGGGCTGCGGAGCTTGTAGGCGCAGAGGACACACACAACAATTAATACAGGGGTACGGCAAGGTGACGGTCTGTCACCCCTTCTATTCAGCTGTGTTCTAGAGAAAATTGTAAGAATTTGGAACGTAAAGCTTAAAGAGCATAACATTTTGCCGGTAACTTTGGGGAGGAAAAACAAAGGCATTGAAATAAATTGCCTAACATTTGCAGATGATTTCGCTATATTGTCAGAAAACCTAACAAGTGCAACAACACAAATCAATCTCTTGGAAGAAATAGCCAACAAGACAGGTTTGAGAATCTCCGTAGAAAAAACAAAATTTATTACAAACATCAATAATGCTCCAAAATGTTCGGCAACAGATATTGGTCCAGTAGAAAGAGTAACGAAATTCAAATATCTGGGAGAAATAAACTTGTGAAAATGTAGATTTTATAATTCCACCTTTACAATACTGACAATACTGTATTACTGTATTTGATTTTATAATTCCACCTTTACAATACTGACAATACTGTATTACAGTATAGTAAAGGTGGAATTATAAAATCTAAATTTTCACAAGTTGATACTTTGACAATACGGGCTCTAATATGAAATTTATAACGTGCAATGGGAGAAATAATTCAAGAAAATGGTTTAGACAAATCTGCAGTAGAAGAAATGGGTACATAAGCTGGAAAGAGCATATGGTATCACAAGGAATTTTTATAACAAAAAGTGTCTATCTAAAAATCTTAAAATAAGGCACTACACTACAGTGGTGAAACCAGAATGCTTATATGCAAGTGAATGCCTGTTACTAAACTATAGATTAGATAAACTTGAGGTACTAGAAAGGAGAATCCTGAGAACAATCTTAGGCCCTGTGAAAACAACAGAAGTATGGAAATTAAGATCTAATGGTGAAATATACAGGAACATCGAAAACATAACAGAAACCACAAGAAAAAGGAGATTTTAATTTTTTAGACATATTTACAGAATGGATGATTCCAGATTAACAAAAAGGATTTTCAAGTACCTTTGGGACAAAAGGGCAGCAACTAGCTGGATTCAAGAAGTAAGGAAAGATTTAGAAAAAAATAATATAAGAGAAGAAGAAATTATGGACAGAGAAATTTTTAGAAAAGGGTAGTAAGTATGGAAGGATTTTAAGGAAGATTGAACAAGAAGCCTGGTGCGAAGTGGTCCGAGGACAGAAGGAAACAGCATAGTGAAAGGATGAAAGAATATTGGAAGGAGCGGAAGAGAAAACAACACAATATGAAGAAAATTGAAATTGGCACGTGGTCCTTAGCAGACCTCATCGGAAATAATAATAATAATAATAATAATAATAATAATAATAATAAATAGGAGGTGACAGCGTAGCCCGGAAAATCCACTCGTTTCTTGAGAACATCTGGATCCCTGAGGAAATCCCGGAAGATTGGAAATGTGCGCTAATCCATCCACTACACAAGAAAGGGGATAAAACGAACATCAATAATTATAGAGGAATTAGCTTGATACCAGTTGCTTACGAAAATTTTTTCCAAAGCCTTGCTCACTAGACTTGAGAAACAAACAGACCATCTAATTGGGGAATACCAGGCAGGTTTCCGAAAAGGAAGATCTTGTACAGAACAAATCCTTAATCTTAAACTATCCTCCAAATGCGCAAAACCAGACAAACAGTCATTACTTTTGTAGATTTCAGAAAAGCATATGACTCTATAGACCGTTAAAAACACTTTTCAATACTCTAGAAGAATTTCAAGTGGATAAAAAAACAAGAGAATTAATCAAACAAACATTAACCTGCACTAATTCAAGAGTTAAATTCCTAGGCGAAATATCTGAGCCTTTTCCTGTTAACACCGGGGTCCGCCAAGGGGATGGTTTATCGCCGTTACTGTTTAACCTGGTACTTGAGAAAATAATCAGGACCTGGGAAAAGGAAACTAAAGGAATAACCCTTGGAAGACTACGTAAAGACAGAATTCACATGCAACGTCTGGCTTTTGCTGATGACATAGCAATCCTTTCCAATAATAGGCACGAAGCAATTCATTCCATTGAAAAACTACATGAAAATGCCGTCAAAACGCGACTTCAAATTTCATATGAGAATACTCAGTGCATGGAAGGAGCCTCACGATACTTAGATGGACAACCTATGATAACTAAATTCGGCAAAATTGTTCAAGTGAACCAATTTAAATATCTGGGAGAAATTATTCAGCCCTGTGGTTTAAACCGCGAAGCAAATAAAGAAAGAATTTCCAAATTACAGAAAGCATACAGGATCACTTGGAACAGGTATAATAAAAAATCAATACCTTGGAATGCAAAACTTAGACACTATAATACAGTGATCAAACCTGAAGTGTTATATGCCTTAGAAACCTTAATCATTGGTGGCGGACTTTTAACCAAAGACATTGAGAAACAAGAAAGGAAAAGTTTACGAAAAATTTTTGGCCCAGGTTGTATAGATGGAACATGGAGAAAAAATCATCCCAGGAGATATATTGTCATTCTGAAAAAATTTCTCACACTTTTTGGAAAAGACGATTGAAATTTTATGGACACATTATCAGAATGAACACTAACAGGCTAACTAAAAGAATTCTCAACCTGGTCCTTTCGTCTAAAACCAAGAACAGGTGGCTTCGTGAAATTCAAACTGATCTCCAGGAAATCAACATCTCAGAAGACATTGTACAGGACAGATGTAAATTCAGAACCAAAATCGACAATCACCACTTTGAAGACACATCCAACACCAGAGCTACTATAACTTGGACAGAAGAACGAAGGAAGAAGTTCAGCAAGAGGATGAAGAGATTTTGGGAGGAAAAGAAGGCCAACACATTAGCTAAGCAAGTTCAACCGTGCTCCTGAGTAGTGCATAACAATGTATTAAAAAAAATAAAAATAAAAAAAAAATAAAAATAAAAAATTAAAAATTCATGACTTTTACAGTGGTATTCATGAACTTTTGAAATGGGTATTCTAGCCATTTTCTAATAGTAATACATGCACTTTCATTATAAAGAACAACAGTTGAACACATTTTGAAGTAGCCTACGTGCAGTAGAACCTCGTTAATCGATCAACTTCGGGGCTGAAGGCATGGTCGGTACACAAAAAATGTTGAAATACCAGAGGAGTAAAAGTATTTATTGTAATATTGCACATATTAATAAAATTTTGCAAGTTACTTTATGTCGCACCGATACTGATAGGTCTTATGGACTATGGGACAGGAAACCTGTGCAAATCGCCCAGATGTTGGACTTACGATAACTTTAAACATAATTGTAAGTGATGAGTATAGTTCATGTGTCTAAGAATGGTTTTCCTTGATGTTTTGCTATTTTGTTGTTCTTAAGATGTATTATTTCATTATTTATTTTGTTAATTATAATTGTAAACACTTGTTTCTTTGTTTTCATCATAATTATTTTTATGTTCAAACCTAACCTTAAATTTAAGTGTAATTGTTTTTCATTTTTTAGCACATTCCCACCATTTATTGCCTTCCAACGAAAATAGCCATTATAAATCAAATACATTCATAGGTTTCTTAAAGGATAGTGTAGAATGTTTACATGTACAATTTATAGCTCTTTATAGCCTAGAAGTCGTGTGTTCACTACACAAAATTTGATGTTATCGCATATTGGACCACTGTAAAAGTGGAAAATGGGGGTCTAATACGTGAGTAAATACGGTAAGTCCACAGCCACTTCCTTCCCACTCGTAGCCCTTTCCTGTCCCATTGTCGTCGTAAGACCTATCCTTCGTAATCTATAAGTTTCATTCCGTATTGATATTGTACACAAATGCAATGAGAAGAAGGCTTCCACCTAATCAATAATAATTATTATTAAATTAAAATTAGGATCGGTTTCGACCTTTCTAGGTCATCGTCAGCTGGTCACACAATCGCATACAGTATAATATATCATGCAATACAAACATTATCAAATCCAACAAGGAATGTCATATAGCAACAACATGTCAAATGGTTCATGAATGGGGACAATCGTCGGATTAAAACTTAGTATACATTGTCTTAACATAAGTGACATACACAAAAACATATCTATAAGAGTTAAATTGCTCGTAGGCATGAGATATCAAGTTAGGTGCTAGTTTTTGTAAAACATATATGATATCACAGAAGGCATATGTATTAATCACAATTTGTTGGTCTTGTGGAATGTTGTAGGTTGCACTTCCTGTTCCGTGTGCCTTATACACTGTAATGAAATCTTTTTAAATATTGTCTTGTTCATGAGCAACATACATAAAACAAGTTGTAAAATACGTTGTAAGAATATGAATTGTTCATAAACGCGTTGCTTGATTTTAGGTCCTATATGTAAAATAACCCAGGAAGAGCATATGCGTTGATTACAGTTTATTGGGCTTACGGGTTTCTCTTATTTCCTAGATCTTCAGGTGTGATGGAATCTTGTGCCCCATATTAATGTCTTGACTTCCAACACTGAGTAGCTCTGTTCTTCAGGTCTTAATGAATAAGCATTTTTATGAACAATTGGAGTTGATTGTTGGAGTAAATTGTGTTAAAAGATCAATGACCTGCATTGTAGGTATGAGTTACACTTAAAATCAGGTTCTCAAGTATGAGACTTGGGTCACATATATATATATATATATATATGAAACATAAAGTTACATGTCAAATTCATCATGTGGGATTGTGTGGACTCAGTTGAAACTTGAGCGGAGAGTAGGTTCTAGATCATGCACACATAAATCCGTGCTGCCTGTATTGGAAGTGGAGTCGTGACGTCTTATGTTAAGTTGTGCTATGGCATTTGACTGCAGTAGAGGCTCCTTCCCTTTGCAATTTTGTGTAGATGTAACAAATATTATTGTTGTGTGCAATAAATAAGATTAAGGATCTTCATGCTATAAAATTACACATTAAAATGGATTGTCTGTTCACATTAATCATGAAAACTGTAAGAAATAAATAAATAAATTATGATGGTTGTTGTTTTAGGGGGCAAACATAGATGTCCCTGGCCCCTGCTGTTAAAGTAATGTACTGAAAGTTATCATTTGTTAGAAAAACCTATATTGTTTTTTATATGATCATATTACTCTAAATTAGGTAGTCTGATCATATTACCATCTTCTAAGAAATAAATAAATAAATAAATAAATAAATAAATAAATAAATAAATAAATAAATAAATAAATAAATAAATAAATAAATAAATAAATAAATAAATAAATAAACTTTTTTAAAAGTTCTAAAACTTTTTTTTTATTCCTCCTAACAATAGGGTCTAAGAAAGAACCTGTGTACCATGTTACTTCATTTAGTTTATTTTTTCCTTTTTTGTTTGTTGTATTATTCATTTGAATAATTTTGATATTCTTCCTTTATGCAGGTATAGAACATTCAGAGTCATCCTCAGTGTTGTTTCTCGAGGCATGAGTAGCACATTGGACAAGAGACTTGCTCCAAGTTTAATATTATTGACATCTTTAGCTCTCAATGTGGGAAAAAGTTCAGAAATGTCAGCAGAATTACCATTGCCTGGCAGTCCATCTAGACATAGCAAAACTGTGTTTACAAAGAAAACCTCTGATTTCTACAGAGATTCAAACCCTGGAGAAGTAAGACAGTGCCTGCCTCTCCTTGGAAATGTTAAACAGAGAGTACAGGAACTATTAGATCAATGGCCTGATCATCCAACATTAAGTCAGGTAATCTTAAGATTTTATACTTTGCTTTTTCACTCCTAATACTGTGTTAGGGTGGGCCTCATGTTTTGATTTCGGAAAACTGAATGGGGCATATTAGGCACCTGTCCCATTAATATTAGGATAGTTTAAAGAGTATTGATTGGGAATTGCTGAAAATGATCTGAAATATCAGACTGTAATGCTTAACATAGAGGTGTACTCATTTTAAAATTAGTTTCAGTTTATCTGTCTGTGTTGTTGATATTTGATATTGAAAATTGTGTTACAGCATCCATTGTTCAGTGTTTATCAGGACTGCAGTGTATATATATAGAAAAATATTTTATATTAAGTTATGTATTCACGGACTTGACTTTGCTTGTCCTATGGAGTACTGATCAGTCAAATGGTGGTGACAGTTGAGGAAGAGAGGAAAACAATTTGAACATCACTGTTATTCAGTTGTGTTCTTCAGTCCTATATAGATACATCTCTGCAACAATGTTTTTTCTAGATATTGTACTGACTTTGTTAGGAATGAAGTAAATTGTATATCATCTCATGTCATTATTAGAATTACTTTTGCAGTGCACTACCAATTACAGAACAAAACAGAACGTTTCTCTAATTACCTAGGCGGTGCTTTTATCGAGAGAAACCTTTTGCCATCAGTCAAAGTCAAGAGTACATTTTAAACTAGGATTGTTATTGATGTTTATATCTTGTCCACTGTTTTGTGTTCAATATTCATATTTAACCAATACTTTCAATCTATGTCATCATTTTCATTTCCCCTTTTCCAGCTGCTGACAGGTCGGGGTTGATGGCACACCATCACTCGTTTTTAGGCTGTTGTTACGATGGGATCGCCACTCCCAAAGTCTTTAACCAATACTTTCCTTGTGGAACACATTTCTGAGTAACAATACATGACAGTTTTTCCTATACTAGGGGGTACCCAAAAAACCATTTTAAAAGCTATATATATTCAATTTTTTTTACAAAACAACCCTTCAAAATACTCTCCATTACAACTAGTACATTTGTCCCACTGGTGCTTCCACTCATCGAAACATTTTTGTAGTCATCTTTAGAAATGGCTGACAGCTCCTCCCTCTTTTTTTTTTTCCTTGACCTCTTCAATGCTGTCGTGCCTCTTTTCATGCATGGAAATAAGAAAAAGTTGCATGGAACCAGGTCAGGTGTGGGGTAGCGGAACCTTGCCATTTTTAACCAAAAAATGTCTAACACAGATGGCTGTGTGTGCAGGTGCGTTGGCGTGGTGGTCGAACCAGTCGCCTGTCTGCCACAAATCAGGCCTTTCTTGACGAACACTGTTGCACAATCTTCTTAAAACTTCCCAATAAAAGGTTTGCACGTTGTTCACTTAAGCTTGCCATCATAAAAAATGAAACAAGAACAAAACAGCACTAGCAAAAACAATCACTGCAGATGAACAGAACAAGACAGGTCGACAACACAGGTGGCACTAAACTAGCAATGAGTTGTGTTATACACGCCTAGCGGTAGAAAGGTGTACTACACAAGCTTCGCTTAAGACGATGTTATTCTGGTTATTTTTGGGTACCCCCTCATATTTGTAGCTCTGTAGGTATGTGTCTAGGCATGTAATACTTTCTGACAAGTTGGTAAAAATATTCTGTATGAATCATTTTGTTAACAAACTTTCTGAAATGAAGAATTTAGGTATATAAAAACACAAAATATGGTAGCTCTTTGTCATTAAAACCATTGATAGTTGATACATTCCTGCTGTAATATTGTATGTAATACAATGTCACTGACAATCACCTCCTGCGAGTTAATTCACTTAACAAGAAAGGGTGATTTCTCTAAATTTTGTAACTTTATAAGGGCTTTTAAAAAGTGTCTTCTTCTTCTTCTTCCTAGCATTATTACCAATATATGTGGGTCAATACTTCTTGTGGATTTGGTCAAGTTTTATGGCTGGATGCCTTTTCTGGCACCAACCCTATGTGGACGGATGTATCCACTATTGCATGTTTCTCTGGTGGTTTATAGTGCGGTGTGCTATGTTATGTTGTACATGAAGAGATTTGTATTCAGATGAACACAAATTCCTAGTCCCCAAGTCAGAGGAATTTACCATACACAGTTACAATCCCACCTGGCTGAGAATGAAACGTGGCTACCTCTGGACCGAAGGCTATTACATTTGGCTTCACTACCTTAATTATGGCCCTGACTTCTACCTTCCCACTGTGTTGCTGGAAACCTTCCTATGTTATTGTGATGTTAAACAGGGAGGGGGACTTTTACAACCTCATTACAACACTGAGGTAGGGATTGCACCATATCATTAACTTACTTATTGTCAGTGTCTGGTAGTTTGTTTATTTCTCCAAAAAGTTTTATGATGTGGATTGTCTATTATTTTGAGAGGAATATTTGCACAACACAAGTCTTTGCAAATATTCACTCTGCTATTGTACATGGAATATTGTGACGAGTTGGTGGGGTAGTAAGATAAATTAACACTAGACTGGTAGCTTCTATACTAAGATATATTAACCAAGCACTAATCTACACAGGACTACATATAACTTTCACTCATAACACACACTTACACAGTTTGCGCGCTCTCTCTCTCTTAGTTTCTCACTTATTCTCACACTACAGATTATTCTTACAAACTAAACCATTATGTCGCAAGTCACACGTCACTCGCACTCTAGGGCAGTGTACACTCAGTTTGCGTGCGCCTATACAGTTTTACATTCACACACAAGGTCCCACATCGCACGGCTACACTTTCTGTCCTTCGCCATCAGTCCGCACTGTAGCATGCTAGTCCAACACGTACTTCACAGCACTGGCAGTCACTCACTAACTGAGCTCACGACTGAACTACGCCAACACCAACCCAGACAAGTCACTCCTCCCTTATATATCAGTGCCGGTCCTTCCAGAACAGTCCGGATGCTGGATGTGTCCAGGAACCTCACAAGATGGAAGACTCCAGAATAATCGTCTTGTAATTTCCATACTCCCATGCTGCACTACCATGGATGGAAGCGAGAGGAGGCTGGTCTAGCATTTAAGTCTTGTTCGTGATTGGCACGGTCAAAGCGGAAGCGGGTGGGCCGATGCGGTGACGCCCCCAGCCCGTAGCAAGTTGGCATGGCGGACGCTATTACCGTTGTTATACACCGAGTTATTTACCTAAGATGTTACACAGAAATGGTTTCTAATCCATTGAAGATACTATTATTCAGTTTTCATATTCTTCAATGATATTAAGGGGTTGTGAAACATTGTGTTACAGTTTTCCATGGAGTATTTAATAGTAGGAATATCAACATTCATTTTCCACATGCTTCCTAATACTACTTTAACCAGGACAACAAAGCTGACTTGGAGTTTACTGCTTTCGGAAAATATGCATTTATCTTATGTACAACTTTCCAGAAGGTGACATCTCAAATCAAATATGCTCCCATTCTGTCCTATATAAAATTTTCTTTGATCTGTTAAATTAGGCCACTTTCATTGGAGAAATAGTACATAACACACTTGCAGGAATATTCATTACAAAACTCATATAATTGGAACACAGGTGAGCTCTTAACTTTCATATATTTTTTTGCAATAGAGCCCTTCTGCACTTCTATTAAAGTATACTAATAATATGACTGATTTTTTTTTTTTAATTTACCAATACTTCTTCTGAAATCTATTATCAAAATACTAATGAGGCTTCCCCTGTTACTGTCATATATTGGGACAGTTCGTTAAAATGTCTGTAATAAGTAGATGTGTGTGTCGATCAGATGCTGCATTAGCCATGGATTATCACATTCTAGACTTGTACAGTATATACCGTTGTTCTCAAAGTCCGTATTCTTACAATTAGAATAACTATGAAGTAACTAAGGAATTTTAAAGAAATTATTGTTTCCCATCATATTAACAAGTTGCACTGCTCTGAAAATCATCCTCTTATTGCAATTGTGTGTATTCTCTTGAGAAATTCTCCAAGAGTTCTTTAGAAGCAAGACCTTACTTGCAGTGTTGGTTTATTATACTTTTCAGGTAATGAAAATCCTTGAGAGAATCCAGGACTTCCCTGTCACAAGTCCAGTGGCTCGTTTTTTGACTGGCCTGGAGTTATTGTTGACCAAGATGCAGGAATGGGAAGAAAATGCTCATAGTGGAGTTAGCCTTGCCCCACATTCAGCAGCTGTCACTCATCAAATTATTGCCTGGCGCAAGCTGGAACTGCAGTGTTGGAAAGATTGCTTAACTAATGCTGCTCTTCGGTAAGACTCTGAATAATCTGTCATTTTTGACTGAAATATATTACTGTGGTTTTTGTGAAGTGAAATACTCTGACATATGGGCTTATTGTGAGTTAATAACAGCTTTTACTTTGACCCTTGTAACTTTATAGTTGAATTTCCCTGTGTCATTGGTGATTTGTTTTAAGGGTCAGTGACATGTCACTGGCCTCTTTGATTAGTTTTTTTGATCGTCCTGGAGTATTATGTGTAGAGATGGTAGATTTTTGCAATTGTGATAAGTGTAAAATTTGACCAAATGATGTATAGTAAGCGCATTTGATGTTTGAACAATTAAGTGTATTATTGTTTGTTTTTTTTAAATCCATGTTAAAGTGTGGAATTGAGCACAAAGTGCAAATGTGTTTCTACAAAATAAGAGCAAAAAATGACATTTTAAGGAGACATTTCTCATGAATAAGAAGACAATACACCGTGAGTATGTGTGCTGCCTGTGTTATACTTTCATTTTACTTTTAATCAGAAGGCTGGCAATGTTGACATTTGTTGTTTGTGCTTCAAATTATGTGAAAATTAGTGAACATTTTCTTGGCTTTGGATCTGTAAAAGATACAACTAGTTTTGGGCTTAGAGAGGTAGTGTCAAAACAGTTGGTGGAAATGAAAATTTCTTTAGTGGACATGAGGGGCCTGTGGTATGATAATGGTTCTAATATGAATACAAAACCAGATTTTTAGCCATAAACCCTAGGGTAGTTTATATTCTGCACAGTAGTCATTCCTTAAACCTAGTTGTAAATGATGCTCCCAAGGAATGAGAATTATACAGTTTCATTCTTTAGTACATAATTTGCTTTACATCCCATTAACTACTTTTTTATGGTTTTTGGAGATCTTTCTGTTGTGTACAAAAACATACACTTGTAAAAACACAAACTTATTTTTATTGATTCAACAGTTTACAAGTACCTATTCATTCACTTTAAATTGCACTGAAACTAAAGGTTATTCTCGCTGGTGACCATGAAAATGAACTATGTAGGTACATTATTTACAGAATGTTGTTTATTAGTGGGAATGACTGTTGTCAATTCCTAAGTGTGCTTTAAGTCACAATAATATTCTCATTGCCAAAACACAAATATCAAGATCAGATCAAAAAAGCTTAATGGGACATAAATGCGCAATGATGCAAGGGCTATTCCCATACTACTACTAGGCAATCATTAAATGATGGAAATGATGGAAAGAAAGATCGCCACCAAGCAAAAGGGCAAGGTATTTGAGAAATACACAGAAAATATCAACAATTATAAGTTATATAAACAACCTACTGAGACCAAATTGCCCAGTTATTCACAGGCTATTCCCATACTACTGAGCTACAGGAAAAAGAACATGAAAAGACCATGAAATAATTTAGAAATAATTGCTATCAATCAAGAAGCAGAGGATTTTAAGGGTAAAACACATGAAAATCCACATATAACTACACTTCACAACAAACCCTTAAGGGACAAAAATGCAAGGGATAAGCCCATCCGACTGTGCAACAAAAAATTGGTTTGAGAAAGCTAATATAATAAAATGATAAACTATTTTAGGAAAACAAGTCACAATGTCAATCAAGAGAAAGAGGATTTTGAGGGAAATACTTTTGTAACATCCCCACCAATAACTTTTTCCAAAGATCAAGTGTCAGCCCTGGTTCATTGCCCATATTTGAAATCTTAATTAATGTCTAGGATCAAAGTCACTTGCTCATTTTATTGAAGCTTACCTGCCCACCAGGACTTCCTCGTTTCACATGGGCCTGTTCTCTGGTACCATCTCACTGTTATAAGTCCTGTCCTAACAGTGACACAGTGTCAATACCACCTTCCCATATTTAGAGAGCACAAGGGGATCACATGTCACAAATACAATAGATGGTAAGTAAAATGAAGGGGTTCAAGCAGTTTGTGATGGAATATTTCATACAGAATTATTATTGACATAACACTATTTCCGCCACAATAACACGCAGTTACCTGCCACCCACCCTCAAGGGCTAGAAATAACCACACAAAATTGTTGTTGTTGTTGTTGACAACTTTTCACTAAAAGTGGAATGTGGAAGAAATTTTATTCTCCTATTAATTACATTTTGAACAAATGTGTTTTTTGTGTTCTTTTATCTTTTCTTATTTTTCACTTGATGCAATTACATTGACTATGACATGAGAAATACAGCTGAAGCAAAAGATTTTTCATATTGCCGTATATTGAATATTCTCAGTTTTTTCTTGATATAAAACAAAGCTGGAGGAATTTATCTTTAAAAATACCAATATTCTACCTTCTTTGTTCCTTTTCTCTGTGAATTTCATTCTTAAGGAAAGACTATTTAATTTATGAACATTTTATAGTTAGGCTATTTCATTTTCAGATTTTAATTTTTTAATGCAATGAATATTTAATCATTACAGAGCAAAAGCAAATGCTTCTCATTGGTGGTTTCACATCTACTCTCTGGTTGAATCTTTCACGAAACCAGATACCAGCCAGGGCACTCCTATGACAGAGCAAGATCTGATTCATAGCCTGCAGAGGTTCATGGAGGAGTCAACTCTGGGAGAATTTCAAGCTCGGCTAGAAATATTGTATGGTTTCCACTGTCACACTATCCACATGGAACCTTCTAGTAGGCGTGGTGAGTAATTACATGTCATTATGTAAAAAGGGATTTAGCATGATGAGGATGTTAATTGTGGATTAAAATAATGTCACTTATAAGAATTTCTCATCTCTAAATTAGTTTCTGGACTTCTTGCTATACTGTATTGTAGGATTTTACTTGTTCGAAATACATTCATTTGATCTCAGCATAATTCCCTGTGAAATTCCTTTCTTCTTCTTCTGGTCTAGTCTCCTCACAGAAGGTTGGCGACTATCATGGTGTAAGTTTTCTTATTTTGTTTTTCTCCTATCAGAGTTGCAGTATTGTGGATATCGAACCATTGTCGGAGGTTCCACATCTAGTATAATCTTCTCCACCCTAGTTTCCTTTCTCTCTTATATTGTCTATTGTATCAGACAAATATTTCTACTGTAGTTCCCTATGGGAATAAAGACCTTTATCATCTGATGGCCAGGCAGGCATCAATTTTTGAAAATGAGACAAAGTCTCTCATAGTGCATTGGCACTGCCGGTGGCTTCAAGTAGCCTACGCAATAATTTCCTATGATATTTACCAACTGATGAGCCTACTTAGCACCCCGGGGAAAAACACTGGCAACCAGGAATGAGTTAGCTGGAAAATTTATAATGTCCAATAACAGACCAACTATATTGTTATTATAAATTTACTCATTTGGAACAAATATTTCAGGTTCCTTATGGAAATCAAGACCTTTATCATAAGTGGTATGTTCCGAGCTGTTAGTGGAGAGATGATGTGGAATGACATCAGTAGATGAATAAATTTGAGTGGTGTCTTTAAAAGTAGAAAAGATCACAATATGAAGATAAAGCTGGAATTCAAGAGGACAAATTGGGGCAAATATTCATTTATAGGAAGGGGAGTTAGGGATTGGAATAACTTACCAAGGGAGATGTTCAGTAAATTTCCAATTTCTTTGCGATCATTTAAGAAAAGGCTAGGAAAACAACAGATAGGAAATCTGCCACCTGGGCGACTGTCCTAAATGCAGATCAGTTGCGATTGATTGATGTCAAGAGATAGTAATTTAAAGAGTACCTATATTCTGGATCCTTAACAAATACCTATTCCAAAACTTCAGTTGTGGGCAAGAATATTTCTCCCATGCTTGCTTATTTCCAACATGTACATTGCAATGTAATAGCTGTCTTTATCTTCAGATTTAGTAGTCTGTGTGGTATCCAGTCACTCTTCATCATGGGTACATGATCTTTCCACAATTTATTATTATCTATCCAGCGGTAAAAATTGATTTTGTGTTCCATGAGAATGTCTTCAGATCTGTTGGCACATAGCCTACTATTCCCCTCATGAAATGCTTATCAGAATGAGCTAATCTTCTTTTGTATGTTTTTTCTCACATATGGGCTTTTATTTATTTTATATATTTGTATATTTTGTATATTTATTACAATTTGCTCTACATCCCACAGACACAGATAGGTCTTATGGCGATGATAGGATAGGAAAGGGCTAAGAGTGGGAAGGATGTGGCCATGGTCTTAATTAAGGTGCAAACCCAGCATTTACTTGGTGTGAAAATCGGGGACCATGGAAAATCATCTTCAGGGTTGCCGACATTGGGGTTCGAACACTATTTCCCGAATGCAAGCCGACAGACATGTGACCCAACTGCGCAGCCACTTGCTTGATGAACAGTAAAATGAGCAATTCTGTTGAGAAATAAAATTACTTTATATTGCTAATAATGTCATCACTGGGCATAAACTTATTAGGTATTTCATAAATGTTTTATAACAGGACTAACTGATGTACCCGTGTTTCGCTACGGGGTTCTCAGAAAGACAGAAAGACTGTCTTTGTGGTTTTCCTACCTGAAGTCATTAGTAGGAATGTAACAATTAAAAGCAATGTTATCATATAGTATACTCGATCAAATAAAAAATCGCACATTTTCTCACTTTTAATGAACATTACTACGGTGCCAATATAACAGTCCAAAGTTCCAGTGCTGGAATGACCAGACCACAGACAGCCGTGAACACTCCTCTGCCATCATTCCGTTAAATATACACACTGCTCATTCCAATCAATGCCTCAGAGTAGGGATTGAATAGCTTGAATGCTATGATGAATCAGTTTGTTACGTGCCAGTAGTATCAGAAAATTTATGAACCAGAGGAATGGCATGCTAAAGAAGAAAATTATCTAACTCTCCAGTTACTTCCCGCCAATATTCAGGCAGGCTGTTATAATCTGTACGACCGGGCGAGTTGACCGTGTAGTTAGGGGCGCGCAGCTGTGATCTTGCATCCGGGAGGTAATGGGTTCGAACCGCACTGTTGACAGCCCTGAAGATGGTTCTCAGTGGTCTCCCATTTTCACACTAGGCAAATGCTGGGGCTGTAACGTAATTAAGGCCAGGGCCGCTTCCTTTCCACTCCTAGCCCTTTCCTATCCCATCGTCACTATAAGTCCTATCTGTGTCGGTGCGATGTAAAGCAAATTCAAATTTAAAAAACTTGGTATACAGCAGTAATCGCATCTATCGGAGATGAGCGGCAACAGAGACACAAAGCACATCACAACAAACAGTCGTCAATATAATGTTATTGTTGATCAATGTTATGAGCTTTCTGTATTGTAGGCCTTCACATTCAGTTTTCATTCAACTCTGTAATATTAGGGCATCTTATAAAATTAATTATAGCGTAGACTGTAGTTCCTTATTCCTCAACTTTGCATACCAGTTTTCATTAATTTCTGTTTACACATTTTTTCGTGGTGGCACTAATATGGACTTAGCAACAAAAATCCAATTCCATGAATATCTCCGTTATCAAGGCCAGTAGGGAAAAATGTATAACACATAAATTATCATAAATTTAATAATATGTAATTTAGTCACATACTATTTGTCAATAGGACCACTAATAAGACAAATATTTGATCATTCCATTTCAGGCCTTCCCCTAAACTGCCATTTCACTCAGCATGAATAAAATTATTTATGGCCTAGATTGTAGCGACTTATTCCCCGACTTTGCACACCGATTTTCATTAATATAGGAAAAAAAAATAACATAAATATTTGAGAATTAAATTTTAGGCCTTCCCCTAAACTACCATTTCTCTCAGCATGAATAAGATTATTTATGGCTTAGATTGTAGCAACTTATTCCTGGATTTTACATACCGATTTTCATTAAGATAGGACCACTACTGATATTAATTTTTGAGAAAATTTTAGGCCTTTCCGTAAACTATTATTTCTCTCAGCGTGAAAAGGATTATTTATGGCCTAGATTGTAGCAACTTATTCTCGGACTTTACATACTGATTTTCATTAAATTCTCTTCAGCCATTTTCTCGTGATGCATGGACAGACAGACGGACGGACAGACAGACAGACAGACAGACAGACAGACAGACAGACAGACAGACAGACAGAC
Source organism: Anabrus simplex (assembly GCF_040414725.1). Classification (NCBI taxonomy): domain Eukaryota; kingdom Metazoa; phylum Arthropoda; class Insecta; order Orthoptera; family Tettigoniidae; genus Anabrus; species Anabrus simplex. The sequence goes on along the minus strand of NC_090265.1, from coordinate 351,043,338 downwards.
AGACAGACAGACAGACAGACAGACAGACATTACGGAAAATTAAAAAGTGCATTTCCTTGTTACTATAGATACGTCCGATACAGAAATACCGTCCCTTTTAAATTTTGAGCAATGTACAGACAAAACTCTTATTATATATATATATATATATATATATATAGATGTATGGCATTTATCCATAGCAAAATAACAATTGCCTTAATTCTAGGAGTATATCTGCATTGTAACAACTATATAAATGCTAACTTACATTAACTGAAAAGATGTTTATAAATCAATCTTGGAACGGGAACATTCACAAAGGATAAACCCAACGACAGAACCATGTGGGAAGGTGAAGCAACAGAAAGGGGAAGTAAGAACATACATAATAATAATAATAATACAAAAGGAGTAGGACATACCTCACATCTTCATGTAGATTAGCCTCTCTCCTCATCAATCCCAGTTCTTCTCAGTTCATCTCTATTTGTTAGCGGCCTAGTCAGTCAGCTTTCATCCTGTTGTCTTGTGTTAGAACTTTCATTAAATGCCATGCTGAAACACATTCTATCAATCAGAATTGTGGGGATGTTAAATGATCTCTTGTTGCCTTCTGTGCAATTCTGGTTTAGTGTCCTCGTCTCATCCTGATCAGATTTTGTGACTGGCACTGTATTAGAACAAAATTATATATGATGCAGCAAACACTAAGAATCTCAACATCTTAATTTATATAGGAGGCCATAGTAATTGCTAAGAATCTCAACATTTTACAAAGATATATATATTTTTAAACATTTGTTTTGCATGATGGCATTAAGACCTGTTGAGTAGGAAAGAGTTTCATCCAAAAGTAAGTTTCTTCTTTAAGCCATTATCAATCGATGTTGGGGATAGCAACGTTAGGGATTGGAATAATTTACTAAGGGATATGTTCAGTAAATATCCAAATTCTGTGCAATTATTTAAGAAAAGACTAGGTAAACAGATAGGGAATCTGCCACCTCGGCAACTGCCCTAAATGCAGATGAGTAGGTGTTAAGTCAGGAAGCAACAACAAGAAGTAACATGACCAGTATCATTGACATTGGGATGTTATAGTGTATTTTATTAGAATAAATGTTGCTTTTAATAAAACTTTGACACATTTTTCAGTGAATAAATTACACTATTGTACCTTTAAAATTTAGATGAGAATTCACATATGTACTGTTAAAAGCACCATAATGAACTTAATAATGTTTCATGTACTTATTTTTTTTTTTTTTACAGATAAGTTAATGTCCATACTGTGGAATCTGCATGGCTATTACTCACAGTTCTCTGATGGAGTTAATGCCAGAATACGAGAGTTGCGCTTGCCAATAGAGAAAAAGTTGAAGGATTTTGTCAAAATTGCACGATGGAATGATATCAATTATTGGGCTGTCAAAGCTGCTGTAGAGAAGACCCACAAGACATTGCACAAGCATGTTAAAGAATTTGAAGATGTGCTGAAACAGCCAGCGATTGGAGCACTGACAAATCCTAAGACGGAGAGTTCCAACACAGAAATAAGCGAGGGATTATGGGACCGACCTCAGCGTCACCAGCCACGTCAGTATCACCATATGTTAGATCCATTGCATTTTGTGGCCAACAGTCGCCTCAAGGTAAATCCAGGATATTTTATTTCTTCTTTTGATATTTGCAGTATTAGATAAATGTCTAAATGATTGCTTTTTTAATATGAAATGTTGTCTGATAATTTAATGTATTTAATATGCAGTATGTAGTCAGTAGTGATTCATCCATAAGGACTCCCCCCCTAAATGTTTGGGAAATATAAGTGCAGTATTTTAATATTTTTTAGAAAATTATTGGTTGAAGATATGCCTAGTATGAAATATATATGGTTCTCATGGCACACTAATCTCTCTCTCCCATCTGCAATGAGTTCAAGATCTTCTTCTGATCTTACGGTAATTTTCTTCCTGCTCTATTCTCCAGTCATTTATTTTACTTCTGTTTCACTCTATAAATACCGAGCTTGATAGCTGCAGTCACTTAAGTGTGTCCAGTATTTAGGAGATAGTGGGTTTGAACTCCACTGTTGGTAGCCCGGAAGATGATTTTCCATGTTTCTCATTTTCATTCATACCAGGCAATGCTGGGGCTGCTGTACCTTAATAAAAGCCACGGCCACTTTCTTTCCACTCCTAGCCCTTTCCTGTCCCATGGTTATTATAAGACCTATCTGTGTCGGTGCGCCACAAAGCAACTTGTAAAACAAAAAGAAAAAGAAACAAACAAAAAAGACTTACGTAAATTATTAGAGTTATTTTAATGGAACATTTAACTTTCACGACGACATTAGACTTAAGATAAGCTGTCAGGTATGCAGTTGTGTCAAGGAGCAGTTAATTCTCACTATTTCAGAATTTGTGATAATGCAAGCTGCTTTTTATTATGCTTCGTATTCACGCCAAGGCCATTTTTTGGTATTGTATAATGTCAAACGAAGTTGAAACTGTCAAACGTATGGGAATATTTAGACACTTGTATCAGGTTTCTGGACATTAATACGGACTACCAGAAGTAGTATCTTAAACTATAAGAGATGTTACAAGTGATAAAATAGCAGTAGAGGAAAGAGTTTCATCTAAAAGTAAGTTTCTTCTTTAAGCCATTATCAATCGATGTTGGGGATAACAACATTAGGGATTGGAATAATTTACCAATAAATTTCCAAATTCGTTGGTTGGTTGGTCGGTCGGTCGTTTTTTTTTTTCAACATCAGGCAGTGATCCTTCCTTGGGTGCTGTGGACTGTAGTAATGTAGATTCATATGACAGCAGCAAATTACTGGTTAAGTGCCATACTAAATATGGCCTGTGAAATTCCAATGCAGAATTGTCATTTTTATGACATATTTTATTTATTTATTCTTCCTAGAATGATAGGCTGCCTAAATCTGACAATGTATTGTTAACATTTAACCCTTTCCGATCTATCGGCGCGAGAGGTTATGGCGAAAAAGCTCACGGCGCCGATACATCAGCTCTGTCCTATTTACGGATTTGGGTCATTTGCGTGGTTGTTAAATCGTAACAGTTGATCGTGACGGTACCTTAAAGCGTTGAATTTGCGTTTTACACAACAGATTTATCCACCAGCCCTACAAAATATATTTATTTTCGACAAATGAAATCTGTTGACCGTGAATGTTTATGTTGTGGTTATTGCGTGGATCTGTTTTGGTTGGCTTATGAATACAAGAAGTTGATCTTGCTGTGAGTTTTGTTTAGAGTTTATTTAATTTCTTTGGTATATCGTGTGTTCGATGTACTTCGTAAACTACAAATTTACTCCTTTTCATAACTCCGTTGTTGCACGTGCTTGCGTCATCTTTTTATCGTAATGGCTAGGCCATATTCAAGGCTGAATGAGGCAGATATCCTTGAATTTTCAGATGATTTAGGACAATAATGATGACCTTCTTTTGCCAAAAGTGATTCCCTTTATGTGGGAATATGACAGTTGCAACTGCTCACCGTGCATTGGACCATGAGGACCTGACATCGATGACCTTTACATGTACACTGAATAACTTTGTGCCATGCTTCATGAGTGAATTGCAGCACACATATCATATTGATATCAAATTATTCATAATTAAATGTTCTTTCTTTCACGTCTAAGAGTAAAGAAGGAAGATGCAATAATGTCTGATTTTTCTGTCTTTGGAAACCATAATTTATTTTTTTAAATTTATTTTTGAAATTTAATAATTTTTTTGTGCTTTATCAATAACAACACGTCCTAGGTATATTCATTTCTGAAATGCTCATAGTTTCCTGTATTAGTATGATTTATTTTATTTTAATGTGTGTTAAACTGTTTACGTGTTGAATTTTTGTAATTTGCTTTGGAAAATCACTAAAATGAGTTTCAGTGTCTTCGAGCAAACCCCTGCATATAGGCTGAGTGCTGAAGGGTTAAATATTGAATGTATGTTTGGACAGAGCCTTTATTGGCCAAGACAGCCAAATCACAGTATAGATTCTTGGGAATGCCCACACTTTTGAAAAACTCAACAGTACTTTATTATCAAACCTGTTTAATGTACCTTTGAATATTTTGTAATATCTGAAGGCATCTCTTAAAGCTTATTTGATGTCTAATACGGCCATGAAAGCAAGTGTTCATTTAGAATAGGTCTGCACAACTGGCTGATATCAGGCAACATGCCTCATACTGCCCGGCGCAAGCTCAGGGCTATTTCCTTCTCACTCTATGTTTGTCTCTATGGCTACATCATTGACTTCCTCACAGCAAGATAGCAGTTACCTTTAGATCTCCACACAACAGCCACTAATATTCCTGGTGGTTAATTTTTTCTAGAATGAACTGAAAATTTTCCTAAGTTTCTTTGAGAAAAACAGAATACCCAACGGGAATTGAAGGAAATTTGCTTATGTTATGTGTTTCAGGCTTCTCTTCAATGCAACAATAAATAAATAAATAAATAAATAAATAAATAAATAAATAAATAAATAAATAAATAAATAAATAAATAAATAAATAAATAAATAAATAAATAAATAAATACCAGTCATTACCATGATAATTTTCACCACCAAACTGAAGAATTAAACCTGATATGTCACAGCAATAAACTACCTGGTTTTCCATTTTGAAAATTTACAGAATTCTTCCTCTCAGTTCTTGTACCAACTAAAGACCACTCCTGGTGCCAGCATTTTCTTTTCTTTCAATCTCGATCCCACAAACTCACTCTTTTCCTTGGTAAGTTCGAAGTCCCACACAAAATCGTTCAGCTCTGCCTGAGTAAAAAGCTGTGGTTTGTCTTCTGAAATGAGTGAGGAGAAATCTTCATCCACTTCAAAATGTTCTGTAGACTCAGATGAACTCAATTGCTTCACATCCTCTAGCTGCTTTGGTGGCACTAGAATAGGAATATCTCGACTGTATGACACAGGCCTAATAGCTGATTCTAAGCCTTCGGGATATTTGATATTTGATTTATTAACTTCGTTGTACCCAGATACATTGTAAAGACAGACATAGCAATCAACCTTATGATTCTTTGGTTCATACCAACTCATGGGAATTTCAAACTGCATGGATTTCTGTTTTCCACTAAACCACTGTCTTCGTCCTTCGAAACATCTTTTACATCCATGCGGTGCCCACTTCTTGTCTTGACCTCCAGGCTTAACTTTGAAATATGCAGGGTACAAGGTGTAATATTATGTTTCAGCCTCCCTAACAAGTATTAACCACATACAAAGGGCACTAGGAAAGTTGTGGCACGTGAGTGAACGCTTTAGACTTTTTCAAAATAATTTCCACCACACTCAATACACTTCTCCATATGTCGAAACCAGTCACTGAACCAACTCAGCCACTTTTCTTGGATTACATTTTCACACTCTTGATCCCATGCTGCCAGAAGCTCCTCGTTAGATGCAAAATGCCGCCCTTTCAGCTTTATCTTCACTTCTTGGAAGAATGCGAAATCACATGGGGCAAGATCAGGACTGTATAGAGGGTGATCAAGCACAGTCAACCCTGATCTGGCAAGAAAATCCATTGTTACATTAGCACGATGTGCTGGAGCATTGTTGTGATGCAAGAGCTAAGTGTGGAGCCGTGACCTTGGACGGAGCTGCTTGAGAACCTGGATGACCTGAGGCAGACAAGTCTCACTGTACCACTTCGCAGTAACTGTCCTTTGTGTTTCTAGCACAACCCGAGTAAGGATGGTCCGTTTAGTGAAGAATACTGCAATCATCCTTTTCTTCACTGACCTTGACTTTCACACAGTCACAGGAGTACCCTCATCTTCAAACAGCTACACCTTGTTCTGGGATTTTGTTGGGACATCGTAATAATAAAGCGAAGTTTCGTCACCTGTAACGATGCTATTGACGTTACACGAAGTCCCATTTTCGAACTGTTTTAGCATTTTTCGGCACCATTTCACTCGATATGCCCTTTGTTCCTCTGAAAGTGAATGGGACACCCAAAGGGAACAAACCTTTCTGACATGGAGATGGTCGTGTAGAATTGAATGAATAGCTAGTGCAGGGATGTGGAGGGTTTCTTCTACCTGCCAATATGTCAACCGCCTCTCTTGCTGAAACATTTTCCTCACAGCTTCAATGTTTTCCTTATTCAGACAGTCGCCCAGAATGAGGATTGTCTTCAACCCCAAAATTTCCCCTCTGGAACTCTTTTTACCAGTGGAAAATTGTTGTCCGATGTGGACAGTCTTTCCCCAGCACAGGAGTCATTTCCTCCAGGCACTGGTCAACAGTTAATCCATGAGCAAAATTGCAGTGGATAATTGCGCGATATTCACCTTTAGACCACACTGACATTTAACTTGCTTTCAGTCCCACTGCTTGGTAACAACTGGTGTGAAGGTCATGCCTTGCTGCTTCTAGACTGGTTTTCACCCCTCTTTTCATCCCTCACCATGACAAGGGTGTTGTCCAGCTACTGTTTTTGCGTATTGCAAAACTTTCCTAAACAGAAATTGTTTGGATTGTTCACACACTGCCTGTTGCAGGGATTGATGCCATATTATACTAAAATATCAGTATTCACAGCACAAAGGAACACTTAAAAACCAGTGATTATAACACTCCCACAACAATGAGGAAAGAAAAGCCAACTGAAGACTAGGATGGTACTATGTTAAGATATATTTATCTAAGGGCTGTGTTTATCTTATCTTTTCTTTCCTCAGATATTTTTATGAGCTTACAATATTTTGGCACTCTTCTATTCAGTGCTCTATCTCATCCTGTGAAAACCATAAAAGAAGTTAGTGGTACGTAAAAATTAATAACTTCTATCTCATCGTGATGAGTGAGGGCCAAGCATTCAGAAGCATATAAGGCTTCAAGACATACTGCTGTGCTGTAGTGGCAGTATTTGGCCTGCCATGAGATTGACCTGGGCTGATAAGTGGGTTTGCAGAAGTGAAAAAGTCATTTCCATACACTTAGGCTGATATTTCAAACCTTATTTCTCTTATACATTAAAGGAATTGATCTCTCGAAGGTCCGTGAATGCAACGTTTAATTTTCCCATATTTGGTATCAAGAAATGCAGTGATGTTATAATGGTCAGACATCATTGATTCAGTGTTTTCCCCAAGGAAATCTGGAGACTTACAGCTTCAGCTATTTCTTGTAATGTTTCAACCTAGAGGCAGGCAATGTTGATGCAATCCGCCATTACATATTGGAATCAAGGCAGTTGATGTTCACTGCTTTGGATCCAGCCCCAGCCTAATACCGTTATAGGGTGATCTGTTTCTCCATTCACAGATGACTTTTTGAAGAACACAGTTGAAAAGAATGGGTGATAACCATTGCCTTGACGAACTCCAGTTTTAATCTCAAAGGATCTAGAGATTCCCCCATTGAATTTCATTTGTGAATAGGTGTTGGTCAGAGTTTGTTTGTTGACAGAACAAGTCTTGTTGTCCATGCCCATCTCTCTGAGTATATCAAGATGACTTGAGTCGGTCAGTTGTGTCATAGAGAGTAGTACTTGTTTTCAATCAGTCAAGTTAATTGAAAGCCATCATTACATTGAGGCCTCCTTAACTGTTGAACTCTTTACTGCTTTATCAAATATAAATCAGTTACATCCTTGGTGTAAAGGACATATATCTTGACTTCATACACACTTATGTCAAGAGTAGTAACCTGGTGATGTTATAAGTGTATAAGGTTAAACATATATATCACTAGTCATCTTTTCATTAACTTTGCCATCTCAAGCAAACAAATTAGTAATGATTTGTAGTTATAAAACATATTGTTTTATGTCTCTGTCTGGTGAACAGTAGAAACTAAATTTAGCTCAGAAGTGTACTGGAATTGTCTTGAAATTGACAAAATACAGGAACAAAATTGATTTTTTAACTGGTTTCTCTATTTTTTCTTTAATTAATCGTATTCTGAAAATTATTTAAATGAAGTGTATTTTATATAGACTTCCAGTTTTTGTTTTGCTCAAACAGTGAATGAATTATATATTTTTGCCTGGTTTATTTTCTTTCAGAGATTTATTACTAGCGATGCAGATAAGGAATGCAAGGATATGGTTCTTCTACCTCGAGCTGGCTCGCTGTTCTCTAGAGCATGCAAGTTATCCAAGGAAACCATTTTGGCTTCATCATATCCTCGCCTCATGCAGACAGTTGATTCTTTTGTCACAGAGATTATTGAGACCTCCAATCAGTTGAAGAATTTAGAGGTAACTATGTTTTTAATGCATTCAAGTTGATTCATTGGTAGCTTCAGAATCTGTGTCATTTGTGCCATACAAATATCAGAAAATTCTTAAAAAGACCACATGCATACAATATCATCAATGAAATATTTGCAAACAAAAAACAGTGCTTTATTACTTATGCATATTTCATTTTCACCATACTTAGTTTTTTTTTTCTTTTCTTTCTTTCCCCTTCTCACTGCCATCTTGATTGTAAAGATTAGAGCTGAAATCATCCTTTGGAAACCCTTCTCTTTCTCTGTTTCCTTTAAAGAATGCATTTGCTTGATATTATACTCTTAAATCTTTATTTTCTATCTCACTTCTGCATTTGAGAACTGTTAACAACTCTCTGTGAATCCATTTTGCTGGTCTATATTTGTTGGGTAAGATGAGTTGGATGCATTGTTCAAAACTTACTTTGCTCCTCAGTGAAAGTTACCTTGTAGACAGTTTACATGCATTTTGGTGTAGTTCACAAATTGAATCACCAATTTGAAGATGGGAAAGAGTTCAGGAGAGGTGACATTAGAAATTGATAGAATATTCCAGAATTCCTATGTCACTTAATTAAAGCCATGGTTCCTTCCTTCCCAGTTCTACCTCATTATCACTTCAAGACCAAGTTGATGCACCACAAAGCCAATAGGAAAAAAAATATCTCTCTTTGTGAGTTCAGCATGTCATCAAATATTTTGGAAATTTTTACATCAACTATTAAATTCTTTGACAAAAGAAAGTCACTAGGTCTGTTTTAATTACCGTATTTTTCAGACCATAAGACATGCTTTTTGTTACAAAAATATTGCCCAAAATAAGGCTGCGTCTTATGATTTGAAGGTTATCATATTTAGACAGTGTGTATAGGTGATTTGTTACACCAATGCTCAAAATATTCCTTACAATACTCTCATTAGTTGGCCCCTTTTATTGCTGCAGTGAAGAAACAGCAGCTATGGTATACCTACATTCGTCTGGCAGGAATGCGAATTGCCAGGGAATTCCTAACAAGATGGCTTGCAACCCCTTCCTTGCCCACCTCATTATCGTACTAGGCAAACACAAAGAGCTGCAACCTTGACTACTGTTATAGATAACCTTCAAAGAAGGGTAGAAAGCAAATCTTTCACTTTGTAATCATTAGCAATTTCCAGTTTGTTGATATTGATGTTTGTTGTTTAAAGGGGCCTAACACCTAGGTCAACGGCCCACAAGTTCTAGTAGTGGAAAGTTCTGGTAGTGACAATTTACCGTATACAATGTCGGTTTTACAGAAGAGGTTTTCTTATAACATAGCATTTAAATTAAAAGTAGTGAAATACTCAAAATTACATGGTAATAAGGCAGCAGAAAGACAATTCGGATCTCCACCAATTGAGAAAATGATACGCGAATGACAAAAACATGAAAATCACTTATTGAACCTGGGAAAAATAAACTCTTTTAGTGTGCATGCTGAAAAATGACCACTTTCAGAGTCAGAGATGAAGGAAGTGGGTGAGACACCTCAGAAAGCGACAAAGCCAATAGTATCACATTATTTCCTGGCTTTCAAGCGATAATTGTTGCACGACCAAGAACAAACAGAATTTAGAATATTAAAACCAAACTTACCTTCACAGTCCAAGAGGTCGCAAAAACATGTGAGCGTACAAGACCCAAGAGGTCGGATGAATCATTAGAAGAAAATAATTCAAATATACTGACTTAAATAAGAACACTGTATATGCAAAAAGGATGGCTTTAATAAACCGAAATTAATTAATTAGTTAGGTTTCCACACAAACTAAAGGTCCAAAAGAAAAAAAAAAAAACTACTACGAATTCACTTAATCTTTAAGATCAATACGATAGAAGTAATAAATTATTCCCTTTTTACACATCCACAAACAAATGAAATTAAATCCTAATTTCTTGAGTTACAACCTATTCATCAATTATCAAAACGAGATTTTTTTTTCTTTTTTTCTTTTTACAATTCTGTAATCTTAGATCACCCTTGGTTTTAAACTTCGGGAGCTGAAAACAGTCTCTTTTGGCTATCTCCGGACGAAATAAAGCCTTCCCAACCCAACGGTCAGCAAGATTAAGTTCCACGAGAACAAGTCTCAGAAAAATAAAATCAGAAGAAAATTCAAGCAAATCCCAAACGGCAAACTCTCCAGAAATAATAATGTTTAAATATCAGTTATGCAGAGAACGTCTCCACCCGACATATTTGGCATTCACAGCCCGCAACTATAACCCACACGAATCTTTTTTTGTTCACAAAGGTCTCACTTCATATGTTGAAAAACAATAATAAATGATCGAACGTCAAATGTCAAAATGAAAATAGTTCACACCCACAAATATGTTTTACTAAGAGTGGCCTTAGGAACACATCACGTAACACCCAAAAAAGCAACATGCCTGCTCAAGGACTGAGCTAGTCAAAAGAAACGATTTTACGGCTCATTAATTACCCCCCCGAGCTCGGAGTTTGATAAATTAAACCATAATTAAGAAAATACTGGTTAAAAACCCTCTTCACTTAATAACAGAATGAACCTTCGTGACATTACAGTCAACGAGTTACAAGATTCTTATGCCCCAGTAAAATATGTAAATTCTTTACAACCACATAATTTTAACAATTTTAGAAATAGTCACTCAACCAAACTTTTTCTTCAAAATTTTCATTACATCAAAACAAATCCCAAATGACTTAGAACAAATCTATTAGATTATGGTTGCCGAAACACAGTACCGTAATTTTCCAAATGAGTCGCCTAAAAGCAAAATGGATAAAGTCCACTCCAGCACATTTTGAGAAAATGGCAAAAAACCACTGCCACCTTCCACTAAGGCCGTTCCTTATGAAATATATACATAAAATCACAAAAAAATTAACTGATTATTAGAACTAGTAATAATACTCATAGTATTATTATTTAGACTGTTATTGCTGTTTTAAAAGTGGACTTTATTGATTTTGCTTCTAAGAAGTGGACTTTATTCATTTTGCATGTTAACAGTAAGGATTTTACTCGTTTTGCTACTATTTATTAAAAGCACAGAATATGAGAAGATATAATATTCATGTTTCTTTCAGTATGGTTTAAAAGTGCCCTGGGTAGACATTTAAATACACAGTTCAGGAGCTTCCTCTGTTGCACTGCAAAGTTCATTATCGACATTTTCGTTGACATCTGACTGATGACTCTCCCAACAGTCAAAGAAATCAACGTAGAATTTCAGTGATGGGCTCAACTTCCAATCAGAGTCAAAGTGCAATTCAAGGAGCTTTTTCACATCTGACACTTCATTCTTATTGACTGAAGTGGTGTTCTTGCGAACAGGTGAAGGGTGTATAGCCGACACATTCTTCTTAGTTTTCATCAGGGATCTGTAGGTTCCAGTTCTGAACTTGTCCTCGGACACTCCCGGCACTAAAAGCCATACGCCATTTCATTTTCATAGGTTTCTTGTGCTCTGTTGCCTCTTGGTTCCAGTTAAATATATCCATGTCAATCCCTGGTTGACGAATGGATCTTCGATTACTTCTCTCTTCTTGAATTCTTTTTCACAGAGACCGAATAACCGATGAGGGGGATTGAAGGAATGACCTCTTCCTGGAAAAATTCACTGTACCTTGGCGTTTGCAGGAACCTCCTTTGGATCATAGCTATCATCGTTCTATTTTTATTTTGTCCCCCACATCGGTCGGCGAAAAGCTTTATCTTTTTAATGTTCGTTAAGTCCAAGTTCTGCAAGCAGTGGTAAACCCAAGATGCCACCCCATTCAAACCTTTCGGGTAGGTCCCCTCAGCCCATATGTAGCTGAAACTGTTATCTGGTGTTGTTGTGCTCTTGGAATTTCCAACAACAATAGAGAAATTGAAGAGGTAGAGTTGGCGCCAATAGTAAGTTTCCTGATCAGGAATTTTGGATGTGACAAATTCTTCTGACAATCGAAAGACAGTGTAACTACACCTGGTTCACTTCTCTAAGTAACGAAAAAATGGCTTGTGCCCTTTTCTTGTGAAATGTCTTGATAGTTTCCAGTGAAGACAACTTAATAGGATCAGTTTCCGGATTAATTCTCTCTGAAAATTCAAGACAAGTGGAGCACACGTCGAGCTTGGGTGATCCAAATCCTAGGTTAAACTTACGATTAAAATGTAACGAAAGTAGGAGTTCTTCACTTTCACACTGTCATCAGCTTGGGCGTTGTAATCATTAGCCGCCAGCTTTTGGATATTTAGATCAGAACTAAGGTAACTTCTACGAGTGTTACTACGACAGTTGTGGGATTCAAGGCACTTTAGTGAACTAATATACGCAACAAATGCTTTTTTCTTGTTGGTGAACTTCTGAGAAGTGTGATGGCCACCTTTTTTCTGCCGGACGACAGTGGACTTTATCCGTTTTGCATCCAACCTGCGTTTTTAAAGGGGAAATACTTAAGGATTTTGTGGCTTTTGCTAGTATATTATTTCATGCTTCAATAGACACATCTTTTCCCGATATATTTCTACCAATATCTCATTTTTTGTAAAATGTGGACTTTATCCGTTTTGCTTTTAGGCGACTCAAATATAATTTCATCATATGAAGTAATCCAGCACAACAAACATAATTTAGTAGTCCATATCCAGAAGAAGTCCTCCACAGTTGGACTTTAAGTTGAATTGATTACTTAATTTCTCCTTGAGATTAGGAAGAAGTGGTGATGTACTTACAATTTTTTCAGGAAACCATTACGATAAAATAAATAAAACTTTTCCCTTGTTCGGCATAACGCCGACCAGGGATTAGCCTAACCAGGGTCGACCTGCAGCACCATTTCTTCTTCTTTCAATCAAATTATATATTAGATTTCACCAGCACAGCAAGGGAGGACGCTATTTTAACGAACGACAACAACCAAAAACAAATGCCACACTCCTCATTATAGCATGCCCATGCATTGACAAGCGACTGTCTCAGTTCTATCAACCCAACTAGGTGGCTCCACTATATAGTCAGGCACTCGGAGGAGATCAGTAGTAGCGGCACACAACGGAACTATTGCGAAAACGCAGGGCAGCATTATGAATTTAATTACAACCCGCCGACAGTTCAAGGAAACGGAAATATACAGAATACTGTTCCTCGAGTCATTTTCAAGTATGCAGTGGCAAGACATCTCTTAATTTAGTATAAACGCCATAGTAGGAAAAAAAATTCTCTCTTAGTGAGTGGACTTTGGTAAAACAAGCACAATCAATACTAGAAGCTGCGGAAATGTGGTTCTGGAGAAGACTGACAGGGACGAGTTGGACAGAAAAAAAGACTAATATCCAAATCTTGAATGACGTTAATGAGAAACGGACCTTAATTTATTCAATAGAGTAGAGGAAAGCTAAATTTCTTGGACACGTCGATATGACATCTTTCTCGAGAATGTCTTTGAAGGAAAGGCCCTAGGGAAGAAGTCGAGAAGAAGACCACGTCTCTCATACCTTAGGAACAAAATCGCTCAGCTTGGTTTTGCTTCCTATGCCATGATGAAAAGGACTGCTGAAGACCGTGGGATGTGGCTGCAGTGACAAGGCTTGGCCTTTAGATAAATGAGGAAGGATGGATGGATGGATGGATGGATGGACGGACGGACGGATGGGAATTTTTTAATCTTGTACTGAATCCAGGCCTAATGTAGAATAAAATCATTTTTATGCCGAGACTCTAGTGGGGAAGAACATCAACATACTCTGTGATGAAACTACAGATAGAATGAGCCGTTGTGTTTTTATCATCATATTCCAAGTCCCAGCCGGATCAAAAAGAGAGCTGCATGTTGTTTCTGTGAACTGTCTTGCAGTTAGGGCCTATAGTGTACCATATGATGCAGTTAAAGTGTTTGTTAGTGAGAGTGCACTGTACATGACCTGGTGTTATGAAACATTAAGTGTGGTCATAGGGGATCATTTAATGCATGTACAGTGCTGGGCTCATAAGATCAGCTTGGTTGGCAATAGTTGGGTCACAGTGATGACAGATTTAAATCATGTGGTTGCAATGGTAAAGTCTGCATTTTTGAACATAAGAAAGCGAAAATATAATTATTTACAATTCTTAATATCAAAATATGGTGCTTCAAAGGAAGCAAAGCTTTTCCCTGCACCGGTCATAACCCGATGGAATAGCTGGTTTCAGGCTGTTTTCTGTTTGAGTGTTTACTGATGTTACATTTTTCAAGTCTGACATGAAAGACATCAACAACTGTGGTATTAAGTACCTGACTGATCTGAGTGACCGAGAAGTGGTCACTCCCACCTGGATTTTGTCACAGATCATGCAGCTGGATTGGTTGACCTCTGTGTTGAACTTGAAGGGTCTCTGTATACTACCTCTCATCTCCTTTACCCCAAACTGCATAACCTTGATGTCAGTTTTACCTTCATTTGTGAGGGGAATTTTTCTGTGGCAACTAATGATGCTTTGATTAAGCTCACTCCTCTACAGCAGGCTGCATGCAGGGACACATTTGTCAAAGCTGCTCATTCTTCACAGTGCAAGCTAGCCACATTGAAAGCGAAAGACCCCAACCATAAGCATTTTGTGTCAATTTCACAAACTTTGTATCCATAAAATATAATTTTGAATAACACTGATAAATTAGATGATCTTGAGAAATTGTTTGGAGTAACAGAACTCTCACGAAATTATATATGGTCTGGTTACTGTTCTCTGAAACATGAAATTCAAACCCAGATGAAAGAAAGTGAAAAATGTGATGTCATGCTTGCATTAACTGCAGTGCAGACAGAGTTCAGCGTATTTGCAAAATACTGTCTTGAGTTGTGGACCCCAACGAACAACACGTGTTGTCTCATTACAACACAGTAGTTACAGTCAGATGGTGCAATTTGAAAAAAAAAAAAAAGCATTACCGTAGTACTGACAATGCTTTCATTTGAACAATGACTTTGTATTGTGTGTGAACCAAGGACAATAATTGCACTCCATAAACTTGGAATTGTTAAAATTAATAATACCATGCGATTATTTTAAATTTGTAAATTGATGCTAATTTTGGAAAAAATAGATGCTAATTTTGAAACAAATAAATGCTAATTTTTCAGGTCCCTAGTCATGGGAGTCAGTGAAAAAGGAAATTGTCATCAAGTCATTTAAGAAATGCTGTATAAGTAGTGCCATTGATGGTACTGAAGACTATATACTGTTTGAAGAATAAAAAATGCAGGAGATCGTGGGTTTGAACCCCACTGTCGGCAGCCCTAAAAATGGTTTTCCGTGGTTTTCCATTTTCACACCAGGCAATTGCTGGGACTGTACTTTAATTAAGGCCACGGCAGCTTCCTTCACACTTCTAGGCGTTTCCCATCCCATTGTCACCATAAGACCTATCTGTATCGGTGTACGTAAAACAAATTGTAAAAAAAAATAAAAAATGACAGTGAAACTGATAGTGAAATTTTGGAAAACAGTGTTATGAGTGACAAATGAGTGTAAGAATTGTGAGTACCTACCTACTTGTGATTTTTAAGAGTGACAGTATTGCACTACCTATTGGTAATTTGTGTTTATATACAAATGAAATTATTTTGTTAAATTTTGTTTGAAAATACAGTGAAATTATATTTTTCATTAAATTTTCATCAAAATATCAGGATTCGTTTTTATGGTCTGCAGCATCTGATGGTCTGAAAAATATGGTGAATATTTGAACTGCAACGTGTTTTTAGATCAGATATTGCTGCGAAAAGGTTTGGAAATTGTAACCTAACTCTAAATTTATAAATGTTTAAAATAACATTAATAGTATATCTTTTGAATACACATTTAGTGTCTTGCCACTTCACTGTCGTTTCCACAATCTTCTTCTGAGTTCTGTTTTCCTGTTGATGTAGGATCCACTTTATGGACATTTAAATTATGGAAAGCAAAGAACTTTTGCAAATAGTCATATATAGAAAGATAAGAATATTGAAAGGAACACACAAACACAGTGACAGGTTGGTGGGGGGAGAAAAAGAAACACACACACACACAAACAGAAGGACAGGGAAAACTCTACATCTTCAAATATTTCTCTCCTCTCATAAATCCTAAATGCATTAAAAAGTGTAAGCCTTTATTAAAATATTTCTGTTTACATGTGCTGTTACAGTCATAGGAAGAACTTATTTACCTTAAATATGTCCATGGTATCATGTCAATTCTTCTCACAATACCTGTACTTTTCAGAGGTTTTCAAAGTGTACTGGCACAAAGTTCTCAAAACATTGGATAGTTCTTTTAAAATCATAATCATCTCATATGCTTTATACTGATACTGTTAGTTCATCATATCAAGGATAAATCTTATTATTATACACTGATGGATTGCATTTTCTTTATGACAGGTATCGAAAGATCTTTCCAAGGAAAAACAGAAGTCACAAGCCAAAAGTTTTCTGCAACAGAAGCGGAAAGCTTTGGCTGATTTGTTCAGAGTTCTTCAGCAAATGGGACTTTCCTACAGAACTGGGACTGCTCTCTGGAGTGCAGAAGACAACTCTGTTGCAAATTTTCTTCTTCCACCAATGGATCTGAAAGCTGCTTTTCAGTATCTCAAAAACAGGTAACAGTCTTGCTAGCATTTTGTAAATTTGAAGTGACTGTGGGAAATCTGTATAGTCATTATTACTTAATTCAGAAAAAAAATTTGTTTTTTCTACCTTCCTTAAATTTTAAATAATATGTCATTTAAAAACTACAGAATACTAACATAGTATTCAAGTGAGAAAGGTAAAAAGTAAGAAATAAAAATTAATTGTGACATATTTACGTTTAAATTGAGTCGTATAGTTCCTAAAACCTACCCTCTCCACTTTTCAAAGTACCGTATAATCTTGAATACCACCTGCACTGTTTTTTCGAAAATATCTCTTCCCAAATTGGGTGCGGGTCTTATTTAAAATTTTGGGAAATTTATCTTTCTGAACGCGTGTAAATCAGGCATCACCGCTGGCGCGGCTTGGCAACAATGCTCTCTCCGCTCTCAGTATTTGCTACTTCCGCGCTTCGCGTCAGTTTCACGCACTTTCTTGGAGTATCAACGTGAATTCCACAAAGCGTTTGCGATCTTTTACTGCGAGTGAGAAACTGAAAGTAGTTTGGGAAGCCGAAATTATTGGAAATCGTGCCGCCGGTAGAAAATACGATATTGACAAGTCGTGTATTCGTGATTGGAGAAAGAAGAAAAATGTGCTATTAACATTTAATGGTGATCGTAGAGCTTTTTGTGGACTGAGTGTACAGTTTCCAGAAATTGAAAAAAAACTTGATAAATATATGACAGTAAGGCAGGAATTGGGATATGGTGTGTCAACCGAAATGTGTCAGCTAAAGGCATTAGAGATCGCAAAGGAACTTTCAACAGAAGGGATTAAGGCAAGGCGAGGATGGGTTTGTAATTTTTATAAAAGAAATGGGTTGAGCGTACAAAGGCATACCTCAATTTCACAGCATCTTCCTGGTGCCTACGATGAGAAGTTGTTGTCGTTTCAGCATCACATAATTCGGTTGCGGAAGGAAAATGCATATTTGCTTTCCCAAATTGGCAATGCAGATGAGACGCCTGTCTACTTTGAAATGCCAGTGGACGGGACTGTGAATGATAAGGGTGCGAAAAGTGTTACCATTAGAACAGGTGGTAATGAAAAACAACGGTATACGGTAATGTTGTGTATTCTCGCCGACGGAACCAAATTGCTGCCATACATTGTTCTCAAGTGAAAGACACTTCCTAAAAATCTACCTGCTGGTGTTATCGTCAGATCTCAGAATTCCGGCTGGATGGACAGTTCACTTGTGGAAAACTGGGTAAAGTGTGTCTGGCAACGTCGCCCTGGTGCATTATTGGGACAAAAGAGCTTGCTTGTTCTTGACAGTTACCGCAGCCACACAACAGACGCTGTGAAGAAACATATCAAGGATGGGAAAACCGACCTAGCAGTCATTCCGGGCAGGATGACGTCTATGCTACAGCCGCTGGATGTCTGCATAAACTTTCCATTTAAACCAGCCTTGAAACAGCTCTACACAGAATGGATGGCGGCTGATGATCGCAGACTGACGTCAACTGATCGCATTCAGTGCCCGGAAGTTCAGCTACTGTGTTTGTGGATTTTGACGGCATGGAATCGTATTCCTGGAGACCTCATACAGGAGAGCTTCAGGAAATGTAGTATTTCTAATGCTATGGATGACAGCGATGACGACATTTTGTGGGAAGGTGATGGTGATGAAAGTTCCGAAGTTGCTACTGATGATGATGATGAATGAACTCGTTGGATATTGTTCTGGAAATGTTTGTTTACTTTTATTTTATTTTCTAATCATTTGATGTGTGTTAGTAAAGATTATAAATAATTTTGACTTCACCTTTTTTTTTTTTAAATTTTGTCTGTTCAAAATAAGGGTGCGGGTCTTATTCAGTGGCGGGTGGTATTCAGTATTATACGGTATTTAAGAAAACTATTTTGACACATTTTCTACTAAATCCCAATACTTGTTCACCTTGTTTTGAAAGATCTTCAATCAAAAACACCTATTCGATATTTAAACTTGATTAATTGTTGTTGTTATTGATAATTTTTGGAATGGGTCTATAGGATAACTGTACTTTTGTAACAAACACATCTGGATAAGGCAGTTTGCATAATAGAACTAGAAACTTTAAAACTGAAATCAATCAATAGAACAATATGGTAATTATATCACAGTAATAGTAACAGCAGTTAATTGAAACGCTATATTTAAGGAACTATTAGGATGTATATTCTCTTTACATTCTCAGATCACAATCTCTTCCACATAATTCATTGTTGCTGCTTGCAGGAACAGAGTATTTTTCCCTATAATAATTCCCTAATAAAATAGCAGGTCTGTAATATCTTCCCAGAGATCTCTAAAATGCTTTTTGAATAGCTGATCAGTGTCTGCTAATTTTGGTTCCGTAATATAGATCCTTCAAGCAGGCAATGTACTACAGTTGATCTCTTACCACATTACTGAAAAAAGAAAGAAAGAAAGAAAGAAGAAAAAACAACTGTTCTCCACTGAAGTGATTGAAATTTAGAATGCCACTTGTCTGGCTGGAGCTGGACATTGTTTACTGCTGTCTTCCAATCATACACTGAACATTCTGTAGAACAACAGTTTTTGAGAGTTTTATTGTCAGATGGTGGTGATTATTGTTTTAAGAGGAAGTACAACTATGGAACCATCCTCTATATAACACTAATCAGAGAGAAACATGGAAGGGATCTGGCACTTCGAAAAATGAAGGTATTAGCCAAAGAAAGGCAAGGACCATGAAGGGCGTGAAAATGAAAGACTACCTAGGCCTCGAGTGCTCTAATACTGATTCACAACTAAGTATTTTTATTTTCCACCTTGTTAAGAATCTGTTTAAGTGCGATACGGACCATGAAGCTGATTTTATGTACTGCTCTAATACCGTCAGGGTCAGAAAAGAACAAGAGTTGAATCAAGGGAGGTCGGATGGGATAGATGAAAGTGAGGAGCCTGGCACAAGTAAGTGGAAGCAATGTCAGGAATCAGCTAAGGACCCTGTGGTCCCCAACCCACTTTTAGTCACCTCTTACAACAGGCAGGGGATACGTGGGTGTTATTTTACCCCCTCCACCCATAGGGGGTTTCATTGTTTGAGAAGATCTGAATGTATTTTTTTGGTTTAATTATTGTGTTTTTCTTTCTTATTACCTTCTCTAAGCATCCAAATATCTTATCATCAGGTGTAAAGGAATGACCTGTGATGGAGTAAATGAGTTCAATGATTTTTACATTGTGTGGATGATTAGCACAAAGCGACTATGAAAGCATTCCTACCATAAAATTGTTTTTGTTCTGGCCACCAAATCCATCTGCAATCTTCAAACAATTTTAACTTCTTCACCGTGGAATAGCATTTGTACACAAATTTTGATACACGGCACTTGCTATTTCAATGACTCCTTTATGGTGATCACTTTCATTCCACTATAAAAACATTATCTTTAGTCAGAGGGTCTTGAGATGATCCTTGTCAAACCATGACATTCTAAACATAGATATACCTACTATAATACACAAACTAGCTTCTAAAAATGTGTATCGTGGTAATCTCTGGAGAAGATGAGCTATGGAATGAACAGTGAAGATGAATGACTTCAAATTTGGGCAACTTTTGTAATGAACTGAGTAGACAGATTTTTTAATGAAAATCTTGAGGATAAGGCAGTTCCTAGAATATTCTGGATTTTCTCCCATTTTATATGGGATAAAGAATATTTTGAAGCACAACTGATAATCTAAAGGAAGGAGCTAATGTAGACATCACTGATGTCAATACATTATTTTCAGATTTTTTTCGAGAAGGCAGGTTTTGGAACAGGAAGTTCTTATGACTTTTCATAGGCTGTAGCATTTAAAATACTGTGCAGAAAGTGGAAGTACCATCAAGGTGCAACCTTTCCTTTGTCGTCGTCGTCATTTAAAATGGAGCATCGCACTAATCCAAAACAAAGAATTGTTACAATGACAGCTAAGTTTGGAGGTGTCCTGAATTGTAAAAATAAAAACTCCTCTTAGGGAAAATTTCCAATGCCTCATTGTTTTGAAAACCATTAGTTAGTTGTAGGGTGGTGGTGGCTCTAGAGTTTTTATTGCTTTTAAGAGGAAGTACAAGTGGGCAACTATCCTCTCTTGAACTCTTGGAAGAATGAAGGAATCAGCAGTAAAAGAGGAAGGGTTACGTAGGACATGAAAATGAAAGAATCTCCAGGCCTTGCAAACCTAGTACCATCAGGGTCAGAAGGGAACAAGGGTTGGCCAAGGAAGGTGGATAGGAAAGTGAGGCAACTGGCACAAATAAGTGGAAACAATACCAGGCTCAGGCGGAAGGGGGGGGGGGCATTGTTGCCAAGATAAGAGTCCCTGGGAGTCCCCCTTTTAGTTGCCTCTTATGACAGGCAGGGGATACCATGGATATATTGTACTGGTGCCATCCCTAGGGGTTAGTTAATGGAACATAAAATGAATTGTATGTACTGACAGGTACACATGACCTATGCTGATATAGTTAACTGTTATGGTGGTTTGAGTGGCCAATTCTATAACCTTCAATCACACGTGCACGGTCTGTGAGTCCGCATCTGTGATAATAGGTTTGTAAGTCTGACAACAATGCTGATATATCAAGAATACTTCCCGATTGCCTAAGAAGAAGCTGGGTGCGTCAGTATGATTCATGAAACAATCAACTGAACATGTCAGAATTTTATTTGCGGTCCCACATTCTGCGCGCGTGCATTTGTACATTGTATTTTTACAGAATTGTCTGTGCCAGTATAAAACTTACAGAACATTCATGAAAGTAATTATGCATCTTCTCCTTATAGTTAAAGATTTATAGCTGTTTAAAGCCTTCAGAATAAGTTTAAGTCCAGTTTATTTAACTTAAACTATGGTCTACATTATTTCTGTCAAAAATGACTTCCTGAGTTGTTATAAAGGGAAAAATTTATGTCTTTATAAGTTGGTTTTGTTTTTCAATAATTGTTAGGCAAATACTTAGTTAATAATAATAGGAAATAAAAATTAAATAAATCGTGAAATATAATTTCACAGTTATTATAAAAAGAATGTGGTCCCCAATTTCATGGATGTGTAACTATGTTTGGATTAGAGGCATGGGCTGAGGATTAATACCATCAGCAGAGAAAGATACCTGCAGTTCTTTAACTTTATTTTCTACTTGACTGGGCAATGGTGGCAGCAGTATGGGACACTACCTCATTACAATCCTATTGAATGGTTTGCTTAGTCCCTTATTTTTACACCATCATATTTTTTTCCTTTGAGGTGTGTTACAGTATCACATCAACAAACAAACTGAGCTTTGTGCAGCTTTTTGCTGAAGAATTTGAGAGGATACTGATACAGATCTATGAGATGCCGTTGACAACAATGCTCTTTGTGTTTTGAGAGGAACTGCAAGTAGGCAACTAATCTCTCTTGCCACTATCCAGAAGTGTAAAGGGAGGAGGTCCAACTCTTTGAAGAATGAAGATTTTGGCAAAGGAAGAAAGAAGGGCCACATGAAAGACACACTAGGCCTTTCAAAGATAAATACTGTCCGGGTTGTAAGAGAACAAGAGATGACTGAGAGAGGTCAGGCAGGAAAGATTAAATTGAGAAGCCTGGCACAAGTAAGTGGAAGCAATATCATACTCTTTTTCTTTGGGGCGGGGAACCCAAACCCCACAAAGGGCATGAAACTGAAAGACCCCCTACACCTTAATACCATTGTGATCAGAAGAGATTAATCCTTAACCAAAAGAGGTCAGATAAGAAATATTAAAGTGATGGTCCTAGCTTAAGTAAATGGGAATAAATTCAGACTCAGTCCCCAATCCCAGGGTTGCCACTCCAATTCTCAAGTTGAGAGCCCAGTAAGTTGCCTCTTATGACAAGCACGGGCTACTGTGGATGTATGCTATGCTGGAGAACTGGAAATGAGAAAACCATTGTTGTTCTTAATGTTCAATACATTATTTGAAAATACTGTACTAGCAGAGTTTAAAAGTAACCGAACATGTGTAGAAACTCTCGTTCTGGATGAGTGGAACCTTGTACACTACACCACCTTCAAAGTAAGTTCCTCTGGTGGTGACACACTTCTGCCAGCATCGGTATCACTTTTCAAAGCAGTCCTAAAGTTCATCTTCATTCACTTCCAATAGAGCACTCATCATATTTGTCTTCGCCTCTTTGGCCGAAGATGCCGGGCTGGTTACTCAGACGGTAGAGCGCTGGGCTTCTGAACTCAAGTTGATGGGTTTAATCCCAGCTCAGTCCAGTGGTATTTGAAGGTGCTCATGTACGCCAGCCTAGTGCCGGTAGAAATACTGGTACCATTCATAAAAGAAGTTCTGCCGAACAAACAGAATGCAGAAGAAGAGGAAAGATGTTTATGTTACGCTGTGCGAGGAAGTTGCTCATTTGGAGTGAAATAGTGTAATAATAATATTACGGTATTATTGATTGGTGTATTGATTATTATTGGTGTACTGGGGGCATTGTTGAGATGGATTCTGTTCTTACCACAAATGAGGCCTCTTTTGTCTCACTGCATCATGGAGAATACTAACATACATCTCCTTAGTGACAGTTTGATCTTTAGGAATAAATTTGAAATATACCAGTCGTTGGATATCAAAGAACACTAATTCAAGTATAACTTTTCCTTTTTGCCTGGGACCAAAGGCCATACTCTACAAAGTATGTAGTAAGGCAGAGCCAGCCAAAGTTTGCTTACTTTTCGACTCTGCTGGCATTTTCATTTATACACCTAATATGCATCACTTTGGAGAAAGTGAGATCAGAAAGGGCATGTAAACAAACTGATATCTTGAAGCATTATAGCAGGAAGAATTTAATGAGAAGGAAGAAATAGATAAGTAAGAATTCCAGTGGGCATTCACTGGTAGGAGGACCCAACTCAGGAAGAGGAATGACATATTATGGAAAAGAACAACTCGATGACTAAAGTGAAGATTTCTAATATTCTCACCTACATGTGCTCTGGACTTGAGAACAGACTGATGCTCAGTCTGATGGTCTTCGAGCAGGTTGAAATAAATTGAAACACTGATGTTAATGTGTGACATAGTTAGAAGAACAGGTTCTGTAATTTTGATGGATGAAGTTTTATTGTTAGCAGGTGGTTTGAAGCTAGAGCTGCCTTCACTACTTTTTAGTATATGTTCTTGGTTGTAGTTTTTGAAGGATACTGTTGGTGATGGCAGATGTTTGGGGTGAAGGATTTGGCAACTGAGAAAGAAGAGAGTATATAGGACTTTGATGAAAAATATGATGGCACCATGTAATGAACAGAACATTACTAAATTTGTATTTGATAGAAGTAATGGTTTGTATGGAATCTACTAGATGAAGGGGTAATCTGATGTTTAGAAACGTAAGCCAGGGGACACTGATTGTAAGAGTGGTCTATGCTAGCTGATTTTTGTCTTGGCACTGTGATATTATATAATGTTATTTCCTTTTCATGACTATATATGAGTTTTAGGTATATTATCTGAATGGTTTCTAGGCGTCCAGATGGCCAGCTACTGAATGTATGGGATGGCTGTGAAACTTACTTCTTGCGATCAGTGGCAAGGTTAGCACTTCTGAATACTGCCTTACAGAATCCTTCAAAGGATTTAGGCCCACCAGCCATTGAGAGATGTCGTGGATTTGCTGCCCATCTCATGGTGAGTAAATTTACATTTGTTTTATGTTTAACCTTTAATCAAATTGTTTAGATAGTGTATGTTTTTTAATATACTAACTAACCTTTGTACTTATTCTTCAAACAAGTCTTGATGATAATTCACATGACAGGGCTTATTCAGCAGTCAATGATCATAGTCTATATACTAATGGGAAGGAGTCACTGTACATGTCACTTTTGATTTAAAATACAGTTTTAACTATTATATATTCCTGTTTCTTACCCAGTAATTTGGAAACTCAGTCAACTAATTGCTAATATTGCATAAATTAGGATTAAGATTCCCATATCAGCTACCGAGACTTGTTTTATCTCTGTAAGTAAAAGTAAGGCCAATCAATTACTCATATAGAAAACAATCCAAGTATTCATACAGTACACTGTGCTGATGATGTAACTGTATGAGTTTCGTAACAGCCTGGTGAAGACAATTAAAAAAAAGTTAATTGAATTTCGTAAATGAACCATTTTTATTTATCATGGCAACTACATTTCTGAGAAGCCTGGCTCGTTGACTGAATGGTTAGTATACTTAGGAACTGTAACTTAATTTTTTTGGGGGGGGTGGGGAGCTCCTCTATTTGCTGTCCCTTTGAATATTTTTCTTTCTGAGTCATGGTAGCACTAGGTATCCCCCAACCTTGTGGCAGATTAGTCTTCGAGAATGAACATTCGTTGTTGGTATAATAAAATACACTTGCAATGTGTTTACATGATTCTCCTCCTCCTGCAGGACAGGGCCATTCTCCACTTAAAACATTGCACTCCAAATCAATCTAAACAAATTCTAATAGTAAAAAAAATTATAGGTTTCATATTTACTTAGTGCAAGCATGTGGAATGGATAACAAAGATCTACACAATTATACAGTTACCTAGGGTTTTACTGTGTGTGGTGGTAGTATCAGACATTTGCTGTATCACATTTGAAGATATAACTGATACACCATCTCTTCTTATTTCCTTCACTTCATTCACATTCCCACTAAGGCATACATTTTCATCCTTAGAAAGTGACGCAAAGCTAAATTTTGTACTTTTGATGGGTAGAAATCTGCATTCGATGCTAAGATCCATAATGTCTTAATGTCACTCCGTAACTCCTCAGTAGACGCAAGGTCCACATTTAATTCACCTCAGTAATGCTGCTCAGCACCACTAATACATCCAGCATGGTGCCTATACTCGAACACTGGACCTCAATGGTCTTCACTTCCTACTATTATGTTATTTTTCTTTTATGATCTCTCCACTTTGAGACATATCGCACTAAAGCCTTTTGTGCTCAGTTTTGCATTTTGTATACTATATACAGTAAAACCTCGTTAATTCGAAGTCGTTGGGGCTCAAAAATCGGACTTCGAATTACGTGATTTCGAATTAACCGCCAATTCGCAATTCAGAAGTACCAACCCTTGCTGCGTTACAAAATATTCTAAGGCCCGTTACAGCATGCATTTAACCTTGATTCACAGTTTATACCTTTCAAATGCCATGAAAAAAGAACTATTTCCAAAATGTATCCAAGAAGGTGCATTTACAGTATTCAAATAATACTCTCGGATATCTCACTGGTAAACATAACCTCACGCAACGAAAGAGAGAAAAAAAGCACGATTCAAAGACGAGGAGAAATCTATGCTCGCTCCCATGTGCAAGTGCTTTATTAATTGGATTACTATACTGTATGCATTTTAGATGCCTTGTATTTACACAGAAAGTACCCGATGCCCTTAAAAATCGAACTTTCCTATGACTCTATCCTTGTACGATTTCCCGCCATGGCACTTCTCTCGTACTTCAGAAATGTAAACACTTGCCGCGTCACGAAGTATTCTAAGACCCATTAATACATGCAATCACCTCGATTCACAGTTTAAACCTTTCAAATTCTATGGAAAAAACTATTTCCGAAATGTATCCAAGAAGGTGCATTTACAGTATTCAAATAATACACTCGGATATCTCACTGGTAAACATAACCTCACGCAACGAAAGAAAAAAAAAATCGCACAATTCAAAGACGAGGATAAATTATGCCGGTTCCCCTGTGCAAATGCATTATTTTTTGGATTTCTTTTCTGTTTGCATTTTTATTATAGATGCTTTGTACTGGCATGGAAAGTGCCGGACGCTCTTAAAACATCGTGTCTTATCGAAGTTTCCTATGGCGAGGGAATAAAGTATCTCGCTTCCATGTGCATTGCAACGCACTACTATGACCGGGAATGACCCCCATCCCTCACACTGTACGATTTCCAGGCTGGCAATTTCTCCTTTAAAACAATAAGACCGTTTGGGCTCGCATTAAAATAACGCAATGCAGTTTCACCGGCATGTCAATATTGTTCGGTGCCTACGAATTTATTATATTTGCCACGTTTTTTCGTCAACTGTCGGCATAGCCAGTGTTCGCGGATTCTGTTTTCCCGCACACTGCATGTTGCGTGATATTACGGCGTTCCTTAAAAGGTTGAACAAACAAGAATTCCGATTTCATTCAACTTAGCAATCATGAAGCGCACTGTTGGCCCACCGAAGTGAATGTAAGTGCGGAAAGCTATCCCTCCACGTTCCGGAATGCGCGTTCTATTATGACGCGGAGCGGATAAATTTCGAGTTGAAATTACTCTGTAACATACTATTGTTTTAAAATGTAAAGGCAGTTTCGAATTAAAAGTCTGAATTTCGGTAATGGGGCCGACATTGTACTTCGAATTACGAATTATCCGTATTTCGAATTAAACAATTGAAATAACATGCAAAACTGTATCTCATGTTTCCGGGAACGAGAGCTTCTTCGAATTAGGCGGGATTTTGAATTAACCGATTTCGAATTATCGAGGTTCTACTGTAATACAATTTGGTTTACATCCAAAACTTATTCGCCTTATTGGAATTACCCTTAAGAACACTAAATCTAAAGTCAAATTTAGAAATGAACTCTCAAAGCCATTTGACATTAATACTGGACTTCGGCAGGGAGATGGACTCTCACCATTATTGTTTAATTGTGTGTTGGAAAAAATCATGCGGGAATTGAATGAGATCTGTCAACCTAACATCAAGATTGGCAGAAAAATAAGACTCAATTGTTTAGCATTTGCTGATGATCTTGTACTACTTGCTAATGATATGAAAGAAGCTAAATTGCAAATAGAACAACTTGATAACATAGCAAGAAAAGTTGGATTGCAAATTTCATATGAAAAAACAGAAATAATGCCAACCTTCCCTGTTACAGAATCAACCATTACCTTAGCCAATACCAAACAAATTAAAATTGTGAATAAGTTTAAATGTCTTGGTGAAATTATAACTTGGAACTCCAATGAAAAATCATCAATAGAAAGCAGAACATTTAAGTTAAAAAAAGCACAACGAATTACATGGCCAGCGTACAAGAAAAAAATCTCTTTCAATAAATGCTAAACTTCAACATTACTGTTCCATTAAACCTGAAGTGACTTATGCTTGTGAAACACTATTTAAATTGAACATCAAAGCAACAACTGATACACTGCAAAAGGTTGACAGAAGGATACTCAGAACAATCATTAATAAAAAACATCAGGTGGATGGACAATGGAGATTATTGCCTAATGCAGTGGTTTATAGGGAAAGTGAATCTATAATAGATACGATGAGAAAAAGAAGAATTGCCTTTTTCTGTCATCTTTCTAGATTAAATGATGATAGGATAATAAAACAACTATTTAATTACTTTTGGAAAAGTAAAACCAAAAATAATTGGTTTTAAGAAGTTCAGAATGATTTAGAAGAGCTGAATATTACAATGAAGCAAATTGAAAATAGAGAAGGAAAAAGGATTCTCAAGAACAAACGAATAAGATTGTCATTAAAAACTGTACAACACAAACAATATGTCATATCTGATGAAGAAAGGGCAGCCAGGTCAGCCAGAATGAAGAGGTTTTGGGAAAGGAAGAAGATGATGCAAGCTAAATCTTCAGTTAATTCTTTGTTAACATAAATGTATTTGGGTTTGATTTAAGTGCTCCAATGAGGGCATAAACTATGTAAATAAATAATACAATTTTGTGAATAAGGCTGTGTATAAAAATGTATAAAGCTGATGTAATTTATTAGCGACATCATTACTAGA
This sequence comes from Anabrus simplex, assembly GCF_040414725.1. Lineage (NCBI taxonomy): Eukaryota > Metazoa > Arthropoda > Insecta > Orthoptera > Tettigoniidae > Anabrus > Anabrus simplex. The sequence goes on along the minus strand of NC_090265.1, from coordinate 351,014,599 downwards.
TTCCTACCAATGTGGCCGAGGTCTGTTCTTAGCCAGAGCATGCAAGATGTTAAACGTAGATTTCACATTCCTGTGACTTGATTGGTACATAGACTGATAGGTCCTCTGGCTAATGATAATCTGGTTTTAAATTGCTTGGCTTTAAAGGGTAGCTCCATTGTAATTGTATTGATCGGCAGCCCTGAATTTGGTTTCCCGTGGTTTCCCATTTTCACACCAGACAAATGCTGGGGCTGTTCCTTAATTAAGGCCATGGCTGTTCCCTTCCAAATCCTAGCCGTTTCCTATCCCTCTATCGCCAAAAACCTTTGATGTGTTAGTACAATATTAAAACAAGTGGTAAAAAAAAGTGTTTTTTTCTTTCTAGATTGTATCCAGGGAGCAGAAAAAGAAATTAGCTGAGTCAAGTAAGCTGTTGTGCTCTTTGCGCTGTCTTATTGCACAGCTAACAGCAATGGAGGAAAATGATGATGTACTCCCAAGACAATCTGAACTGCAACAGAGCTGGGTAAGACAACATTTATTATATCAGATTACTTACTTCCCTCTTTATTTAATTGAAATGAAATATTCTCACATTTCTTTCCACCAGTCTGCAATTATTTCTATTGTAGAATACCCCAATTAAAATATAAAGTTTCAACCTATTCAATACAAATATTATACCTGATGGATTACTTGATTAACATTTAAAAAATGTAGGTTTTGGCTCATTGAGCCATGAGCCATCGTCAGCATTGGCAAAGACATACAAATGAGTGTACATTATGTGTTGAACATACACTACCTGATCAAAAGTATCCAGACACCTCTATATAATGTGGAATTGAACACTAGATATCATGAGAGGCAGACCTACCAGTATAAAAGGAGGCGGGGAGTATTGTGTTTTCAGTAACAGCAGAATGAGTCAGTCAGGAGAGCTCGGTGACTTTGAATGTGGACTTGTCATTGTATTTCACCTGAGTAGCATATACATCAGGAACATTTCAACCCTTCTAAAGCAGCCCAAGTCGTTGATGATGTGATTGTGAAGTGGAAGTGTGAAGGAACAACCGTAGCTAAACCAAGACCAGGCATACCTCGTTTAATGACAGACAGGGACCATTGAGCATTGTGGAGGGTGACTGTAAAAAATTGCAAGAAATCAGCGGAAGGAATCGCTTGTGAGTTCCAAAGTGCTACCAGCAGTCCAGCCAGCACAATGTCTGGGCATCAGGAATTAAAAAGAATGGAGTACAGTGGTCGAGCTGCTGCTCATCAGCCAAACATTTTTGTAGTCAATGCTAAGTGGCACTTGAGGTGGTGTAAAGAGTGAATGCCACTAGACAGCGGATGACTGGAAACAAGTGATTTGGAGTGGTGAAGCATGCTACATCCTGTGGCAATCTGATGGAGGGGTTTGAGTTTGGCGAATGCCTGAAGAACGTTACCTGGAGTCATGTGTAGTGCCAACAGTGAAGTTCGAAGGAAATGGTGTTATGGTATGGGGGTGGATTTGTGGTTAGGGTGTTGTCCTCTTATTGCGCTTAAGAAAACTCTAAATGTGGAAGAATATGAACACATTTTAAACCATTGCATAATGTGTGTAGTTTAGGACTGGTTCAGAGACGATGATTGCTTGTATTAGCATGACAATACACCTTGTCATAAAGCTGCATCTGTGAGGCAATGGTTTATGGGCAATAATATTTCTGAATTAGACTGGTCTGTCCAGAGTGCCGACCTGAACCCAGTGGAACACCTTTGGGATGAGTTAGAACATTGACTTTGCTTCAGACCCCAGTGTTCAACATCACTACCATATGTGGTTTTGACTCTTGGGGAAGAATGGGCTGCCAATTGTCCACAGACATTCAGACACCTCATTGAAAGTGTCCCCAGCAGAGTTAAAGCTGTCATAAAGGCGAAGGGTGGACCCACCCCATATTAATGTCCAATAATAGGAAACGTGGCACAGGTAAAGTCTAAGTGCAATTTCAAATAGATGTCCATATACTTTTGATCAGCTGGTGTATGTCTATAAAGCCGTAAATAAGATAACATAAAATATGTATTAAAACTTAAGTGCAGTTAAATATGATGTAATGACAGTAAAATGTTGCAAATAAAAATTATTAGCTCCATCGTATGAAATCTTTGTTTTTAAGTATAATCTTGCTGTATTATTGCAGCTGTCTTGTATATAGTCAATACAGAATTAAAAGACAACTAAAAGTTATTCTTCATAACTGTAGAAGATGTCTGGGAATAGGTCCACGTAATTTTGTATAAACAGGCCTCATGGATCGGTGGAGTGTTGTATAATAAAATGTGTGTGTGCCGCTACCTAGCACAGATCATCATAGGCCATGAGACCTATTTATACTAAATTACGTGGTCCTGTTCCCAGACACGTACAGTTATGAAGAATAATTTTTAATCACCTTTCATTTCTATATCTATATATAAAATAAGAGTTTTGTCTGTACATTGCTCAAAATTTAAAAAGGATGGTATTTCTGTATCAGTCATATTCATAATAACAAGGAAATGTATTTTTTAATTTTCCGTAATTTCTGTATGTATGTATGTATGTATGTATGTATGTATGTATGTATGTATGTATGTACACGCATCACGAGAAAACGGCTGAAGTGAATTTAATGAAAATCGGTATGTAAAGTCCGGGAGTAAGTCGCTACAATCTAGGCCATAAATAATATTTTTCACGCTGAGAGAAATGGTAGTTTAGGGGAAGGCTTAAGATTTAATTCTCAAATATTTATGTTATTAGTGGTCTTATCTTAACGAAAACCGGTATGTAAAGTTCTAAAATAAGTTGCTACAATATAAACTGTAAATAATCTTATTCATCCTTAAAGAAATGGTAGTTTAGGGGAAGGCCTAATTTTTTTTATTGGTGGTCGTATCTTAATTAATATAGGTATGCAAAGTCAGCAAATAAGTCGCTACAATCTACGCCATAAATATCTTATTCACGCTGAGAGAAATGGTAGTTTAGGGGAATGCCTAAAACTTAATTCTCAAATATTTGTTATTAGTTGTCCCATCGTAAATAAAATCGGTATGCAAAGTCGGAGAATAAGTCACTGCAATCTAGGCCATAAATAACTTTATTCACGTTGAGCGAAATGGTAGTTTAGGGGAAGGCCCAAAATTTAATGCTTGAATATTTGTGTTATTAGTGGTCTTATTGACAATTACTATATAAATAAAGCTACATAGTATTAAATTTCCGATCATTTATGTCTTATACATTTTGTCCGTACTGGCTATGAAAACGGAGATATTCATGAATATGGATTTTTGTTGCTAAGATCATATCAGCGCCGTCACAAGAAAATGGGTAAACAGACTTTAACGAAAATTGGTGTATAAAGTCGGGGAATAAGGAACTACAGTCTACACTATAATTAATTTTATAAGAGGGCTTTATATTACAGAGTCGAAAGAAAACTGAATGTGAAGGCCTACAATACAGAAAGCTAATAATATTGATCAACAATAACATTACAATGACCATTGTTTTTTGTGATTTGCTTTGTGTCTCTGTTGCCATTCATCTCCGATAGATGGGATTACTGCTGAATACCGAGTTTTTTTAAAATTTGCTCTACGTCGTGCTGACACAGACAGGACTCATGGCGACGATGGGATACGAAAGGGCTAGGAGTCAGAAGGAAGCAGCCCCTGCGTTAATTACGTTACAGCCCCAGCATTTTCCTGGTGTGAAAATGGGAGACCACGGAAAACCATCTTCAGGGCTGTCGATAGTGGAGTTCGAACCCACTACCTCCCGGATCCAAGATCACAGCTATGCACCCCTAACCGCACAGCCAACTCACCCGGTCGTACTGAGTATAACAGCCTGCCTGAAAATTGGCGGGAAGTAGCTGGGGAGTTAGATACATTTCTGATACCATGGATAGTTAACAAACTGGTTCATCATAGCATTCGAGCTATTCAATTCCTACTCTTGGGCACTGATTGGAATGAGCAGCGTGTATATTTAATGGAATAATGGCACAGAAGTGTTCACGGCTGTCTGAGGTCTGGTCATTGCAGCACTGGAACTTTGGACTGTTAGATCGGCATCGTGGTACTGTTCGTTAAACGTGAGAAAATGTGCGGTTTATTAATTTGATCGAGTATTTTATATAACATTGCTTTTAATCACTACATTCCTTCTGACGACTTCAGGTAGGAAAACCACATAGATAGTCTTTCTGAGAATCCCGTAGCGAAGCACGGGTACATCAGCTAGTTGACTATATACAAGACAGCGGCAATGTTATACTTACGAAACAAAGATTTCATTGGATGGTGCCAATAATTTTTATTCACAAGATTTTACTGTCATTACATCATATTTTACTGCACTAGCTTTAATACGTATTTTATGTTAAGTTATCTTATATAAGATTTTATAGAGTTATATTCAATAATGTACCGTACACTCTTTTGTATGTCTTTTTCACTGCTGACAATGGCTCAGTGAGCCAAAACATGTACTTTTTTAGATATGTTAACCAAGTACTTAATAAGATTACATTATATATGTATTGAATAGATTGAAACTTTATATTTTAATTGGTATATTACAGTCAATACAGACCTTGAAATATGAATTTCATTTCTTGAAATCTAGAATACATATCTTAGGAGGACCTACTTGGTCAAAAGCAACCCACAGGCAGCAGCATCAACAGCTGTAATGTGCAAGCACATGTTCTGCTATAGTCACGGTTATCATAAACCAACACCGTGTCCTGGAATTTGTTTGGTGGGGTAGTTAGGATTTTTCAGGGAAGGGACTTACAAAAACTATAGGAACAAATAAAAACCCTATTTTTTACTTTCAGTTAGATTTGACAGGGAAAAAACTTTGAAACATTTTTAGAGTAAGACCTTTTATAACTGAACAGGTTATGGCAAGGTAAATGCGTAGTGACCTAGTGGACGGTGCTTGCTTTAACATGTGTGAACAGCGTGAGACAAAGATTTCTATAATTTGTTTAAAAATGGAGGTAACGATTTGTTTCACTATAATTACTAAAAATGTTTAGAGGTTTGATTGATTTAAATAAAAATCTTCTAGCAGCTCAATAACATCAAAATATTTCTTAATATTTATTAAAATTTATTATTTAAGTTTTAGCAATATGCCATCTGAGTGTCATATTTAGTAGTTTGTTCTTGTGGATATATTATATGTAAATTTCAGTCATTTACATTTATAGAGTATTGAAATGTTGTAAACATTGCATAAAAGGTAATTTGATTCTTATTCTTTTGAATAGACTTACCTGACCGAACTTCTCTAACCACTGGGCTTTGATCTTTAACCAGTATTATCGCATCTTCTCCTGGTGTAACTCCTTTTCTTTCCTCTGAAACAGGGAGTTACCCTTCTTCTTCAAAGGTTTTTCGTGAAAACCACAGACTTTCTCTAGGGTCTGTCTCACTGTCTGTCAGTTTTGTAAGTCTGTCAGCCGCACTTCGTGTATGTCCTCATTCTTCCTCAGCCCTGCAGTACGGACTCTCTTGTTTTGCAAAAAGGTGAACAGATGGTTGGTCACTCTGTTGGAGGATGCTTTCTTGCCACGGGATCATAGAAAGCTACCCTCCTTTTCCTGGCATTGTCGGAGTGCTTGTCTATGAGGGAGTAGAGCTCTCAATTTTGACGTCTCCGGTATTCCCAGTCTTCCAGTACCGGGCCTAGGATTTTTCTAAGAATTCTTCTCTCTCCAATTTCCAGTTTTTCAATTAAGCTTCCTCTGTTTAGTGACAGTCACTCCATGGCAACAGGGCTTCTGGATGGATGACTGTTGTGTAGTGCTTTAGTCTCAGATTTCGTGACAGGTGTTGAGCCAGACAGTAGGTCAGTTCCAGCTGATTAACTCTTGCAGAGAGTTGTTTATATTTTTTATAATATTTTGAATTTTGCAAAATTACTTATAGCGAAAATATCTTTTTGTATAATTAAAGTATAATATAATTTTCATAAAATTTGCTGTAGTTTTCTGATAGAATAAATAACTCACGAGTTCACAATCAAACTATCACCATTAAAAATTAACAAATTAACTGGTAGTCAGAACGATGCAGTAGTGAGACTTGGGATGCCCAAATACTGACCAACTTCACTCCATTATCCATTTTTTAAAATTGCAAATGTCCATTATCCATTTTTTAGAATTGCAAATGATCCTTTAGGTGGGGAAAACAAACAAAAAATATTAAATGAGTACGCTATGAAAAATATGCCCAACATCTGTTGGGTGTTTGCTCAGGTTTCTGTGGCTCTAAATCTACACTTCATCTGTTGGGTTTTCCTCAGGCTAGAAGTTCTCTTTGCGCCTTTATTTTAATGCTTCTGAGTCAGGGAATTCCAGTTTGTTAATTGGCTGACTCAGGTAAGGGGTTTTCATATGCAATTACTGAAAATGAAAATTTGAAATTATGAAATAATCCTTTTTAATTTTGATTTATAAGCATCAATGCATGAAAACTATTTGCTTCAGTTCTAGTACCTGTAAAATTTGAGACTAAAAATTGAATACTCTATTTTGTTTACAAAACAAATTGGTTATTTGAATTCTTTACTATCAGCTATAGAAAATGTCTTTAGAATTCTTATTTCTGGTCATAATAGCAGACTTAGTTTCATAGGGCCCTGAGTTTGATTCCTAGCCAGGTCAGGGATTTTAATTATGTTTGGTTAATTCCTCCAGCTCAGGGCCTGGGTCTTTGTAATCACCTCAACACATGTTCTTATCTCTTTATACATGACTTGTTTTCCAATAGTTCTAATATTAAAACAATGGACTTTGTTTTCTGTTGTTTTTTATTTTTTATTTGAACAATGCTTAAAACAATGCCCAAGCAAAACATTTTAGAATGAATAACTTAGTCTGTAGTGAAAATAACAAAATGATGGTGCAAAATTTATCAAGAACTTAAAAACAAAGAATCCATATATCTCACCAAAATTAAAATTTCCATTTATGTTTTCAGTAAATTTGTTAACTGTATACAGTACCTGGAGAAATATTTAAAGATGGCACAGTTTTTATGTCAAATTCAATTGTTTTATTTTGCAAATGCTTGTTTACATAATACTTTGAATTTATTGGATTTCAACATCCGTATGTGCTGTTAAAATCTGTCAGGTTTGGTTTTCATTTAAGGTGGGTTTTGAATCCCTGAAAATTGTCCTCTTCCCTGGGAATGGCCTTGCCATAAACCATTGTTAAGATTAATTTCAGAATGTGAATAAGCCTATTTTTATACTGTACAGTATATTAGATATATTTTGTTTATCTATTTGTGCATTTGAAACACTGTTAAGGTAAATAATAAAGGTTATTAGAATAAAATAGTAATAGTAGTAATTATAAAATCACTGTAAATAGTTATATAATATGAACACTAGAACCGCAGATGCAGTCATTTTCACTGCTATTGAAATTACCATATTCTATTTTAGTTCTTGATACACACAGTTACTCATCATTACCATTGTGCCTATGTTTCTGTACATTGCTTTGTGTGTTTCAATACTGATTTATCAGTAAAATGATGGCATGTACTCGTTACACTGTCAGCAGAAACATGCCGCTTTGAATATGGAGTGTCCTGGATTTTTATTCAAAATGTCAAATAAAGTCTAATCTAATCTAATCAAATCAAATGTAATCTAATCTAATCTCTTTATTTGCAAATGAGGTTGTACTGGGCGGTACACCTCCGCGCCGCTAATTCAAACATTGCGCCAGTTGAAACTCCTCTACTGGAGGAAGCCTGAACTTTAACAACCATGTTAATTCTACAGTTTCTCAGAAGATGTCTCTACTGTAAATTTTGTAGTGTTCTGAACTATGTCAATTTCGAGTCGTGTTTGTCTGCTCCATAGCAAGAACTTTGAACATTCTCTAACAGATGTCTCTCTGGTGTAAAGGAATGAATTGTCCGGAAGAAATTTAACATTCATAAGTTTTGTTTTTGCTAAATTTTGTTCTGTGGTTTGAGAGTTGGCAATATAATCCTTTCTTCGCCTGTTTTGAATGTAGCCAATCAGGAATTTCTGTAATTAATTTTCCACCAATAAGGTGTTTCTTCTTCGTCTGGTGTATTAGTTTTTGCTGTTATCCAATAAAATTTTGTGGGTGGGTTGTAATCATTCATGAAACGTCTCGAATTTTCCGCGAGGGTATATAAACTGCTGATTTTCTGGTCTCCTGGCCACTTCAGTAACATCTCTCCTAGTGTGATTATGTAGCAGGGGGCGGGAAGCGGCTCTTTCTTCGGGCAGCAGTTCATCCATAAGGTAATGGCCATTTTATAACTTCATTTCTTGCTAGCTCAGCAGTTTAACCCTCGGGGCAGGTTCGAAAACTTTCCTCATGTAACCTATTTTTAAAATGTAAAAGACACTTGGTATAAATTCCGTCTCTTTAACTACAAATCGGGATAGAGAGTGCCTAACCCTCTCGAGCTCCCTCTCATATGGTTTTTGAGGTGACTACGTTTTCATAACTGTTTTTCTTCGCTTCATAATGTAATTAATTTTCCTATCGTGTCACCTCCATAGTATGGGATTAGCCCTTGCATAAACGGCCTAAGAGCCAAATAGGTTTTAAGAAAGGTATATTAGGAGTGCAAGTTACGCCTCCACTCATGTTGGTGTTTTTGGGGCCATGTTATTGTCCTGTTTCTTTAATGAATAGGCCTCAGTAGGTTGGGTAATTTTACCCCTGTTCTTGTGTGCCTGGAGGGCAGCTTGAAGGTGGAGTTTGGTGTGGCCTTTGATGGGCTTGAACTTTGAGAGCGGGTTTGCTCTTTCTTAAAAGTAGATTTTCTGTGTGCCTCGAGGAGGCTTTACTGGGTAATTGGGAGCAAGTGCTCCTGGGCATGATTGAGGTTTTCTGCCCCTTTGTCAAACCTTGTGTATAAGTAAAGTTGGGCTCATTGCTCAGGGATTGTGAATCTGGGGCTCGAAGCCCAAAATCCATTAATAAACTGTAATTGTACTTTCTTAACTTGTTGATATACAACTGAGTTCCTGTTATACTTGTTATTTCTAGACCTTGAAAAGAAAATGTAACCTTTGTTAAATTTTAAATTAACTTTAATTTCGTAAGTTGAGACTTGTTCATCCCAGCACCTTCTTTCACCTCTAACTACCACGGATAACTCCGTAACAGAGGTGTCTACCTTGGTGGCAAATGGTACACTAAAATACATTATTGTCAAGCACTAAATTTTAAATTAACAAGAGAAGAAGAAAATTTTCCTAGAATACAATATTATGCAATTTACATTAACAATTTTTTCTATTAAACACACACCTCATTTATATTGTTTACAAAATTCTACTTATTATATCTCCTGTACTTACAAACATAGTCAACTCATATACAGTATGTGGAATTACTTTAAATAATACTATACAACTGGTATAAGATTAAAATTTACATTGCATTTATTTACTTATTTATTTTTTACCCATATTGGAACCTAAGTAGCATAACAACCTGCTGCGTCTTAACCAGAGCCCCTTTTGCCACCACTTTTCAGAGTTCCTGAAGGGCCTTCACAGCTACCGTAGTGGTTCCAGGGCCCTCAAAGTCCCCACTGTACTTCACCCCTACAGGCAGTCCCCTACTTCAGCTGTTCAAACTCCATAGACCAGGGGATGGAATTAATTTAATCACACATTTTTTATTTACGATAACCTGCACTGGTCGAATGCCCTCTAACATTTCATTTACTTTCTCTGTTGCTGTTTATTCTGTTCTTAAATATCTGTACAGATTTTGGAAAAGGATCAAACACTACCCCTGGTAAACTGTTCCACTCCTTCATGCCCTTCCCGATGAGTGAAAATTTACCCCAATCGCTTCTGCTAAAATTCCTTCTAATTTTATACTTGTGGTCAGTTCTGCTGATATAATTATTTTCCAACTGAAGCCTCTCACAGATTTCTCCCAGTGCTTCTTCTCCTGTATAGGCTCTATATAATCCTATAAGTCTAGATTTCTCCCTTCTCTTACTTAAAGTTTCCCACCCAAGTTCCTCTAACATTTCTGATACACTACTTTTTCTCCTGAAATCCCCTGTTACAAATCTTGCTGCTTTCCTCTGCACACTATCTATTTCTTTTATTAGGTATTCTTGGTGAGGATCCCAAACACTGTTTGCATATTCCAATAATGGACGAACCATACTTAAGTAACTTTTTTCTTTTAATTCTTTGTTGCATCCTTTAAGAAGCCTCATTATGACATGTAACGATCTGTCTGCTTTCCCAACTATGTCATCAACATGACCCTTCCAGTGCAAATTACTTTCAAATCTCACACCTAAGTATTTGCACTTGCCATCTTTTGGGATAACTATCTCATCCAAAGCATATTCAAATTCAGTTTTAAAGCTCCTGTTTGTAAATGTTGTAATAGTTGATTTGCCTCCATTATCCTTCATATTATTTTCTTCAACCCATTGTTGGATACTCTCAAGGTCCCTTTGTAATTCTGAACAATCCTCAATGTTATTTATTTCCCTTCAAACAATTATGTCATCTGCATACAATCTTATTTTTGATGTTATATTGTTCCCTAAATCATTTGCGCATATTAAGAAAAGAAACGGACCGATTATACTACCCTGTGCAATTCCCTTCCAAACTTTCTCTTCCTGTGATATTATTTCCTACTTTGACTTTCTGAACCCTTGAATTTAGAAATGTTCTTATCCAACGTATAACCCTTACGTCCAATCCTATTCCCTACAATTTCTTTAATAATATTCCACGTTCCATTCTATCAAAGGCTTTGGAAAGATCTATGGCTATGCAATCTAACTGGCCTCCTGAATCCAACTGATCTGATATGTCTTGCTGAAATCTCACCAGTTTGCCACCAGGTTATGGCAACCAAACCTTCCCAAAGTCTGCTGCAGTCTACACTGTGAAGCCATCAGCACCTATATACTTACAATCATAATAAATCTTAGGTAGAATAATGTTTTAATTAATTTTCTTGCTATTTTGACCATTAGTGTTATTGATTATACTGATAGCCGAAGATGATTCATAACAGGATCGAAACTGCTACTGTGATTGTAATGTATTTTTAAATTAAATACATATCCTTGATATTGTAATAGTATTGATTAGATGGAGACTTTAAAGCTATAATCGTGAAATATATTCTTATAAGTTGCTTTACATCGCACCAACTCAGATAGGTCGTATGGCAATGATAGAATAGGATAGGATACGATAGGATAGATTAAGATAGGGCTAGGCGTGAGAAAGAAGCAACCATGACCTTAAGTAAGGTACAGCCCAGCATTTGCCTGGTGTGAAAATGGGAAACCACGGAGAAACCATCTTTTGGGCTGCGAACAGTGGGGTTTGAACCTACTATCTCCCGTATGCAAGCTCACAGCTGCGCGACCTTAACCATATGGCCAACTCGCTCGGTACATATATACATAGTAATGTATTACCTGATGCCGCAAGGCTTTTATCGTGGTTGCTGCATCCCCTCTGATACCATGCTTTGTGGGATACAGTTCCTACGGCTGTAATAGAAAAATTGTAAACTAATCAGTACTCAATCTATGCGACGCATCGTTATGATTTAAATACAGTATAAATCGAGGGATTTCACCAACATTGTTATGCTGATTGTTATAATATCAACTTACCTTCGGCCTGTTCAATCTGGTTTTCAGTGTGATCTGAATCGCTGCATTCTGAGTGATCACTTGATTGGCAATAATATTTGCCTGCAGATTCTCCTCTTAGGTCCTCTATATCTGGACCACACTGTACATCAGGCATATCAATAATATTTGTCTGCAGCTTCTCCTATTAGGTTCTCTATATCTGGAGCACACTGTACATCAGACATATCTTCCAGAATGAAATGCAATAGACAATAACTCTTCATCGGTGAGAGGTGGTGGTCTGTGAGACATGTTTTCTGTTCTGTGACAAGATGACGAATGACAACACTACTGGGTACTCAAAGGAAGAAATGCTCATACAGTTTGTAATGTATCTGAGTTCCACTTTTGTGATTTTGAATATTACCGTTGTTGATAGGATAATTAGGATAATATTGTGCAGATGATTATATCTCAATGAGAGCTGCACAAACATGTGTTATAATATGTTTTACTATGATAATTAATACAGGGGTGAAAATTACTGCTCTGGGTGTTGTAAGTATACTCGTTACTAATGCCCTATCCAGTGATGCAAAATTAATTACGTTTATTATAAATGATACTTATTACTAGTCTGGAACAGCCACTGCAGCTCAATATCCTACAATAAAAACTGTAGTCAAAATAGAGTTTGGAAAATGTGTAGTGGTCATTTTAATTGCTCCGGCGGTTCTACTGTTAAGAAAACAATAATGTCTTAGAGCTTAATCTCTTAGTAGTTAATATATGGGATAAGTTTCTCTAAATTTGAGAAGTAAAGTAGGAATATTTTTTTAATGTACTAGTTTGCTTTGTTTCATTGTTATAAAAAAAACATTCTATTGATGATATTTTTGTTAAAACTGTTTAAAAGAAATAATTTTTCTTTCTTCCTATAATTTTCTAGATTTAGTCAAGAATGTTGTTGTAAATTTGCCTCTGAATATTTTTACAGAAATGCTTGAAGGAGCTGCTAGTGACCAGCATTGTCTGCCTGGAACAGTTCCGTATCTTTCTTCAGGCATGTCCTTCAGGCTCAATGAATGATGTGGAAATCCCAGTGCTGGAGCTGAAGGAAGGGTGTTATTTACCTCCTATGATAACAGCCACAAAGAATGATGAAGTTTGGGAATCTTCTGTAAAGAAAGTTAAAAATCTCATATTGGGTATTACAAAACTCCGGACAGTAATAGCCAAATCTGAGACAAACATTCCATTTGAGTATCCAGAACAAGACAGTGACAAGGGTGTTGGTAAGAGATCTGTGACTGAGAGAACAGGATCAGCTTCAGTGGTTGACTCACCTTCCAAGTTGAATACAAACGTACTTATTACACCGTATCAGTATGACCTTATCACTGAAGGTTTTGAACAAATGGAGAAGTATGCCGATGAATTGAAATCTCTTCAGATGATGTTTGAATCATTATCTGATCGCAGTCCTGGTGATGATAATGCTGTTAATCCCATGGTTGTTAGCTTACATTGGCTTGAACATACAATTAGACAAGAGGTTGCCACCTTCAGAGAGAAATGTGCTTTCTTCCCCAAGAGTTCAAAACAGGCACTGAGAGATGAAACTTGCAATTTCTCTGTGTCTAATGAAGAAGAACATGAACAGACCAGTGATTTACTAGTATCTGAGAGTACAGAGATGAATGGTAATGAAACTGACAAGCCAAATATTACTGATGCTGTTCTTCATGATCAAGGGAAAATTGTGGCAGAATTTAGTAGTAAATGTGAAAAGTTGCTCAAAAGTGTTCTAATTGTTATACAAAACATGTATAAAAAGTATACTCTTCTTACTGAGAAGTCCACTGATACTAAAACCAGTGAGACTGAGTCTAAGGGAAATGTTGGTGATAGTCATGAAGAGGGTCAGCCAGATGTAGAGAAGTCTGGCGACAGTGAAGACGAGGATTCTGATAAAATTGAAGATGGCCACATGAAAGAAAGGATTGTGGAAAGTATTTCAACTGATTTGGATATGTTGAATATGAAGGCTATTAATAGTCAGCTACAGAATCTGATTCACAACTTGGTGTCTATTCTAGACATCCACAATACAGCAAAAGAAGGAAATATCTGTAAAAGGTATGTATGATCAGTTTGATCATTCAGTATTTTCCTTTTTGTTGGTCTCTATCCAATTGGATAATTTTAATCAACAGCTTATTTATTACTTTTAACAACAGCAGAAACCATCATAATAATAATAATCATCATCATCATCAGTTTCCCTTTTCGAGCTCCATTTGAGTTGGAACATTAATGACATTCTATCTTCCCTATTCCAATTTCCATTGCTGCTCCATAACTGTGTTCCTCTCTACGTTCCTTCTTATAATGCTGTTCTTGATGGAGTCCTTTGTCTAGGGCTTACGTCTCGTTTACCTTCCTTCAATCTTATGCTCCATCATATGCTTTGCCATCTTTTCTTTTTCCATCCTTTTAACAAGTGTAAACTATCTCTTTATTTCTCTCCATACTATTGGGAAGCTTTGCTACTTGATTTTCTTACCAAGTACAAGCTTTTTGTCAATCTTGTGGTCTTGTCTCTCTTAAAACCATGGTGTGGGTGAGAAATTGAACCATATGTCAACTACTGCAATTTGTCACTGAAATAACCCTCATTCACAATAAAATATGTCTAAATGGTTATCAACCAAAGTCAATATTTACAAATTATTTACTCGCTAGTGTTTTTTAGTGGGTTTTAGTATAAGCTAGATCCTGAACCCTTGATTAGTTACACAATATTACAAATGTTGGCAAACACAGTACTTGTTGGCAATGTGTGGAATTTTATTTCATGAATTCTAATTTTGAAAAGCTTAGTTTTAATATAAATCCTTGTGGTAGAATATGTTTTGTGTTTATTCCTATTCCCATGTTATAGCTTATCTCTGATGTATATGATATATTTTGGACTTGTGCTGTGAGACCAGACTTAAAATGACACATTAGTCTGAAAGGGTTTGCCATCACTGCACAGGTAATAATTATAAATATAGCGCAATGATGCAGCCACTTCCCGTGGGGGCCTCGTGCTTTGAGTGCTTGATTACATGCACTCAGTACACTTTATGAGCATCGTAGTAATGAACTCATTGACCAGCTTAAAATATTCTGGTCTCGTTTCTCTTGGAGCCAAATATTATGGTACCACAATGATGCCATTCATCTCTCACTGTAAATAAAATTGTATTGAATTGACTATCTAACATGTCTT